>NC_083379.1:11511176-11825000 GCF_031755915.1 Ziziphus jujuba
TGATTTCTTTGTGTTGAAGGCATTTATCTGTAGAGAAGAACAGAGTATTGTTTGTTAAACTGTACCCAGAGATATCAAACTTAACAAGGGACAATCCACCAATTGCATCTTTCATTATTCGAGTGGTCTCTTCGGTGGGTGATCGCAAGGCTTTGACTCATTCAGGTATTCAAAAATTCATGTTTTGTTTTCTGTGAATCTAATACATGTAATGATTGGAAGTATCCAAAAGCTAATTATGGTTTCAATGACAACACCTGGTTGATTCTCGGTACTACCGATGATTTTATGTTCTTTCACTAATGATGATATTCTGTTGTGACGCTAAGGACAATCAAAGATTTCTGTGCTCAAAGAAAAATTCTTGTGTTGGTTTATTATTGTTTATGCATTAGAGTTTTCCTGGAAAAGTGGAAGAGAAACTCAATTATCTGCTGTCTGTTTTCTTTAATAATGTGTGGTTAGTCTTTTAGTTCATTAGCACAGTTGGTTGACTCAGTTTTCGTTTACATTCCATGCAGAAATAACAGACAAACAGCTTAAGAATAACGACGATTTTGTTTGGGCAATTGAGGTTCCTTTAACTGGAAAGTTTATCATTGACGTTGAATTCTTGGACTTGAAGACCATATCGCCTGACGTAAGGATATGCTTTTTTGCTCATTTAATTCTTCCAATCTATTTTATTGATTGATAGGGATGATTTCCATAAGAAGCAAGCTAAATTTAGCTATTCTCTCGGTTATCTCTTTCATAAAAGACAGATGCTTAGTGATGGCTATAAACATTCAACATGTTACATTGGCCAGATTATTAGAAAACAGTTACTCAAGACCTTGTAAGAAGAGTGTTGGTTTTACCATACCTAAGTTAACAATGACAATTTGTGATCAAATACGCAGGGTGGAGAACCTTGTTCCATCTGGGCTGACGGATTTACCCAAAAACGGTCAAATGCAACGGCTCTTACATCCCTTGGCCGAATGTTGACAGAAGGCATCCACACAGACATCATAATTAACGTTGCTGATGGAAGCATTGGAGCTCACCGTGCTGTTCTTGCTGCAAGATCACCTGTATTCCGCAGCATGTTTTCACATGACCTCAAAGAAAAAGAACTGTCCACAATAAACATCTCCGACATGTCAATAGAATCTTGTCAGGCTTTTCTCAATTACATTTACGGAAATATCCAACATGATGAATTTCTGGCTCACAGGCTAGATCTTCTACGTGCAGCTGATAAGTACGATATAGCTGACCTGAAAGAGGCTTGTCATGAGAGTCTTCTTGAAGATATTGATGCAAAGAACGTCCTTGATAGACTCCAAAATGCATCTCTTTATCAATTGCCAAAGCTGAAGACCAGTTGCATGCGGTATCTGGTGAAGTTCGGAAAGATATTTGACATCTGTGATGATTTCAATGCATTCTTGCTATGTGCAGAAAGGGAGTTGATAACAGAAATCTTCCATGAAGTTCTCGGTGCCTGGAAAGGTTTCTGAAACTCTGCCTATTTAAAATTTAAAGAAGAAACGAAGAAAGCATAAGTATGTTAAGTCTATTGTTTATCAAGTCCATGAAGATGGATTCTTAGAAGAATTTAGTTTGCAGTATTTGTTGTCATGAAGATGATTCTTTTGTGCAGATTGAATTTGTTCAGGCTTCATGTACGTGTATATAATATATTAATGTATTGGTTTTTTATGACATAGATCTTAAACTATTGTTACATAAACACATTGTTGAATGCAAAACTGGATTGTAAAAAATTTGATCCAATTTGTTTCTGATTATAAGATGATTTTATTTGATACTTTCTACAGTCATTCTATTAAGTACCGATTCTGAATATGCATGATGCAAACATGGAAAAGTATCTGGATTAGTTTTAAAATTATACTTTATCATATACCAAACTCTCACCAAACAAAAAGTTGAAGCTGAGTTATATATATAACAATCAACTTCCAATATCTCGTACTGCTTTCTTATTCTAGCAGTATGGTAATCTTAATGCAAGTATCCTTTTAACTTTTCCCTTAATTTTACTTTGTGGAGCAAAATAAAAACAAAAAAATAATAATAAAAAAAAAAAGGTTCAACTTCATTTTGATATTGACAGATTAATTTAATGTATGAACCAGTAGTGTAATAAGAAAGGGGGATATTTTTGGTCTAGTTTTGAGGTTTAAGCAACAAATACCAGCAAACAATTTGGTCTACTGACAAATATGAACAATTAAAATTTGAAGTTTTTACTGACAATCACAAAGCTGCTATACTATTTTCAGTTTAAAATCCTCTGCCACTTGACACTTCACAAAAATCCGAAATAAACATGAAACTAGATAAGAGCCAAGAAAATAAATAAATAAAGATGTTAATCATGTGAAGTAAAATGTTTTGCTGACAAAAGCAAACGGACTGCACCTAATCAAAGAAAATACTCCAGTTTGAAGACTCCATTTAATTTTGTCAAAAAAGATAATTGTCTTTTTCTTGGTCATTCTGTCTATATATATATATATATATATATATTTTCACTAGTTACAAAACTAGGTCAAATTGTTTCAATTAACTTCTATAGAAATCAGTGCAAAAAGTCCCACCTGCCCTGCTATTTTTTATCACTTGCAGAGGTAGCTAGACAGAAAACACACTAAATTATACGAGGAAAAGAAAATAAAATTAAAAAAAGCGCTTGGGACAAAAGATGGTGTATTGAAGGCTTGGTTTACACCATGATAATCCAAGAATAGGTTTCCCTATTAGAAGAATTAAAATTCATTATTCAAAATAAAATCCACAGCAACCGCATTCTCTAATCCTACATTCCTGTTACATATCCAGTTATTCAATATCCAAAAAAATAATTGACTGATAACCCATGTCTAAAAGATGACAAAGAAATAAGAAATAAATAAATAAATAAAAAGAGGTAGAGGAATTTCCTCTTATTATAAAGAAGTAAATATCAAGGTCAAATAGCTTAAAATCCATCAGGAGGAGAACAACCAAAGGAATATGATGCAGAACAAGAACTGTGCAAAGCAGATGTGTATTAAAGACTGTTACTCACCTTGAATAACAAGTATCTGGGGATCGTTGTTTCTTCTTCCTTTTGTATTTTATGATATTGGCTGAGAGACAGAACCCAGTAAAGGGTTTGTTTAAGTCATGGATTCCAAATGCATGAAAGCACAGCTACGGAAGCTTTGAAGTTCATTGACTACATCAAAACCTGAAGAGAACTTTATAGAGAAAGTGGGGTTGTTGTAATAACTTGTAAGGATATGGAGGGAATATTATTAGGATCTTTTTTGTTTTCCTTCTGATCCTTATTTTGTGATCAACACAGGCTTGGGCTTTTGGAATTTGTTCTTATCACTAAAACTTCTTCTCTAGTAAACCCATTTTCATACACAGAGGAGTTCACAGAGTTCATCTAAGTCATGCAGCCCAGTTGCTGGTGGTCCTCCTCAAATAATTTAAGTGGTCAATTCAAATTAAAAAAATAAAAATAAATCTGGTGTACCACAAAATGATTTTAAATAAATAAATTAAAAATAATAAAATAATAAAATAAAAAAACTTTTTCGTTGAGGAAGCTTTTTTAGTGTCCCGCGCTGAGTTATTTATTTTCTTTCTAATTCTACCGTTTAACAGCTAGAAACGAAAAAAAAATGAAGAGTTGGAAGCCGAAAACTATGGGCTTCCGAATATGGTGAATTCATATAAAGCTAAAAACAGAATCCAGACTAATCAAGTTACTGTTATGGAATTTACTAAAAGAGGTGATCATACTTCACATGTAATACGCCAAAACCCCTTAATTATGTGTCAAATATATAGAAATAGTATTGAATTTTTCAAGTTTCTAATTTTTTACATTATTTGTATTACGCCAAGCCAAAAATAAAAAAATAAAAAAATTGGTTAACATGCATTTTATTCATGTAAAATTAATGCAAAGATCTTCTCGGTGGATGTCCCAAAATGTACTTTTTGGTACGGTTTTTGAGGACGAGTCATGAGTCATGACCAAATTCAAAACCTTCCACAATATTGCTGCTGTTTATTTATTTTATGTATTTTTGATAAACTTTTTTTTTTTTTTTGGCTGAAAGTCAAGGTTTTATAACCAAAAGGGTCCCAGTGGGAAGCAAACGTTACACGTAGCTTACACAAAAGAGGTGGCTTCACCGCCACGCTCCTGGGAAACAAAATAAGAAAACATCGAAGGAAAGAAACTAGCAGAGAAAGTGCCAGAAATGTAATTCCTAATGCACCAATTACAAACAAAATGCGCCAGGAAATTAGACTGCCTAGGAGCCCAGTTAAAGACCACAGACTGGAATAAGCCTTGCATCAAGAGAATATCGTTCAAGATTCCTTCTGCTGACCAGTGCGTGAGCTGCAAGTTTGAACTATTTAAGCTAGAGATGATGTTTTTTGCATCAGATTCACATACGAGATTGGTCCAACCTTCCTCTGAGGCTAAGATCAGACCTTGAAGAATTCCATAAGCCTCAGCAAGTTCAGGAATATCACATTGAAAAGAAACCGCCCTGATTTTCAAGACTTCACCAAGATGATCCCTTGCAACCACCCCAATCATACTTGTTCCATCTCTAATCGTTGCATCTGTGTTAATTTTAATAAAATGGGGGGGGGGGGGGGGGGGGGGGGGGGGGGGGGTCTATGCCACATTTGTCGTCTAGGGGGAGGCATGGGAGTTGTACATTTGGAGGCTGCATATTTTGCTTCTTGGAACCTAACTTTAAGCAGGTCCATGGTGCTTACAAGAGAGAATAGTTTATTCTCGAAAATAATACTATTCTGATCTTCCAGAGCTGGTCCAAAACGATGACTGCCAACAGAAAGAAATCTTCTTTGTCAACAAAGTGAACTGGGAGAGCATCGGTAGGGTTGGCAATGAGGATCAGTTTCTCTTCAAGAGAGTTAGCCTCAAAAGTGTCCCATTTAATGTTCCAGGGGGTGGCGAACCAGACTGCTTTGGCTACTTGGCAGTGAAAAAATATGTGACAGTCAGTTTCTAAGCACCCACAGCCATGAATGCAGTCCTTAGCAGCAGTTTGAATATTGCGATCCAGCAGATTCGAAGCGGTTGGCAAGCTCTTATTTGCTAGTCTCCACATAAAAAATTTAAGTCGTTCATGAAGCTTGGAGGACCAAAGATGTTTCCACCAGGGAGACTCAGGGATGTTCTTCTCAAACTCTAGCTTATAGGCTGACTTAACAGAGAAACAACCGTTGGAGTTTCCGATCCAAATGAGTCCATCCTCCAGATTTCTGTTGGTATACGGAATCTTGAAAATATTATCAATGGTGCTTCTGTTGAAAAGACGAATCAGTTTTCCGAAGTCTCAGTTTCCATCCGAGGATCTAAGGGAGCTCACCATGCCCCATTCATTGGTAGCGGAATCATGGGAGGGGATGGGTTTAAAAAGAGGATTCAAAGGAATCCAAGGGTCCTCTCAAATGTTTATTTGATTCCCTTTACCAGCTCTATAGCATAGACCATTTGAAAGTAAGTTCCTTGCAGAAATAATGCTGCACCAGGTCCAAGAGCTAGATTTCTTTCATCTACATCTCAAGAAGGAACTCCCTGCAAAATACTTGCCTTTTAAAGCTTGCACCCATAGTTTGGCTGAATCAGAAGCTAGGTACCAGCCCACCTTGCTAAGCATGGCAAGATTCATATGCTTCAGCCGTCTAAGGCCAATCCCCCCAGCATATTTTGGTTTGCATAACTTTGACCATGCAATTGGGGTGTATCTTCTACCATCTTGCTTTCCATTCCAAATAAATCTACTAGCCAAGCTTTCGATGCCTTGGCACCATTTCTCGGGGAGTTTGTATGCAGTCATTGCATAGAGAGGAATGGCACTTATAACTAATTTGGTAAGAGTAAATTTGCCTGCTTGCGATAGAAGCTTGCCCTGCCATCCTTGAAGTCTTGCTTCCACCTTTTTCTTTAAGTCATCGTAAGCTTTAGAGTTGTTTCTGCCAAGAAATAGCTGGTTTCCAAGATATTTCGAATCTTTAGGAAGCTCATTCATCGTAAACATCTTCTTAATTCCAACTTTAATCCTGCTGTGAGTGTTTTTGGAGAAAAAACATCCCGATTTGGCCAAGTTAACCCGCTGGCCTGTCCAGCAGCAGTATTGATCTATGCACTTTTGGAGTTCACGCACTTCTCTTAAATCGGCTCTACAAAATAGCAAAATATCGTCTGCGAAAAGCAGATGAGAAATTGCCGGACTGGTTTGACCTATTTTCACTCCATGAATCTTACCTTCCCTTTCCAATTTTTGAAGCATTCTAGACAAGAGTTCGGAAAATATAATAAAGAGGAAAGGGGATAGTGGATCCCCTTGTCGGATACCTCTCTCCATGTTCACTTTACCACACACACTGCCATTGAGAAGTAGTTCCACGGATTCAGTAGATATACACCGAAGAATGAGGCCATTGATTTTATGAGAGAAGCCCAGCTTGGATAAGATTCTGGTTAACACTCCCCAATCAACTCGGTCGTAAGCTTTTTGCATGTCTATTTTAAAAGCCACCAAACCTTGCCCTTTCTTTTTCTGCTTAAAGGTGTGAACAATTTCATTGGCAAGAATGGAGTTTTCGCCAATCCATCTCCCTGGAATAAACGCCGCTTGGAAGGGGGAGATGATCTTGTCTAGGAAGGGACGGATACGATCTGCCAGGAGCTTGGATAATGCTTTGTAGACTGAGTTGCACAGACTAATGGGTCATATCTGGTTGGTCTTTGGAATCAGCACCATGTAAGTGTTATTTATGGCAGGGGGAAAAATAATGGTTCTGAAGGCATTTTGAATCAGAGAGACAACATCTTCCCCTACCGTACTCCAGTATTTTTGAAAGAAAAGAGCAGGCATCCCATCGGGCCCAGGGGCTTTAATGGGATGCATGCTCTTGACTGTTTTGTGGATTTCTTCTGATGTAGGTATAACTTCCATACTCCAGTTATCATTATCAGTAATACCACCCTAAAAGAAATTGTCTAGGCAGTCACAAAAAGCTACAGGTTCAGCTTGAAATACCTCATTAAACTTGCTGATCAGAAAGCTACTGATTTCGGTTCTAGATTCCAACCACGTGCCATTGTCATCTCTTAACGCTGAAATTAAGTTTCGTTTCCTATTGGAAATTGTAGATGCGTGGAAAAACTTCTAATTTCGATCACCTGCTTGAAGCCAAACCTCCCGAGACTTTTGTCTCCAAACCAACTCAAGTCTAAGCCTCCATTCATCGATCTCAGATTGAATTGATTGCAGTAATCGTAAGTTCTCCTCAGACGGGGTTCGATTGTACACCTGGGAAAGAAAGGCTTCAAGGTCGTTGATCTTTGTGTGACAGAAACCAAAGTTGTTTTTGTTCCACCTCTTTAAGGCTCTAGCAGTGTTTGAAAGTTTAAACCCGAGAGATGTTCTGGACCGGTTATGTGAGCTACTACTCTAAGCTTCTTTGATGATTGATTCGCAAGAGGGGTCTCGGGTCCATACTTCCAGGAAGCGAAAGGGTCTGGGCGTGGTTGGGTGATCTTGTGTCATAGTAAGCTTGATAGGGATATGATCTGAGCCTGCTGGGGGTAGGTGTATGACCCCTGCTTGAGGGAAGAGGATTCTCCAATCTGGGCCTGCTAAGACTCGGTCGATGTGTTCTCTGATATTTGCAGTGCCCCCCCGTCGATTACACCATGTATACATTGTGCCACAAAAACCCAGGTCTAAGGCTCCCATGTTAGCGATAAAGTTCCTCAAAAAATAGTTTGATTTGCTTGTTACTTTTCTACCTCCAATCTTCTCTTCTTGATCAATAATATCGTTAAAATCCCCATACACATCCATACTTCACTCCCTGAAAAGATAGCCTCCGATAATTTAGTCCAGAAGGATTTTCTTAGAGCCTTCTCCGCCGAGCAATAGCAAAACCAGCTGCTGCATTCAATTCCATTAGGAAGGTAGGTGCGAACTCCTATAATCCATTTGGATTTATACATGACCGTCCAACCTAGTTCAGAATTCCAAAAAAGAGCCAAGCCACCTGCTCTGTTATCAGCTTCAACGAAAGTGTGATTATCGAAAGGTAAAACTTTTGCTAATTTCAACATTTTTCCAATACTCGACTTTGTTTCAATAAGAAAAAGGCCTAGAGGTGAAGATTTTTTAACGAGGTGTTTCAGACCTCGCACTGTCGAGGCTCTTCCAAGGCCTCGACAATTCCATGACAGTAGACTCATGGCGAGGGGGGGGCTTGATTAGGCCCGCCTCCTCGGCCATTTTCTTATCTGCCTTTGCTTCTTCAGCTACTTCAGCTTCTATGGTGTCTTTCTCTTTCGAGCGAGTGCTATGCTTAAGCTTCCGTGCCAGATCTTTGAGTCTTACTTTCGAAGGTGAGACATTACTGTCGTTCATACAAAAAGATGGCGGAATGACTTCCTGTGAGAAAAGATGAGTACCTTTGAGGGATGAAACAGGCTCTGGACCGGTTGAGTGATTTGTGTCTTTAAAGCATTCATGAACAATTAGTTTGGACTTCAGAGCTTTTGGTTGGGCTTTGTGGGCTCCCCTCTTCCTTTTGCCTGTTTTCCTGTCACTTTTACCAACTTCACTAATGGGCTCCAACAAAGAAATGGGCCTTTGGATAGTAATCGGGCTTTGGGAGTTGGTTGAGCCCTGTTGTAAAAAAGGTTCAGGAATGAGCGGGCTAGGTTCCCCCCTTTTTTCAAATTCAAACCTTGTGACAGCTTTTCCAGCATGTGTAGGTTGTATGTTTGCATCAGTATAGTCTGAACCCTGCTTCCTCGAAACCGATGAGGAGCCGACGTGTTCAAAAGCTATTGGATGTTGATGATTATCTTTTTGTTGACCCTGTAGCATGACATGATCCTCCTTTGAGCTCGTCCAAATCCGAGTTGACTCGTTTGCCTCTCTCATGTCTGATTCCTGTTCAACCGAGTTGATTGCCCTGGTTGGTTGATGCACCTCTTCGTCTTGTTCAGCCTGATTCACATCGTGCAATAGCGAATCGTAGGTTTCCTTTCTGGGAATTTCAACCTGTCGAAGACCATATGCTTCTTGAACCACTCTATTATCGTCCGCTTCGGCCCGGATCCATGGACCATATCGATCACCATCCTGGATGTTGGCTGTGTTTGGGACTGTAGTACAAGCCTGTTTGCAGTGCCCTAACAAAACTCCGCCAGTCTTTCATAGGAGAATTGAACCCAAGCCCCACGGTTGCCCAATTTATGGAAAAATCCTGTTAATAAAGGCTTGGATATATCCACATCAACCTGTATTCTCATGTATTTCAAACCTACTAGGTTGGTTCTAGAAGTGGATTCACAATGGATTAAATTTTTAAACAGTCCGCCAATCGTGGAGGCATTGGAACTGGTCATGAACTGTAGAGGCAATCCATGAATTTGGACCCAAAAAGTAGAGATATTGAAATCCAAATCTTCGAAACTTTGTTCAGGCTTCCACTCTCTAAGGGCAAGATGAGCTCCATTAATTGACCAATGCCTCTTTCTCCATATTCGATTTCTGTCAGCTATGGACTTGAAACAAAACAAAAAGATATTGGGATGGAGAGATTCCACCTGAACTTCGTCATTGGTGAACCAGGCTCTTCGTATGATTGACTGGACTAGATTTTTCCGAAGTAACTTGTTTGAGAACACCTTTCCAACTAACCTGAATTGCGAGATGCGGACAGTATTTGCCTCGTCAGCTACTAATTCCAGCTGTGGGGCGTTCCTACGAGGAAGCTGTGGCTGACTCTGTTCCATATCGGATCGGGATGAAAAATTCATCTTTGATACCACCTGGGTATGGACTGGACTAGGAAACAATCCACTTGAGAAATGATAATTCTCACCACTAGAATTACATACAAATAATGGAACAAAATACTGTTTTGTTTCCCATCTCTTATGCAATTCCTTCAAACTCCTTTTAACCTTCGATTCTTGTTCTAATTATATATTCTTATGGCCATTATTGCTGTTGTCGTTGCAGGGAAACGAATGAAAATTGTCCGATAATTTTCTTGCTACACACACACACACACACACACACACATATATATATATATATATATATATGTATTGAGGAATTCTTGCTATATATTCTACTTATGTCTATTTGCCACTGGTTTACCAAATAGGAAAAATGGATCAAAACGATTTGGTCTTTTATGTTATTTCTTGCATCCTTCTCACTTTTCTTTAGATTTCTTGCACTTATTATTTTCAAGTTTGGGCAAGTTCGAAAGACAATCGTATTAACACTTAGATGTTTTAATTGAGAGATATTAGTAATTAAAATATATAAATATATATAGAGGTAATTTAATTCATTTCTGTGGCTCTTGCAACTATATATGTTTTAATAATGTTATATTTATTAAAATATTTATTAAATTTATTAATGAAATGGCATGGTAAATGATGTGAAAATATTTAATTGATTTATTTTTTTTAAAATTATTTTTCCATTAAAAGTTCACTTATTCTCTTATAAACTGTATGAATATACGAATAAATAATATTTAAACATTTATTATTTAATAAATAATTTTGATAAATATTTTGATACTAGTACTATAGTATGTGTTTTGCTTTTGATAACAGATAAAGATTTTCTCCATTTCACTAAAAATGAAGGATCCCAATTTGGTTAAGAAAATGGTGTCAACTCAGCAATTTAGATCTAAGAACATCATTAATGACTTTATTTATTACTAGATTTTTTTGTCACATCACTAAGATAGATAATCATTCAAAAAATAAGGGAAAAAAAAGCTCTCAGTAGGTTTGTCTAAACACTTTTTTTAAGCTAATGTGATTAAAAAAAAACACCTTTGCCAAGCAGACTTTCTATTTTATGAGGATCTGTTAAATATTTTAAAATTTTCTAAAAGAGCAATGTTATATGTACCAAATTTTTTTATCAAAATTTTGATAACCAATTATGTGGAAGTTTTTAATATTATTAAATTAATATTACCTTATATACATTAGTAGATAAACCATTTAAAAGTTATTAAATCATAAGTACTAAAATTTTGATTAAAAAAATTGATCACTCTAAATTTATTATTTTAAAAAAATTTATTTTTTAAAAAAAAATCAATTCTTTCAAAATATAAATAAATAAACTAATAAAAACATTTAATCAATAAATAAATAGCCATAAATAGCTTTTACAGATATTATCATTAAAAAACAATTTTATAGTTGATTGTGCATTTGTGCTACATAAATTTAGATAGTGTCTATTTCTTTGTCAAATATAAAATAACCCACATTCACCTGATGCTATTTGTTAGTTATTAATTATTTTCTTCAAAGCTCCATTTAAATAAGGGTAATGTTAATGAAAATTTAATTCCATTGAAAAAGTGATATATTTTCCATATTTAGATATTTATTTTGCCATGGAATTAGATCTATGTAGAAATAGTTTTTCCCTTCTATGGAAGAAGTGTCATTTTAAAAATTTTAAGGAGAATAATTTCAAGATTTTTAAAAAATATAAAATTGCCTTTAATTGTTTATGCAACATTATATTTAATTACTTACAACTTTTCTATTTTTTATCAAACATAAAATGAAAAAAAAAATTCTAAAAAACTAAATATCAGAAATCAATTATTCTTCAAATTTTGATACTTTCAAAACAAAATTTAAAGGTGTTTAATTATAGAAAGTCATTAAGTAATGTTGAGTTAGTTGATAAATCATTTACACCTATGATTAGCCTATAATTAGGAGAATATAGGTATAAAATATAAGAATAAAAGGAAAAATTGTTATAATGATTAAAAAAAGTATGGATAGATATATTTTATTATTTATTTTTAATTATAAATCGTATAAAATTAGCACCAATCAATTCTTTTTTATAAAAAAATTAGCATCAATCAAGTGTTCTGAGTTAGTAGTGTTGAAATTGGATACTTTAGTCATTGGACTTCGATTTTTTTTTTTTTTTTTGGAAACAATTTGATTAATGGACCACTGATCTGTCATATATCTTACCTCAATTAACAGAAACCTACCATAAAAGAGTTACTAATACATTAGCTGTAGGCTAAAGTTTCATCTTCAAAAACGTAACAAAAAAAAAAAGAGGTAATAATAGTTATTAAGTATCAAAGATTATGTTATTAAGATAAAATTTGAGTGATTGAATAAAACTAGCAATACTTACATGCATAGTTTAGTAATAAAACATTTTTTTTACGATGCAAAAAGGAACTATAAACACTCAATCCAATGTAAGTTTTTTTTTTTTTTTTTTGGGGGGGGGGGTGTGGGGGGGGGGGAATTTTATAATAATTTTTTAAAAATAAATATGTTGTGAAAAAATGATTTCAAATAAAACTTGAACTTTAGACCAAAAAAATAAAATAAAATAAAATTTGAACTTTATATGACTCAAAATTATATAGAACATTCCTTAAAAAAAAAAAAGTACAAGATAAGTCTTCTTGAATAAAAAATAATAATAATAATAATAATAAATGCAAGATAAATCTTCAACTATTGACAGGAGTAGTTTGCATAGAATACGCGTATATGCTAATTATGTTTCTAAAGTCGCTCTACATTCTATTAAAAGGTTTCCTTCAAAATGGAAAAAAATCGCAAATTCCAGTTATGAAAAAGAAACAAAAAATGCTTCCAAAAATAGGGGAGAAACATTAGTTTTAAAAACAGGGGAAAGCAGAGCCACTTCTGCACTTTCTCTTCACAAAGAAATTTTTAAATGGGAAACTCAGTTACTCCTCCATTTTTTCTATCAATTTTTCTTTTCTCTCTATGTTATTATACACCAATACAGGCCATTAAGAAGGCAAGCATAATTGTCTTTTTTTTTTTCTTTTTTTCTTTTCTTTTTCCTTTACTTGATCGTTTATAATGCAATTAGAATTTTAGGATTCTGACATGGGTGGTAAAAAATTTTAATGAAACATCATTATTTATTTATTTATTTTATTTAATTAAACATGATTATTGTAAGTATTATTTTGTTATGAATCTTATTATTGTATTTGCATTTATGGTGTTTGAAATTCTTCTTTGTTTTTTCAGTCTTACGTTGTGTACTTGGGATCACATTCTTATGGTCCAAACCCTTCTTCCTTTGAAGTTGAAAGTGTCACAATTTCACATTATGATTTACTAGGGTCATACTTGGGAAGGTAATATATATAATTCCATTTGAATAAATTTGGGTTTTTATTTATATGTATAATAAAGTGTTTTAACTTTAATTTTTGGTTTTAAATAATATGCGCAGCAGTGAAAAAGCACAAAGTGCAATCTTTTACTCGTATACTAGAAACATTAATGGTTTTGCCGCAATCCTAGAAGATGAAGAGGCCGCACAAATTGCAAGTCAGATTTTTTTTACATAATTTCTATATATGTTAGCTTTGATTTATAAATAATGCTCTGTTTTCCTCTGCTTTTTCTCTTCTCTGAAAATTGCTTTGTATGTTGATAAATGCTCATAGAACACCAAAACTTTGTGCTCTGTTTTCCTCCGCTTTTCTCTGTTTCTTCTCTTATCTGAAAATGGCTTCCATGTAAATATGTTGCTTTCACAGAGAATCCAAATGTTGTCTCGGTTTTCTTAAACAAAGGAAACAAACTGCATACAACGCATTCATGGGCATTTCTTGGGGTAGAGAAAGATGAAGGTGTAATTCCTTCAGACTCCATTTGGAAGAAGGCTCGGTTTGGTGAAGACACCATTATTGCAAACTTCGATACTGGTAATCAATCTTAATAATCTTTTAATAAACTTGTTATGTTGAATAATTTTTTTTAAAAAAAATTAATGTTTATTCAATTAGAGATATTAATGCATGTAATTAAATCCTAAAAAAAAAAAAGTCTGATTAATATATATTTTTGTGGTTTTTGTAAGTGGCTGTATTAATCATGATGAATTTTGGAAAATTGTAGGCAAAAAAAAAAAAAAAAAAAATTCATCATAACGCATATAACAAAAAAATATATTTATATTATTGCGATGGGACAAATTTATTTTATTACTGTATAATAGTTGAGAGTGTGGGGCCACTAAATAATATTTAATATTGACTATCCATATTATGCATGGTTGAATTGCCTTTCAACGACTTTATATTATATTGCCAATACCAAATATTTCCAATTATTGTCCATATCTAATATTGCATTTCCAAATATTTCCATATTGGGGTTGTGGTAGGTGTATGGCCGGAATCAAAAAGCTTCAACGATGAAGGCATGGGACCCATACCTTCAAAGTGGCGTGGAATCTGTCAGCATGATAATAAAGATGGTGTTCGCTGCAACAAGTTCGTTTTCTCTTTTCATTACCTCATTTTTTTCCTTCCAAATTTCATTTAATTTTGTGGAATTTTGTATTGCTTTTAATGTAAAAGTTTGTGCAAGTATTTTTGAAAAACAAGTATGCTGAACATTATTTATGAAAAATACTATAATCTATAGGCTTAGATTCCCTCTTCTTTGATATTTGCTTTGTCCCATTTTCTGAAATTAAATTTTCTATATATCTCACTTTTGTTCTCAGGAAATTGATAGGAGCAAGGTACTTCAACAGAGGTTATAGAGCATATCTAGAAACTACCAATGCCACAATCTCTCCAGCACTCAATGCCACATTTTTCTCTGCTCGTGACCATGATGGACATGGCTCACATACCCTCTCAACCGCAGGAGGCAGCTTTGCCCCTTGCGCAAGTTATCTCGGAAATGGCAATGGAACTGCAAAGGGTGGATCTCCAAAAGCCCGTCTGGCTATGTACAAAGTGTGTTGGCCACCGGTTGATGGAAATGAGTGCTTTGATGCAGACATTTTGGCTGCTTTTGATTCTGCAATCAGTGATGGAGTTGATGTGATTTCGTTATCTCTTGGTGCTGGCCCCGCTGAGTTTTTTGATGATGGGATTTCGATAGGGTCATTTCATGCTTTGAAAAAGAACATTGTTGCTGTAGCCTCGGCTGGAAATGATGGACCCACTAATGGGACTGTTTCGAATGTGTCACCTTGGCTTGTAACTGTTGGTGCTAGCACACTTGACCGCGGCTTCATTAGTTATGTTGCTCTTGGAAACAAGATTCACATTGAGGTAAAACATTATTGAGTAATGCTACAAGAACCAAATTGTTTACAAATGCACATTTGGTGTTTTAGTTTTTCAAGTGGATTGTTAATAATTGCACAATTTTATTGCCAGGGATCGAGTCTTGCGGCAGGAGGATTGCCATCGCAGAAGTTCTATCCGTTAATCGGTGCAGCAGATGCTAAACTTGCAAAGGCAAACGCTACAGCTGCGTGAGTGAAAAGCAAACTGTTTGAAATAGTATCATATGTGTCAACTTTAACAATAGAGCTTCATACTCTCTTAACCAAATTTTCTCTGTATCATTTTTCTAGCCTGCTCTGCAAATCCAGAACCCTTGATAGGAAAAAGGTGGAAGGGAAAATTTTGGTTTGTCGTCGAGGTGATAATGATAGACTTGAAAAGAGTTATGAGGCTTCTCTTGCTGGTGCTGTTGGAATGATTCTGGCAAATGATGAGTCAACTGCAAATGAGACCGTGCCTGATCCTCATTTCATTCCTTCTGCACATATCAGTTTCATTGATGGCCAACATGTCTTTGCATACATAAACTCTACCAAGTACTTATCTTGAATCATTTCATTTTAGTTTTCAAATCTTTTTAAGGTTAATTTTTTTTATCATGTAGCATAACATATTTACATGTTTTCTCAAGGAAACCTGTTGCATACATGACTCAATCAAAGACTGTATTTGGCTTAAAGCCATCTCCTTCTATGGCTTCGTTCTCATCAAGGGGTCCCAATACCATTGAGGAATCAATTCTCAAGGTCTGGTTAATAATTCAATCCTTAGCTTCTCAACTTTATTTTGTCTATCCTTTTTTTCGATTTGAAATGTTTGCTATGTGTGACTTCTGGTTATTTGTATCTCAGCCTGATATCATAGCACCAGGAGTGAACATAATCGCTGCTTACTCTGAAGATGTTGCACCAAGTACAGAATTATTTGATAAGCGCCGTGTTCCTTACATAACACTTTCTGGCACTTCAATGGCATGCCCTCATGTTTCTGGGCTTGTTGGTCTTTTGAAAACTCTTTACCCAGATTGGAGTCCAGCTGCCATTAAATCTGCCATCATGACTACAGGTATATATATTAACTTCCTACGTGTATAAATAAAAAAGAAATAACAGCAACTCTTTACACTTTGTTTGGTAGAGAGGAAAAGTGGAAGGAAATGAGAGGGAATGGAGGAATTAGTGGAAATTCCATCACTATCCACTAATAAGCGAATTTTAGTGGAGGCGTGTTGACTTCGTACAATGTTTCCTTTATGTCATACAAAATTAACAAAACAAAAAGATTAAACCTTTTGTTTTCCTTCCTAATATGGTTAAAATTACAATGCATACTTTCTATTTCATTTTGCAGCAAGAAGGAGAGATAATAGCAAGAAACCAATACTGGATTCAACCATGTTGAAAGCAACACCTTTTGCTTACGGCGCAGGACACATTCAACCAAACCAAGCAGTGGACCCGGGACTTGTTTATGATTTAACCACCGATGATTACTTGAACTTCTTATGCGGCCATGGATACAATGAAACTCAGATTAAAGTATTCTCAGATAAACCATACAAATGCCCCAAATCATTCAGTCTGACTAACTTCAACTACCCTTCAATTGTGGTTCCAAATCTCACTAAGAAATCAGTGGTTGTCACTAGAACAGTCAAGAATGTTGGTACTCCAGGTACATACAAAGCAAATGTAAAGGCACCGGCTGGAGTTTCTGTTGTTATTGAGCCTGAAAGTTTGACATTCAAGAAAATTGGTGAGGAACAGAAATTCAAGGTTGTTCTGAAGTCTAGGTTTAATAGTGGCCCTGAAGACTATGAATTTGGAGAGCTGAGATGGTCAGATGGCAAGCATACCGTTCGAAGTCCTATTGCGGCCAAGCACTCCAAGTAAATAGTAGCAGCTTAATTTGTTTATTCTTGGGCTAGAGAGAGCATTTGATTGTCTAAGAAGAAATTACATATAGAGATTGTAACAGTTTCTTTCCTACACATTATTTGTACTTTTCTATCACTCTCGGAAAAATGATATTCTGATGTAACAAGAAATTCTACTGGAAATAAAAAGTTAAAAAATGGATAAAAAGGAAGTTATGTTCATTCTGTCTTGCCAGCCCATGTTTCTACTTATACAAATATATATATATATACACACACACACATATATATATATATATATATATATATATATGAGCACCTAACACGTATCCTTATTGGATACAAGGCTGAATTCATTCACTTGCATATCCTTACGTACTCACCAAGTGATGAGTACCTTCCCTCACCATATCATTCCTATATATATTTATATATATAAATCTACTAATATTTGAGAAAGATTATTACTAACTAATTATGATTTATACATGTCACTGGGTTTTATTTATTTATTATAATTGGTAAGTATTTTGAAGATCCAAATCTTGATCAATTTTTGGAGTTTGGTTGTTGATTTACATATTTGCCTCCCAAATCATGCTTACGTTAAATGGCAAGAAAATGACATGTAGAGTTTCGTTTTTATCTGTTAATATATTTTAGTTAGAAAACTAAAATGACATGGCCATTATGTCATTTTCTTCTTCCTCCTTTTTCTGGGGTTTACAAAAATCTGGAAATAATATGATATTTATATGTATATTTTATTAAAATGCAAGGTGGGGTGCATTCTGGAAGATGCCCTGAACACTAACCAACAGTATTTCATAGAATCTATTGGCAAAGAAACATACAAATGTCCAACCACCATTGCAGGATATGAAATATCTCTTCCACTAAATGGGAGTTTTTTTTTTTTTTTTTTTTTTTGCAGCATAATCAATTAATTCAAAGTCAACTCGATGGATTTCTCTGTCCTTCCTTCCTTGCTTCTCTCACTTCTGCTTTTCTCTCTGTTGCAGACGTCCACACTTTGCATCAGGAAGGCAAGCATTTTTTTGCTTTCTATGTTTTTCTTTAGCTACAATGATGGATTTTTTGTATGGTTTTTTCTTTACGTTCCAATATTTATCCATTCTATTTTTAAAAATAAGAATAAAAATACATTCTTGTTGATATAAATTTATGTGTCCCAATGAACTAAAGTTTCTTCATGGCTGCAGCCATATATCGTTTACTTAGGAGCACATTCTCATGGTTCAGACCCTTCAGCAATGGATCTCCAACAAGTTCGATATTCTCATTATGATTTTCTGAGTTCTTTCCTAGGGAGGTATATTTTGAAATCTGGTCCTTTTTTCAATGCAAACTTTTTAAGTTTCATATTTGTTTTGTTTCTTTCATAATGTGTTTTTAATTTTCATAACAGCGATGAGAAGGCCAAAGATGTGATGTTTTACTCATATTCTAGACATATCAATGGCTTTGCTGCGGTTCTTGAAGAGAATGAAGCAGCACAGATTGCTAGTAATTTTCAAAATAGTTCAATTTTTGGCTGTTTCAAGTCTCTAAATGGTTTCTTTCTTATCCATGCAGAGCATCCAAGTGTTTTATCAGTATTTCAAGACAAGGGAATAAACCTGCAAACTACACGGTCATGGAACTTTCTCGGATTAGAGGGAGAAGACGGATCAGTTCCTTCGAACTCCATTTGGAAGAAGGCAAGGTTTGGCGAACATACAATCATTGGAAACATAGACACTGGTAAATTCTCTGTTTGAGTTTGTTTTGAACCAATGTTTTTCTAAAGGGAATAAAATTTGGAGCATAATAAAAATCAAACACTTTTGTCTTTTCATTTCAGATTTTTTTTTATTTTTCTTTTTTTATATATTCGATTGCTCTTTCAGAAATGCAAAGCATACTGCAAGTATGCCCAGATTTCTTTTGATAATCTGCTCTAGAAAACATGGCATGCTTGTCTTATTTTACTCAAACACCAATATTAATGTAGCTGTAATTGGAGAAACAAATGCTACAAAACAATGAAAAATTGTTGGATCATTATAATTATTATTATGAACAAGTTCAACACTAGCATTAATTGTGTTGTTCTTTGTTCATTGCTGGTATAAGTTTAATTCAGTTTTTATTTTTGATTGAAAAAAACAATTATGGTAGGGCCAATGTAACAAAATAAAGCATGAAAACCTAAATGTGCTTTTGCTTTCTTTCTTCTATCACTGATTAATATCCATCACTCTTCCATTTTTATCCTGTTGCTGTCATGTGTTTCATACTCTAATGAACTTGAATTTTCTGATGGGTTTGTGATAGGCGTTTGGCCTGAATCAAAAAGCTTTAGTGATAAAGGAATGGGACCCATTCCTTCAAAGTGGCGTGGAATGTGTCAGCAGGACACCAAAGGAGTTAGTTGCAACAGGTCCTGTCTCTGTATTTTGCTGCTGTAAAAAATTTGACTTGTAGCTAACTTCGAAACAAAACAAAACCATTATACATTTTTCTTTTGCTAAATAACATTTTCTGATTTTCCCAGCAAGTTGGCAAACAAAAAAAATAAAAATAAAAAAAGAAACAAAAACAAAAAAATAAAATAAAATCTGTCAGATTGCTTGTCATTTAGCCAAGTTTCATTGTTTTTCAATGCTTCTGTATAAGAAAAAGTAGCTGAGAGAGTGACATTTTTACTGAGCAACTTCACTTTTATGTATGAGCCTTGATATGATCAGTAGCACGGGAAAGATTATATGAATTGTAAATTGATTCACTGCAAAGCACGATTTGCTTTCTTTTCGGTAAATTATTCAGAGAAAAAGTGAGTGAATAAATAAATAAATACAAAGAAAGATGCCTCCACTAAGAATGCTCTTTGAATTATTGAACATGCAAAGGTCAATCTCTGCCCCTTTTTTTTTTTTTTTTTTTTTTTTCTCCTTCGGCTAAGAGGTTATGTCTTCCATTTCCTAGATGTCTTTGTTTGGGACCTGAATTCTCCACTATGGATATCTAAACATGTGAACCATAGCTAACTTGGTTAATGTGAAAACAAATGGCTTAACCTGCATAGCTAAGCTCCTGTTATTTTTTCCTAAGTGGTGAAATTTTTTTCCATATTGTGGTTGATTGCAGGAAGTTGATTGGAGCAAGGTACTTTAATAAAGCTTATGCTGTATATGCTGGTCCTCTGAACTCCTCCTTTTTCACCTCACGAGACTACGATGGCCATGGTTCTCACGCCCTATCCACGGCTGGTGGTAGCTTTGTTCCAGCAGTAAGTGTTTTTGGTAATGGAAATGGAACTACCAAGGGTGGATCACCAAAAGCTCATGTTGCAGCTTATAAGGTTTGCTGGCCACCAATTGGTAGAGTTCAGTGCTTTGAAGCAGATGTCCTTGCTGCTTTTGATGCTGCAATAAGCGATGGTGTCGATGTTATTTCAGTATCTCTAGGAGGTGCTTCCAATGAGTTTTTCGAAAGCTCCATCTCCATAGGATCCTTCCATGCAGTTCAAAAAGGCATTATTGTTGTTAGCGCTGGTGGAAACTCAGGACCTGACCCAGGATCCATATTGAACGTATCACCGTGGATGCTAACAGTGGGTGCCAGCACAATTGATAGGGAGTTCACAAGCTATGTCACTCTTGGCAAGAAACAGCTCAGGGTATTGTTTCCATACCAAACCTTTTATTATCTTCTACCAATATTAAAACACCTAGTTTTGAGGAAAAGTAGGACACAGCCTTGACAGCTAGAATCTGGCTTGGTTGCCAATACTTACAACGCTTTGTTTCACACCTTATTCTGAACCTGGACTTTAGATTATCCAGTTAATTCTACCTTGTTTCCTATATGATTAAAAAACTCATTTAGGCTTCCACATCAGAAATTAACATTTCCTACGAAACAAATATACAATAAACACAACAACCGAAGATCACTCATTATTCTATTTCTATTATCAGGGAGAAAGCATGTCAGATAGAGGTTTGCCATCTGAGAAGTTCTATCCACTGATCAATGCTGTAGATGCCAAAGCTTTCAATGTGTCAGCTAGAAAAGCGTAAGTATATGCTCTCCAATCCATCAAAAAATAAAGCAAACATACTTGGTGTTTAATGTTGGTTCCTTGAATTCATGCAGTCAGATATGCGAAGCTGGAACACTTGATCCCAAGAAGGTGGAAGGAAAGATCCTGGTCTGCCTTCGAGAATATGATGATAGTGGAAGAACTAGGAAAGGCGAGCAGGCTGCTCTTGCAGGTGCCGTGGGGATGATACTGGTTAATGATGAGCTTAGCGGAAATGATGTTGTAGCTGATCCTCATGTTCTTCCTGTTTCACATATCAACTTTACAGATGGCAAATATGTCTTTGATTACATAAAAACTACAAAGCAAGGCTCTTACCCCTTCACTTACAATGTTGTTTGACTGGTTTTATTTCATAACAAATGATCTAAACAAACTCATTCATGTCTTCCTATATATCTAACAGGGCTCCTATGGCTTACATGAGTAGAGCAAAAACAGAATTGCAGATAAAGTCATCTCCATATGTGGCTTCATTCTCATCTAGGGGGCCTAATCTGCTTGAGCAAGCAATCCTCAAGGTCATTAAAGCAGTTTTATTTCCGAATTTTATCTTCTTTTCCCATTCAAGAATTCAATAATGTTCAACAGCAAGTTAAAAGCAGTTTCTTTTGTACGCATAATTAATGAAATTTCACTATGAATCCCAGCCTGACGTCATTGCACCAGGGGTGAGCATAATTGCAGCTTACACTGAAGCAACTGGGCCGACTAATCTAATACTTGATAAGCGCCGTGTTTCTTACAATGTGCAATCTGGCACATCTATGTCATGCCCTCATGCTTCTGGAATTGTGGGACTTCTCAAGACACTCCACCCAGATTGGAGTCCAGCAGCTATTAAATCTGCAATCATGACCACAGGTTATAAAAACACCCTCAGTTTAGTTTCATCGATCATAATCTTTCTTCCAACTGAGGTCAAACTTGAAACACACTCAATTTCTATCTATGTTTTCTATATGCAGCTACAACACTAGATAATGAAAAGGAACCAATACTGGATTCATCCCATCTCAAAGCAACACCGTTTGATTATGGTTCAGGACATGTTCAACCAAACCATGCAACTGATCCAGGACTAGTTTATGACCTGGCTATCAATGACTACTTGAACTTCTTATGTGCCCGTGGCTACAATGAATCAATAATCAAACTATTCTCCAATACAGCTTATAAATGTCCCAAATCATTCAGTTTATTAGATTTCAACTACCCTTCAATTGCAGTTCCTAATCTCAATCAAGAGTCAATTACCATTAAAAGGAAGGTAACAAATGTTGGTCCCCCAGGCACATACAATGCATCGGTAAAGGAACCAGAAGGAGTGTTGGTTTTGGTTAAGCCCAGGAGCTTGAATTTCAAGAGAACTGGAGAAGTTAAGAAGTTTAAGATCATTTTCAAACCTAAGATTAAGGGTGAACCTAAAGACTATGCATTTGGAGAGCTTATTTGGTCAAACAACAAGCAGTATGTCAGGAGTCCTCTTGTAGTGAAGCATTACAAGATTAATATGTAGTGGATTGATGAAGTTGTTCTTCATTTATCCATTCAATTTAGCAAAATAAAATTTGTGACTTGCCTTTTTCGGAGAAATGATTGATTGATGAAATGGCAATGTTAGTTAGCCAAAACTATTCAGTCATATGCTGCTTTACAGTTTATTTTCTACTCAAAAACATTGATTAATCTAGCAGAAACCAAATGAAAATAGTCGTATAATTGGCAAAAACAGAAAATAATACCCAGAAATATCATTTGGGTCACCTAGGTCATCATCTTGCGGAAGCAACTGTACAAGGATCAAACGCCTTGACTTTGTGACCACTATTGAATTTCTTGATACTTTTCTTCACTTTGATTATCTTTGTCCCAGTGGTATTGAAAAGTCTTAGAAATCGAACGATCAAAGAAACACACACACACACACACACACACACACACACACACACACACACACACACACACACATATATATATATATATATATATATATAACTGAAATATGCATGATCCTAATGGAAATTTTTAGCTCCTTTACACTCAGATTAGCCCCTAAAACTGTGGAAAATCTACAAAGCTCCCGAATTATCGTACTCCCCACTCACAAAATAACAAAACCTTATAAGTGGGAAGTGCGGTACTCCCGGAATATTGAAATCTTGCTTACCAAACTATATTTAAGGGCAATATATCAAAAGAGCTACAAAATAAAAATAAAAATTATTAAAAAAAGAAATAGAGCTCCTAGCAAGACAAGGTTAGCGATAAATAAAACCTGTAACAAAGAAAACATCATAGGATAGGAGAGATTAGGCTGTTATTGTTTTTGTGGATGATTGGTAGCTGCTACAAATTGGCCAAAATAAACAGAGAAGCTTAGGAGAGGGAGGAATAATGGGAGATCTATGGCATGGGTGGAGTAGGGAAAATATAACCTTTACTTCTTCTTTTTTTCACTTGTACAACAAGTAAACAATCAAGCAAACATATTTTCCCTGCTCTCCCATACCATAAACCTCCCAAAATCCTGAACTCCCTCTCCATATTCTCCTTAAACTAGAGGCGGCCGTGGACTCCTCGCCACTCCATAGCTTATGCTTATATAGTGCTGCCAACCCATTTTTCAGCCATTGGATTAAGGACCCAGATAATGATCTGGTCGTCCATTTCTTTGGTAGGTTGAGAGTTGGAGACCTCTTATCATCAATTGGACCAAAAACGAATCTGAGCTGCATAGAAGAGTGAATCTGACTCTTTGACTTTATGTAAGTTTTCTTTTAAAAAATAAAATAAAATAAATAGGGGAATTTGGCCAAATGTTCTTCTTTCATGGCCTCTGATGAAATATTCCTTTTTTCTTTTTTTTTAGTTTCTTTTATCTGCTTTCTGCTTTCTATTTTATCTCCAATGGAAATAAAAAATTATTTTATTTTTTTATTTTTATTCTTTCAGTCCAAAAAATCCATTTTGTTTAGTTTCTACACTCGATTTTTCTATTTTTCTTCATTCTCTATAAAATCCACACACAATCTTATTAAGGAAAAAAAAAAATCCATGCTCTATCTCCCTGCATCTCTTACCTCTTCTTTTGCAAACATATGAAAGAAATAAGGAAAAATTGTGTTTGAGGTCAGGATATGTGTATTTTGATTTTTTTTTTTTTTTTTATAGCTTGGGCTTTTGTTTGATTGGTGAAAGGCGAAGACAATGATTGGAATAGAGGAAACTAGTCGAAATCAAGTAGTAGTAGTAGGTTATACAATTTAGTGGGGTGATTAAATATTATGAGTATGCTTTAGGGTCGGTTTCTGTATTGCTTTAAGGTAAAAAACACTTCACAAGTATTTGTTGAATTTTCTGATTTCAACAGAATATTAAAGGAAATTGAAAAAAAAGAAAACCCAAAAAAACAAAATTGAAGAATAAGTAGAAAGCAGTTATGGTTAAAATCTGCTTCAAATGTTGAATCATTTGTTTTCTTGTTTATATGACACTCACCATCCTGCTAGATATCATAATTTAATTACATAACTTCATTTTGATTTTATGTTGGTTTCTAGTTTATGGTTATGAAGGTGAGCGGTAGTTTTGCAGAGGAGCTTCACTTGGAAATTTTGCAGCATCAAATAGAAAGTGATCTTATGCCAAGTGCCCGATATGACCAAAGTGATTCTTATGGTATCCTTTTAGTTATATGTTCTATGGCGAATTATATAAGTTAACTTCTTCTTTTTTTGTTTACAAATAGTTAATATTTAAAAAAGATGTTATATGTAACACCCCGTCCCAAACCACATTGGAATTCGTGCACGTTGACCGAGGTTGACTGTTGACCAAGTGGGTCAAAAGTTGACTTTTTGTTCCAGTTAAAATTTCTAGTTGACCAGGGTACCGTGGCGAAGTGCATGATGCCCCGAGTTCGTAGACTAGTAGCACGTCGAAAACGGAGCTACGGTTTGAAAGTTATGGGCAAAACAAGTCGTCGTGCAAACTGTGCAAAAGGTGCTGGGAGTTGACTTTTTATCGTTGTATAATTTTACTTTGATTTTTGTATGGTTTTAAAGTACTCGTCGATACGAGTTCATAGACTAGCGGCACGCTTAAATTGGACATCTGGTTAAAAAGTTATAAACGTGTGAAATTTGCCAGATATTGTAATATTTTATTATGTCTGACTTAAGTGCACAGTAACGCCACGTGTCGACACCTGATTGGTCCACGTGGGTGAACAGTGTCACCCACGGTGGCTTTTATTTGGCAAAAACGACAGGGAGGAGAGAGAGAGAAAGAGAGGGAGAGAGAGAAACGACCGGCCGCCGGAATCGTCACATTTTCCGATCGATCCTTGCTACACGTGCCGGCCAAACGGGAGCGCCTCCCCATTTCCGGCCAAATCCCAAAATCTCACGATCGCCGGTCGCCTGACGCGCCCAGATCGAGCCGGCGAAGCTCGACGGTGATTTTCCCCTCCACTGCCGGCCACCGCCGTTTGACCCCTTTCTGGCCATTTTCAGGTCACACGCGCCAGCCACCCCTCACCACCTCCTCATTTCCGGCCAGTCCAACAAATTTCACGGCCACCGGACCTCCGACGAGCTGGGATCGGAGCATTTTTCGGTGAGGCGCCGAAAACCTTCAAACCCCGATTTCTTCGCCGTCCGGCCTCCATTTGCCTCACCGCCGGTCCCGTTGGAACCCTCTCCCCTTGATCTACAAAACCTCCAAAAATCTCAGCCATCGGCCATCGTACGCGCCGCCGCCACCGGCGGTCGCCGGTGACCGCGGCGGCTCGCCGGAAATCACTGTTCCAGGGAGTATCCAATTGCACCGCCGATCCCTCTCCACTGATTCCGACCCCCTGAATCCAAATCCAGGGTCCTTTTCCGCCAATTCGCGACAGATTGAGAGAATCGAAGAGTTGAATCCCGAAAGCTTTCCAGCGAGATTCCGGCCATCACCAGTCCGATCTCCGGGAAGTAAGACCGGATTTGTAATCCTCGTCGCTCAAGCTTCGATTCGGTATATTACTCGTCAACTTTGGTTAACGTTTGTGTTTAACCCCCCGGGTACCGGGTATTATTTACCCGAATAAAATATTATTTTATTTGACTGTGTAAAATTGTTAATTTAGGAGCACGTGTGAATTGTGGAATCGATCCTATGGTGGATCGTGGTCTAATTGCGTGCTCCAGGTGAGTGACCCACCTTCAAATTAATTTCGGGAATTAAATTTGTGAATATTTTGTGTGAATTGAATATTTGAAATTGATATTCTATGTGTCAAATATTTAATTGATTTATTGTGGAAATTATTGGTGAATTTATTTTGATTAAAGAAAATATGCATTATATAAATTTATGCCATGTGAAAATTATTTTATGGTATTGAGAATTGTGGAATTCAATTATATATGAAATTCTTGTGGTTTTAACATTATTTTGGGCATGATTTGATTTTCAAATATTTCAAGGAAAATATTTGTTTATGTTGGTGACTTCAATTTTTATAAGTATGCCCCTGGAATATTATGTGATTTAATTTATTATATTTCAAAAATATTTATGCTATTGGAAAAATTTGAATATTTAAATTGGTGGATTTGAGAGCTGGTGGATTTGAAAATTATAGAATTTATGCGATGAATTTATGACGATGATTATAAAGGAATTGTGAAAAAATTACGGGTTTAATTGGATGGGATAAACCCGGTATATTTATGGAAAATTTGAAATTTTGAGATGTATTGATTTATGATTTTTAGATGCGCCATACACGTACTGATGTTCTGTTTATATGTGATATGGTTAGTGTGCACACGGATGTGATTAGCGCGGGGGTGGGTGTGAGTAGCGCGCAGGGGATTTTATGGGGTTGTCCTGTGTTTGCCATCGGATGAGGGTAGGCCGCCCCTCCATGGCCGGGACACCTGTTTGCAGCGGCGCGGTGGAACGCCACGCCACCGTATGCCGGTTTCTCTCTATAACCTCCTGTCTGGCGGTACCTTGGGACGCTGGGTACTGTTGGCCCCACTGGTATATAGTGGGTGCATCAAGTGATTTTCAGAATTGGGATTTTAAAATAAATATTTTGAAATTGTATTAGAATTAAGAATATAATTAATACTGTTTTTGGTATTCATTTGAATGGAGATTTTAAAATTGGTTTAATTTTCCCTTTACATAATTATTCAATAAATTAATTTCCTTTAAATTATAAATTTTGGATGCTTGACTTATTATATTTTATTTGATATTCATTTGAATGAATTGATGTCGTGGTTTTCGGGGAATACGAGTAAAGGGTTTTGTGAAAATGTTTTAAAAGGGGAACTTTTCCAACCGAGAGAATTGTAAGGGTTTTGAGAGAAAATATTATTTTCAATTAATTATTATGTATCTACCTAATTATCGTGGTATTATAATTGTACAGTAGATAGGGTCACTCACTGAGATGATTAACATCTCATATTTTTAAATTCCGTTCCTCTAGGTACCAGGTTTGTCGGTATTCATCCGGAGCGGACTTGATCTTCATCGCTGTCTTAGTTCGAGAAGTACCATGTTCTTCATTTATTGAAATTGTAATATTTCTTTCATCCATGTTGTATTCTATGCTTAGTAGTACTTCATGAAGCTTTGTATACTGTCTCGGACATTTATGTATTATTTATGCACTGAGTTACTGTTATTCTTTTGGAGTGCTGTAAATTTATGGAATCAACTTGTAGTATTGTGGGAGGAATAAGGGGATGAATATAGAAGTGTGTTTTCAGTGCAGGAAATTGTGGTAAGTCCAACCCTTAGGGGAGGTTCTGCCGGATTTTCCATTGGAGGGTCCGGTAAGGTTTCTCTGGGATCAGGGCTTGTCTAGGGTTTTGGTGAGAAATTTTGGACGGGTCCTGACATTATACCTGCTATATGGACCATGAAGTATACTATCTATGTTGTTTAGTTTGCCTTAATTTCTTTCTGTTTAATTTTCAGCCAAGGTTGGAATTTCTTAGGCTTGGCTGGTGGAACATTATTAATTTTCAAGTTGATTACAAATATGTAGTTGGGGGTAGCATAGGTGAACTGTATTATACTTACTCCTATTTTATGAATTTGAGGTTGGTTGCGAAGATGTGGTATTAGTTTGCTTGTGGTTTTGTATTATAGGCTAATGGCACTCAAGACTTCCATGATAAATTGATATTTACAGATTGAGAAACCCATACTATTGGTTACAATTCCAAAAATGTGCTTGAAAATGCCTTAGGTCAGGTGCATATCGTTATCCTTGTGCACTTGATTATGAGGTTGATGTAGTGTCCTTCCTTAACATATGGAAGTTGTGGGTTTTTTTTTTTTTTTTTTTGTCTAGAAGTAATAATCACTGCCCCCACACCTTTTCTGTGAATTTCATGTAACAATTGGTGTACTACTAGAGTGGATATCATGATGGTCTCATATCAAGAGAAGAAGCTGTAGCACAAGAGGGATTTAATATTGGCTTTAAGGAATCAGTCGTTGTTGGATACAAATGGGGTCTAGTTAGAGGTGATACCAGGTAAAAGAAAACAAAAGAGGAAAAGAATTTGAATGCTCTGTTGCTTATAGAGTTTTTAATGAAATTGCTATAAGCATATGATTAAAAAGGAATTTAAATGCTCTGTTGCTCATAGAGTTTTTAATGAAGTTGCTATAAACATGTGATTAACTTCTTTTCTCTGCTACTTTTGTTTTCCTGTTTTGTCCAATCTGCATCCCTATGAACTGCCTTCACTTTAGTTCCTGAGGACTAGAAAGAGAGCATTTAAATTCTCAATATGGTAACCAAACTCTCAAAGACATGAATTGTATGGTTGCTTTTCATAAGGGTTTGACAACATGGGCTAAGTGGGCGGATTCTACTATAAATCATAGTAAAACCAAGGCATCTTCCAAGGAATTTCTCTTACCCACTACCATTAAGTTTACTTCTTTCCCATCACCAATTTTTTTTTTTGAAAACCAAAAATTAATTTCATGAATTTCTCTAATGCTTTTTTTTCTTTCTTTCTTTTGTTTCCTTTTCATATTTAGTGGCAAGGGATTGGAATGAGCTAGGAGTGACAAACTGTGGAAATGAGACAAAACTCCTAAGTGGATCAGTTATCGAGGTGGATTGCCCAAGGCATTATATGTGGTGAAAGATGTATTAACTGAAATGAGAAAACATGTTCCTAAGGAGAAAAAATCCTAAAAGTTCTGAAAAAATTCTCAAATTGGCACAAAAATTTAATTACCGCAGGGCTTTTGGTAATTACCGATGAAACCTACGGTAATCAATTTATAGCTGTTGGAAAAATTACCCTCGATAATCCACTTTCTTTGTAATTTTCTCACTTTTTCCAAATCTTTTGTGAATTTTTTTGTCAGAATCATTAATAAAGTTATATTTAGCATGTTCTTGGTAGAAACACACATTATCGAAGGTTGTCGGATTGAATTGTGATGATTTGCTTTGAAAAAATTGAACAAATATAAATTGAGGCCACCGATATAATATTCTTGCCATACCATTATTTTCTTGTTGACAACAAACCATCAAATATACCATATATGTAAAAGGCTAAAATATAAATATAAATATTTGGACAAACATATGTATATATGGTATAAATATAAATACTACCAACAACACAATGGCCAAAAAAATATATAATGCTAACAAACTCTTATTGATTCGAATTTAAAAGACACATGACAAAAATATTACAACTTATCATTAACAAAATTCGAATACAATTTTGTATCATGCTCAATCTATGTAGTATGCAATTAGAATGATTGTTAAGCTATTCTTTACGTTGCATTATTCTTAAGGGTTCTCTATGAAGGGAGTTGCAGATTGTCATAGCAGATGAGAGACTTAAGTACAAATTAAATGGGAAGACAAAATAACATGTTAAGAGCCGATTATGTGTCATGGCATATCTTTAAACAAATTGAACGGGAAGACACAATAACTGTGATTTCTCTTTGTCATCGAAGGCCAAAACGATGTCGTTTAAGACTGACCCTAGTAGTAATGTTATTCGGTTCCTATTTGTATCATACTCGATCTATGAAGATGTAGAATAAAATTTATTAGATAAAATAAATTGGAAGTCCACAATTAGAGCTCCAACCTTATAAGGACATTCTCCAACCTTATACCAAAACTCATGTCCTCATAGTAACAAGTATGAAACAAGAAATTTGAAGTCCACAATTAGAGCTCCAATGAAACAAGAAATTTGAAGTCCACAATTTGTAGTGGTACATTTCGAGCATGTGGTCTGAAACTAATTAAATGGGGTCCTGTTCGATGTGTAAAATGAATTAAACAGGGAAAAAGAAGAAGAAGGAAAACTTACTATAGCCTTGAAATCAAAACACAAATAATAAAGGAAAGAAGTAGTAAAACACACTTGCCTTCATGAACATTAAGGTAAGACCCAATTCCATTTGGGCCTGTACCATGCCGATAATCAAGACCATTTTTCCATAGTGGAACTCAAGCAAGAATGTTTAGGGCATTCCCTATAGGAAAATGAACATGTACCTTCCTATCACAAACTTACAAGAATATGGTCAATACATTTCACCTAAAATGAAATACATTATTTGAAAAAGAAAATAAAATACCATTGGTTCCATTAGGAAATCGAGCATTTCCAAGTGCAATATGACCCTTGAGGACCTGTAAAATGAAGCAAACAAAATTACTTTGCAATACTTGAAAAAAATATAATAATAATAATGATAATAAAAAGGAAAAACAAAACAGATTAGCATTTACTGCAGTATAGCATGGTTTTTCATGTTCTGATGGTTTTCCAAAATGAACTGTCCTTCTTATATCAGTTGTTCGATGTAAATACTGCATAAATGCCCATAAAGATAACCACTTATAAGTTAAAAATGTATCAATAGAAAACATAGTCTATCTAGCTAAAATATTTAATAAAAATAAGTGCATGAATGTAGTTTGTAATTTTTACATAATCGTTACCAGTCAAGTACATATAATAGTTAATTATAGCTAACAAGCCTTTGCTCCTGAGTCAAAAAGATATATGCTGTCTGGATTAAACTCAGCACAAGTTTTTGCTTGTGACGCATAATGGATGATTGCAGCATTTGGACCAACCAACGAAATAGTAGGAAAACTTAAGCCTCTAAAATACTGCAGATATAACAGAAAAGAATATCTCTATCATGACAAATTTTGTAACAAAAACATACTCCTCTAGTGTATTACATAATTCAAATTTCAGTTGCTAATTAAAGCAAAGCCCTGACATGTAATGTATAATTAAATTAGCTTCACTTTTCAAAGGATTTTTTATCAGACCTATGCTATGCTAACTAGAAAATCTATCAAAATTATCATTATTTGGTCCATAAGATAAGAAACAAACATAAAACTATTTTGAGGAATGGTACCCCAACATTTTTACTATATCACTTTTTAAGAAGAACATTTAAAAGTGGTTGATAAAGTATGAATTAACATATCCATGTCAAAGTTCATTTAAAAGTTGAATACCCTTCATTTCTCTTCATATGTTGCACGAAACACACATTAAGGGACTTGTGGGAGTCAAAAAATTTGTCAACTGTAATTACCGAAAGTCCTTCGATAATTACCGATGAAACCTTCGATAATTTTTCTAGCAAGGGCAATTTGATTACCGATGGTTTCATCGGTAATTACCGAAGGTCCTATGGTAATCAAATTTTTTTTGGCAATTTTAGAACTTTTTTTGAACTTTATGGGGATTTTGCTATTTAGAATCATTGATGAATGTATATTTTGCATGTTGTTGCATGAAACACACATTAGGGGACTTGTGGGAGTCAAAAAATTTGTCAACTGTAATTACCGAAGGGCCTTTGGTAATTACCAATGAAATTTTCGATAATTTTTTTAGCAAGGGCAATTTGAATATCGATGGTTTCATCGGTAATTACCAAAGGCCCTACAGTAATCAAATTTTTTTGGCAATTTTAGAACTTTTTCCAAACTTTATGGGGATTTTGCTGTTAGGATCATTGATGAATGTATATTTTGCATGTTGTTGCACGAAACACACATTAAGGGATCTGTGGGAGTCAAAAAATTTATCAACTGTAATAACCGAAAGGCCTTTGGTAATTACCAATGAAACCTTCGGTAATTTTTCTAGCAAGGGTAATTTGATTACCGATGGTTTTATCAGTAATTACCGAAGGCCCTACAGTAATCAAATTTTTTTGGCAATTTTAGAACTTTTTCCGAACTTTATAAGGATTTTTCTATTTAGGATCAGTGATGAATGTATATTTTGCATGTTGTTGCACAAAACACATATTAGGGAACTTGTAGGAGTCAAAAAATTTGTCAACTGTAATTATCGAAGGGCCTTCGATAATTACCGATGAAACTGTCGGCATCGGTAATTACCGATGCACCATCCGTATTGATTTTTTTTTTAAATGTTTTCACTTCTTAAGGTCTGTTTCTCTCTTATTTAGTTTCGGATAAACACTATTTAAATGTTTTCACTTCTTAATGTTTTTTTTTCTTTAATTTTGTCAACGGTTATCATTAATAAAGCTAGATTTAACATGTTCTTAGTGGAAACACATACTATCATCGGATGGAATTGTGGTGATTCTTTTGTGACGGTGGACAAATGTCAATTATCGACGATGTATCGGTAATTACCGTTGGGCATTAATAACATCCTTGTAACAGTAAGAAACTTACAAAATACTGAACACAAAATGATATTTTACTAACACAATACAATAGATGACTTATAAAAAGGAGAAATGCAAATCTAAAAGAGGTTGGAAGAAGCTTTCAAGCTGGGAATATTCTCCAATCTAAAACTAACTAAATTTTAATGCATACCATTAAAACAAGTTCAAATGGTCCCAGGAATTTTAATCTTTCATCTATATGATTAAGTTTGGGGCTTTGAGATTTTATATCATAACAGCATATGGTTATATAGATGGGGTCTATTTAAGCATTAAAAGTGCCTTTTTTTTATGATGAATTAAAAAGATATCTTCTGCTAGATACTGTTAGTACTATAGGCACTATATCAATGGTCCCATATGCCACATGGCCATTACAGAGGTATAGGACCTTACGAGGCGATACAAAGGTAAATCAAAACACAGCATAGTTGAATCGGTTTTTTTCTGCTGTGCTGGTGGTAAAAGTGGCTTGTCCAAACGAAGGGTAGGAACAAATATAGCAGATAATTATGAAACATAAGTACGATAATAGACAAACCTGCCCTTGTCATCCAGGCCCAATAAATTATCTCCAACTGGACCCTACAACAAATGACACTTGGATTTTGTTACGTTTGAAGGAGAATGACTGTCTACACAAGGAGCAGAGCTCGTTTAGATCTTTATAGAAACTTAGTAATGCCCCAAAAAAAAAAAAAAAAGGCAAAGAACAGAGGTCCCACCTTAATTAAGCAGATGTTGGAGGACAAAGAACCATTTATGTTCCATGCCACAACTAAGCAAAAGTCCTTGTATCAAATTAAAATTATTTTGTTTTGGAAAGGCTAAAGAATGAAGATGATAAAAGCAAGCATCATAGAGATATAACGATTGAGAGACTAATTTTCATTTTCATTATTTTTGTTCCATAATAGAGAACAAAATAAGTAAAAGAGTACTTACCAACATGTATAATATATATACATTCTTGTATGGTTCGCATTTTTATTTTTTTTTTTCCTCTCTGCAATCTCACAGGTTTAGAAAAATTACCTCTTCAAGTACCTTCTAACCTAAATTACCTCTCCAGAAAAATTACCGCTTCAAGTACTTTCTAACCTATATATTAACACTTCTTCATTCACTTAAGATATAGTCCCTTCCAAAAAAAGCAAAAATTTAACAGCTGGTTTTTATTTCCTTCTAGTGTCTCTATATGCTCTCTCCCCTTTCAGATTAAGAATGGATGCAATATTAAATTTGTTTCACAACTTGAGAAACCAAGCGGATACTGAGAGTACCAAAGTATCTGTTTATATAACAATTAGCATACTCAGATAACAATATAGGACCCTTCTGAACACATACCACACTCATTCTTGCTTTAACTTTAAAATAATAACTTAAATAAAATAATACAATTCATATTCTTGTGAACAATACAACTGAGGGGAAAGATTGATAGTCTCCTACAGAAAAAATCGTCTGAGATGAATTATCAAAAATAGCACCTCCAAGTGCTTCAAGAGTGATAAAAAAAATTTTAAAAAAAAAATTCAAAATGTTAATGGAATGGCATAAGGTAAAAAATTTGGCATTTTGAGACATGACATCTTTGTCGCTGCATGCTCAAACTTCTTGATAGTAGCTTCATTCTCCTCCAAGCTAGTCTGAACAAAATACTTGACCCACCAGGATGAACTCCTCATCTTAGCCTTCAAAAAGGAAAATAAAAATAAAAATGCCAGTGTGTCGGTTATTTAGAAAATTAAATTGTTTATAAGATGATATTCAGACTAAAGCAGCCACGAGACACAGGAATATCTGCAGCACAATAATATGAGCTCAAATATTAAGATAAACCAGCCTTTCAAATGAAAACCTTTCATTCCTAAAGCAAAAAAGGTTGTTTTTTTTTCTTCGGTAAGCTTTTTAAATTCCTTATATTTTCTTTGATTCCTAAACCTCTCCATCCAATCTCACCATCTCAAGCAAAGGAAGATTATCATGAAAATGATCAATAACAAAATGTTAGCAGTTAATAGCTTATCACAATGAATTAAACAACTTTTGAAATAAAAGAAAAGCATATGAAAAATAAGTTTCAAATGCAGATATTCTTACCACCCTTCCATATTTGGATTCTGAAACTTTAGCTTTCCGATGACCAGGAGAGCCTGAATGGACATTTCAAAAGATGTCACTAGAAAACAATCATATATTTTTCATCCCAATATAGAAGTTTTACTACCATAAGTATCAAGCAAAGATTACTTTGAAGTTTGAACATCATAATAGAGCAGTTTTCTCAAAGAACTGATATCATTTAAATACTATGACTGTCCAGTACATTCAAACACAACAAGGAAAATCAAAATTTGCTGTCAAATAGAAATGTGAATATTAGAGAACCTTCTTTTAATTTATTAAATGTTTAAAGCATCTCATAATATTACAACATAATTTATACGAAAACTTTAAAAACATCCTACCACCTTTTGCTTTCGTTGGCATGTGGGAAGGCATTAAGGAAAAAATCTTAAAGCATTCCAATTTAATAATTGTGAAACTTGGGATTAAGAAAAATGCACCAAGATTGGAAGATAACATCATAATCTCATATAAAATTTGGTTTTCATGGTCTTCACTAAAAGATACTTATGTGCCAATTATCCATATATCTTATGTTCAGGAAGCACAGATTGCCAATCAATGCAAAAAAAAACAGTTACTAGAGACTCAGAATAAAGAGAGCATAAAGAGCAGCAATAGATAACCACATAGAAATGCAATTAACAAACAAAATACAGGGTAAAGCCTCTGTACTTTCACAAAATCTATTTAACAACTGTACGATCTTTTCACCTGTAAAGATCACAAGCCCATCAATAGATACCCTTGCCAGATCTGGGAGGGTCTTGTTAAGGTACCTAGGAGACAAATATTCCAATGCATCTGAAACAATTACGAGAGAAAATGATTTTGGCCTGTATGGAAGTGGAAACTTGATGTCGGCAATAGGCACAATGCCTTTCTTCATAAGAGCTTTGCAGTTTCTATCAGCATCCTCTATGTCATATGGTTCCACACCCGAGGCTTCAGTTTCTTTCTCCTTTAGCAATTTAGAAACCACTGAACAAGTATCAGGGCCAACATGCAGAATTTTGTGCATGCTGTCACCATATGCCTTTGCTAGGATGGGAATTGCTCGTTGGACCTCCACCGTGCATAAAAATCACCTGGAAATAAAAGGAAGTTAAAATCCTCAAAAGAGGTGACACCATGGAAAGTTAAGCTCTTTTTCAGAAGGAACAATTTCAACTTAATCTACCATGAACTTTTATATAACTTTTCAATTGGGTTGGCACTTCTACAATGTTCAAACAAGCGAGCAGCAAATATGCATTTTAAAGTTAGTTACTCAACAGTGAAATACATTATGAATTGATTGATCATAGGCTACATTGTTCATGGAAAATATGGTTTAAGCATGGTCGAAGCCTTACTACACAGGAATAGCTAAAGGAAAGCTCTGGGGAAAAAAATATCATCCGAGACTAAATCATCAAATACATAGTTATGCATCCATAATCACTCCACCTTTGATTTCAAAATCCAAAATTCATGAATAAATTCCAAGTAACACAAAATATGCAGCAACTAACATACGAAAATGTCAAACAAACAAGAAAAAAAGACCCAAAAAAAAAAATATTTACCTTCAACCTTGCCAACAGCCTCCTTAATGTTGACAAATCCACCTGTCATATTAAAGCTGAATTGCAGTCAAGCATAGCGAGTATAACAAAAATATCCCGCAAAGTAGTTCTCAGCCAAAACGTGATTGATAAACAGCCTCCCTAATGTTGACAAATCCACCTGTCATATTAAAGCCGAATTGCATTCAAGCATAGCGAGTATAACAAAAATATCCCGCAAAGTAGTTCTCAGACAATAACAAATTGATCATAAATTTTATGATATGATTACAGGGTTTAGATAATGAAAATTTGTGGTGGTCTATAACAAAAACTAGGAAATACACGATCAGACAATCATTTCCAGAGAAGTTCATATTCCTAAAGTGCGGAATTATAAGATGCCATTATCAAAATCAGCTCTTTATGTGTGTTTTACTTGCACGTACGTGTGATAAGTTAACATAGATAGTAACAAGGTAAAAACAACTATACTAAGATACGAATCAGTATCTTAAGACGGTGTATTTTATGACAGTTGTGCTGTCAAATATGGCATAGAAAAGGCTCAGAATTTATGACATACCCATTAAATTGAACAAGCGGAATGGTGACAACACGAATTTGATTTTTGGAAGTGCAACGAAAGCCCATGAAACAGCTCCTACAAAAGGCTCTGTTGGTATCAATCTCAATTTGACCCAAAGTTCCCCATCAATATCAAAATCTCGAACACCAATTGACACCACAATTGGTATAATGCCAAACTTTAGTGACAGCATTAAAAGCATACAGGCACCTCCAGTATAACAGAGACAGATTTGGTACCTGGATGAAATCAAAAGAAATATCTGCAGTTAGTTAAAATATTTAGCATACAAGTTTCAAAAAAAATAATTAAATATTTAGAGTATCCATAAAGAAAAAAAAAAACATAATCCTAATTTTGATTCCAACTTATCCTAAAATTAATCAGGAAAAAAAAAAAAACACCCACAAATGTTTTAAAAAAAACCCCCAAAAACTAATCAAATCGAAAAATCAAAGGAAAAATAAAGCAAACAGACCAAGCGTTTTATCAAAGAGGCCAAGCAAAACAACAAGCTTGGGCATTTGCTTCCGCCATGAAGCACCACCCTTGAGCTTCGTATAAAAATCCATGTCCTCCTTCTTCACAATACCCTAATTTCGAATTCCAAACCATCAATTTCTTTGTATGGAATTTTGACGACCAGAGAGATGAAACGAGGCTGTTTGGCAAAAAGGCAACTAAGTGAAGAAAGCTTGATGAATGAGAAGAAATGAGCCAGCTTTGGGGGAAAGATGATGAAAGAGAAGAGAAAAATCGGATGAAAAAAAGAAAAAAAAAACAGAAAAAAAATTAAAAAAATAAAAATATTTAATTTGGATATAAAAATATTTTAAGATAAATTAAAAAGGTATAAAAAAAATACTAAATGAAAAGGTAAAAATCGTTAAGGTCGTTCCTACAAAGACATTGGACCAAATTTTCCAAATAAATATTATATATATGTGTATATATATGAAACAAGGCCCAACCCATTAATAGAGGGCAACCAATAACCCCAAGCCCAACCCATTAATAACAGAAGACTGAATAAAAGCAAAACCCTGGCTGTACCTCGCTTCCTCTTTGGAGCCTCTCTCTGTGCCGCTCTGTGAAAACGAAGACGCTGAGAAATATCTGAGATTAGGTAACCGTCTCTTTGTGCTTTCAAGATTTGGTTTTTATTTTTCATTATTGTTAAGTTTTATTCAAATTAGGCTGTAAACGAACTATAGCTTTCTGGGTATGGTTAAATTTATACGTTTTCTGTTTATTATATGTTTAGCGCTCTTTATGTCTATATAGGGAATAAATTCTTAAAAAAAAAAAAAAAAAAAGTTTCAGTTTTTCATTCTGGTTCTGCGCCAGTTTTCATGTTTGTTCTATTTTGAGCTTGTAGAAAAGATTTCCAAGCTTTAATTATATAATATATATATATATATATATATATGTATATATATATTTTTTACACTTTTCTTACTCTATCATGTACTTTACCCTTGGAAAAACTTTTTATGTTTCGTGTTTGATTGAATCTCTTGCTTATCAATTATAGATTGGTCTTTTCTTAGTTTTTCTTTTCCTTTTCGAAGTATCGTATTGTTTATGCCAAATGTTCTGGTTAGAATTCTTGGCTTTGTTTGATGCTGGTGAGATGAGATTAAGAGTCAGAGGTTTATTTTCACTTTGCTACAATGTTTAGGTGCTGAGACGTGGAAGGAAAAAAAGACTTTGGATCTCAAATAATCTTGCATGTAGCTTCTTGCAGTTGATTTTGTTATTCAATAACCCTGTCTTTTTGTTTTCCATTGGTCAGTTTAGTTGTCCATAAAGCTGTTAGTTAACTGTCAGGGTATTTACGTGCGTCTATCTGTTGCTTCAGCATATAGGATTCTGGAGCATTTTTGCTGGTTAAGTTGCTGCAATTTGATATTTGGTTTTTCATTTCAAAAGAAAAATAATTGAAAGGAATATAATATTGGCTCTATTACAAGGGATAGGGAAAGCAACTTTAGAGTGAACTAGGACAAGGAATCCCTGATTCCCGTTAATCATAATAATTAGATATACTTACAAATAGCTTACACTTTCATGACCTTGTTTTCCCAAACTCATTATCTTTGGTTATTTTGACTTTCAAAATTTTGTTCCAATTTCCCTTGTATTTACAGCAATTATTTTTATTTTATTTTTTTAAGGTTAGTTTAAACTAAATTTTGTTGAATCTCTCAAGGTTCAGAGTTAGAACAACTGGAAAATGCAGTCTAAGGAGGCTCCTGCTTCCATGGAAGTAGAAGAAAATCATTCTGGACCAAATTCTACATCTGGTTCTTTGCCACCAAAGCCGAAGTTTGAGCCTTTGAAGCCTCATGAGATGTCTGATGGTCAAATTCAATTCCGGAAAGTCTCGGTTCCTCCTCATCGTTATTCGCCTCTTAAGAAAGCATGGATGGATATCTACACGCCAATATATGAGCAGATGAAGATTGACATTCGAATCAATCTCAAGGCTCGCAAGGTTGAATTAAAGACCAGAACAGACACACCTGATGTTAGTAATCTACAGAAGTCTGCCGATTTTGTTCATGCTTTCATGATGGGTTTCGATGTGATAGACGCCATTGCACTTCTGCGGATGGATGAGCTCTATGTGGATTCTTTTGAGATCAAGGATGTTAAGACTCTTCGTGGAGAGCACTTGTCTCGTGCCATAGGAAGATTGTCTGGTAAAGGTGGTAAAACAAAGTTTGCGATTGAGAATGCTACAAAGACTAGGATTGTAATTGCAGACACCAAGATTCACATACTGGGGTCTTTTGCAAATATTAAGGTTGCTAGGGACTCTCTTTGTAGCCTTATTTTAGGTTCACCTGCTGGAAAGGTGTATTCAAAATTAAGAGCAGTGACTGCTAGATTGGCAGAAAGGTTTTGATTCTGTAAGGCAGTAAAAGTTTTGATTCTTCATTTGTAATATTGTGAGTGAGTGTAGTTTGGCTTAGTGTTAAACATGTGAGGAGCCTGTTATGTCAAATTACTCGATTGTTATGATTTCATGCATACTTACATTCCTTTCTTGGATCTTCATTCAACAGCAGATTAACCAAACATAATCGCAAAAAATATTGTTTTTCGTATCTAAAGGTCATATGCCTGCTACACGGAACATGAGTTTATATGCTATTGATGATTATTTCCCTCTTTTGTTATTATTATTTTTTTATAGACTATGAATCATATTCTATGGTAGGTGGAAGTTTATTCCACCACTCTGATTTTTGCTCCATCATGGATGTGTTATGTAATTACCTACCATAATCAGCTAGCAGATAATGTGCATAGCAGACGATGTATGTGTTTGAAAAGGGTAGTTTTAAATTAAATCGAGGTTCCAAAAGGTGTGAGGCAATAAGCTTAGGCGCGGCTTCATGATAACAAAAATATAGGAACACCCTATTACGCATTACCTTGAAAGTTAAGATATGTAAGTCTATATCATCCTGATTGATGCGTTAAAGTTAGCAAGAACTAATCACAATAATAGATTTATAAAAATTTCAAGTTTTTAGATTTCCAATAAAAATAATCTTTTAAATCATAAATACTATAATTACTTAACAATTTACGGGGATATCTAACCATAGAGAAGTAGTCATTTTTTCATTTTAATTTATTTTGGTTTATTGTTCAAAAAAAAAAAAAAAAAGAGACAAACAAACTTCATTGGTTTATTTAATCTTAAAAGATGAAATTTTTAAAAAAATAAAAAGGCGGGCCTTATTGCACGCACCTAAGCCTCGCTTTAGTGACAAGATAAATCGTTGAGCTAGCTTGTCGTAGGGTGATATGGTTACTTGCGCAGAAACAATCCTCAAAAGAATTTACCATTAAGAGATCTATAACAAAATGGAAGTTCTAACAGAAAAGAAAATTTCAATGGAAAAGGTTTAGAACATCAAATGGTTCAAGTTTTCATTTGAATTGCAACACTTTTCGCTGGTATAGATAGCTTAAATGAAATGAGCTACCTAATATACAATTTCTGAACTAAAATTTTTTTTTTATAATTGAATTTTTCCAATAAATCATTATTCGCCCAATAAATCAATTGAAGTACATGTCCGATTCAACCCCCAAAAAGAAATCCAGCTGCCTGTTCTTCGTTGCCATTAAATAATTTAAGAGCTTGTATGACCGCCTCTCTTCCGAACCCTAGCTCAACAAGCTTTGCAACTTTGGCTTCAAAATCATTCCCCTGCACCACATAATTATTTGATAGAATCTCAGGCAATTTCTTCTCATTACAAACTGTACCGACCATGAAGTGCTTGTATAATAACGGCAGCGGTAAACTCAACAAGAATTGTTGACTGATAGCTATAATATAGTAGAGGCTAAATTTCTACAATGAAATTATCAAAGATAAAAAGAACTTTTACCTGAGCTGTGTCACCGCGAGCATTTCCTGCAGATCCATCACATGGGAAAGGGACGAAAAAGAAGAAGAAAGAAATCACTCATTATCATGAAAAACCATTTCATGTCAAGCAAATATGAATAAATTCAAGAAGTGAGAACCAACGAATTAAATCATACTAATACAAAATAAATGGAATATGAAGTATCCCCTGACAACTACAACTAAATTCAAAAACTAACCAGAAGACTGGCCTCCTGTTGATACGGTTTTGCTTTTACCTGTTGTTCCAGATGTCAACTGAAGAGTAACAGAAGAATAAAGAAAGTTAGATAGAGTTCAGCATATATACTAGAACTGCAGTGCCAAATATGACTACACGAAAATGGTTTTTTTTTTTTTTGGTTTGGGGTAGGAGCCACAAGTATATGATGGAGTTAACCCAATTAAGAATTTAAAGTACTGCAATTTTTCACCTCACACAAAACCAATAAACTCCTACTGGCGTTATTAATATCCAGAAAACTATTGCTTTCAGAGTCAATGAGAGTAGCTATAAATTGTCTATGAGCCAATCTTTGTTATGTAAATTTTCTTTCAAACAATAGTACATTCACACTCATGCATGAGGAAAGAACAATTCGTTTTTGGAAATCTCTCTTTGAAGATGATGGAAAAGTCCAGAATGTGACCCTCTAAATTCTTTTTTCAATAATATGTGCAAGAGCAGAATTTGCATAAAAATGTTCTAAGAAATCAGATATAAACTGCAGAATTATGTGATCAGTCAATACAACATCCAGAAATATTCACTTAGAGGAAAACTACCAAGGTAAAGGTATACTTACCACATCTCCAGAACCAGATGCTTGCTTGGAGTGCCTTTGTTCATCAAGAAAATGAGAAGGTATGTCTTTTTCTGAAATTGATACATAACGGACAGTTAAATGTCTTTCTTTCAAAAAGATTGACCATGATGATTTCCAGAGATTTAGTTGCAAAGAAAGAAGCTCATGCATATACAAATTGAAAAGTGAGCAACTCTTAAGTGTTAGAGCACTCGGAGATTGAAAGACCAACCTTGCAAAAATGGGACAGAAACTTCTCCTCCACCAACTCTGAGAACATTCTCTCTTAAATCTATGATACACTGAAATCATAAGCTAACTCAGAAATGACAAGAGATTATGAACCACAGAGAAAGATGCATCTATAAGCCATTAATTAAATAAAGGACGCTACCTGATGCTTACGGAGCATATCCAGACCAAAGAGAAATTCCATATTGGGAGCATCCAGTACCAAGAATGAGCAAGGGTAAAATATATTCCCAATCTACCGGTAGAATATCAATTATGTGTTAGCCAAGCATCAAAAATGATCATTTAAATGCTAGCATTATCCAATTCATTAATTTTATTAATAATAACAAGGGCAATTAGGAAAATTATATCGATTGTGTATAGAAAAGGGACTGTGTGTTTGTATACTTTATACACATACATCTGACATGCAAAGAGAGGGGGGGTGTTCAATGGTATGAAAAGGAGCTAAAGATTATCGGTAAGTTATGTTTTTTTATCATGAGTCAAATAATCTAATTGTAAATACTTAAAAGTTAGAAATCACTCAAAAGTTAGAAATCATGTGTGAAAATGTCGTAACAAATTTGGTATCCAACCAAAGCTTAAGATTTATGAGGTATATAAACATTGAAATACATGCCTGTAAGATGCAAGCAGACATGTATACAAGTGCATCCTTGATCCAACACATCAAAGGACACAAGAAACCACTTGCATTGAAAAACAAGGCACCCCCATTCACACAAATGTTATAACAATATAATAACAACATAAATATCTGAAATTCATTCTCCAGACTGGTGAATGTTACCTTGATTGGAGCTACATGTATTCGACCTAATATCTCTGACTGACCAACCCCATGAGCAACGCCCTTGTAACGTTGATCTAAAAGCCTTAGCAATCTGGGACATACCATGCCCATAACAAAAGATCAAAAAGCCTTATCAATTGAAAGTTTTACAATGCGAAAAGAAACAGAAATAACATTCCTAGTGAAAAGATCTGTATAAATATTTTAAAGTAAAAGTTGTATCCTTGCTCAAATAAAACTTATTATGATTTGATCAAAAGAGTGGATAAAAGAATATAAATGAAAATATCATCAAATGAAAACTGTTACATAACCACTTTAAATTTTCTCTCCTTATCTAAGCCATAAATCTTTCACATACTCATGCATGCTCTTTTTGAATAAAAAATATACATTAGTAGCCAATCATGAAAAAACAGAACACATCCAAAAGTCCATGTGTAAGAGTCTAACAAGTACAGTACAGTGAAACAAGCCCCTGATTCGCTGGTTCAACTGACAATGCATTACTAAGCATTATGATAAGAGGCACAAACACATGCAGGATGTATACAATCATGGCTCTTAATAATGTATCAAGCATTGTTTTAAGAGAAAAAAACAAAAAAAAAAACAAAAAAAAAAAAAGCAATTATTAAATGAACTAGAATTCAAATAGAGTCCATTAGATATGGATACAACACATACCCACAACGCTCAGCACAGCTTTTTGATATGATTGTTGACTGAGCTCCACTATCAACAAATGCCTAAAACAAAGTTAAAAAAATTAAGCCAACAACTATATTTTACCAAAAGAGCTGCATAACTTATAACAATCTCAAGTGAATCTGCAAAAAGTCAAAAGGAGGCCAAGAATGTCATACAATTAGAGAAAGTAACATAAATAACATAAGAAACATTGTAGCCTTCAGTTATCTCATATTAAACTGAACTGAGGTAAAAGGAAAGTAGCAGCATAGCACATCCTTAACTATTTAAAACTTTCTATTTACCTTCAAAGGAACACCATTGACCTCCATGTCAACATACAACATAACCTGAAGGTTACAGAAAAAAAAAATTAAGCTTCCTACAAAACCAAGAGATGATGAAATAAAGAAACAGCATATAGAAGTTGATTTCATACTTACCACCCTGGCAAAAGCTTCTGGATTATGTTCCAGGGCTGCTGCCCAGTTTTCATCAATACCTTTCTGTAATGTATTTAGAAATATTGCAAAACGTTACAATAGAATGAATTCTTATATGCCATATTCATGCATGTTACCCTAAAAAAACAAAACACATACAAACCTGACGTATAGCTGCTTCAATCTTCTTTTGTGCTTCAACATCAAAGGGATCAGCATACAGAAGGGCCTACCTCACACAATAACATGAATATAGATAAATTCACAACCTCATCAATCAACGTTAGTTTTAAGTTTATTATGACAAATCATATACTTAAGAAGCCTTGTAAGACAAGAAGAAATAAACAACTTGCTAGAGAAATATAATTAATTGACGGTTGAAATTCTTAAATGTTTCCAAAAAACTAAAGACATCAGAAACCATTTTCAGAAAATAGTAAGATATGGAAACAGATGACAACTAAAGACAAGGAATCAGAAATTGAGCAGAACTTAACCAACAAAGGGTCTAGAGAACCAGAAAGGCTACTTACAAGCTCCTCTTCTTGTTGACGTTTATATTCAGATCTTTGTTTATTACGCTCCCGTAAAATGTCCTGCAATTTATTCAGATCGCTCCCAAGAACAGCTTGTGCTAATTCAGGATCACTCTGTAAGAAAAAATGGCTAATGGCATAAATTCTCAAGAAATAGTTCATGCCTATAAAATTACAGCATTGGAATTAAAAGAAATAAAGGGATAAGCAATAAGAAATCGTTATAAATGGAAGAACTGTTCATTATGAAAAACTAATTCATCTTATTGCAGCTTTCTTTAGAACCATAAGAAACTTTAACATACAACCTTACCTAAAACCAAAAGGAAAGCTTAGAAAAAAATACTACTTTACCTGAAACAGCTGTCCCATTAAATTAGAATCATTCCTAATTTGCTGCTGGAACGCCCCAGGGTCTACTGCAGAACCATCCTGATTGAAGCTCAGATCATTCGAAGAAGCACTGAAATAGTTTAAATTTGCAACAGTTAAAACGAGAAGGCATGATTAAATTCTTAGTACATACAAACCCAAGCAATGACAAAACCTAAAAGCTAAAACTAAAAGTTCAGATGCAAATCATCTGGGGTTCGGTGACTATGAATCACATAAGAATGGGACAGCAACTGTAAACTATATGCTGGCAATAGAAGTTAATATGGTCATTTTGTAAAGGAGATATTTTCTATCAAAATTGAAACCAAGCACACCCGGATTTTGTGGTCATTATATAGTTGGGTACTTTGAACATATCCGCGCAAAAACTAATGGGCTAATACACATATAAGTCCAACAAAATATTCTTTTGCATTCTTTGACTAAAAAAAAAAAAAATTAATAATAATGTTTTTCATTCTATGTCAAAAAAAAAAATTAATGTTTTTCATTCTATGTCCCCCAAAAAAAAAATAAATAAATAAATAAAATTAATCTTTTGCATCATTTAGCTTCCTGCAAATTCTTTCATAACCTATTCAACTAAAACTACCCCAATTCCTCAACGTAGATTGTGCTACAGTGCTCGTACTCCATGTGAAGAGGTTTACCAAACTTATTAACCCTTTAGACAATAAAGTTATAAGAAAAGTACCTAGATGCGGCATTAGATACCATCATCACCAAATCTTCATCTTTTACACCAAGAGCACTCAGTTTCTCAAAATTTCTCATCTCCTTCCCATTGAATAGCAGCTGCTGCTGTTGCAGAGGTACACGGGTCTGTTTATAGCACCATTCCAAAACGTCCACAAATCAGAAATTATACAACCAATAATCATCAAAAAAAACAATCTTTGTACACAATTATTGGTTACCCAAATAATCGAAAAACAAAGAAACAAATAAATCTACTGCATAAGGCTTCTCAATAGCACTAGTAAACGAGCAGTGAAAGATCTAAAGCTATAAAGTTCAATCCTTTTTCTGCATTACGGGTCAGAAAACACAGCCAAAAATAAAAAATAAAAAAATAACCAAAAATAAGCAGTTTTCTCACCTCTACTTCAAGCAGAGCCTTTACGTTTTCAACCTGTCGCAAATTAAAGGAAAATAAAAAATAAAACAAAGAACAAAATTAAATTAAAGAAATAAAATAAAAGGAGAGAAAAACAAATTAGGGTTTTATTTTTACAGTTTCATGAGGATCAACGTCTAGGGAGAGGATCTGTTCGTCTGCAGTCATCACAGTGATCTTCATCTTCTCTTTCTGGGAGTGAAAGTTTGAAGCTTTTTTCTTTTCGTTTTTTCTTTGTTCCTTCACTCCCACTTACCAACTTTAATATAAAGAAAAGTGATAATTCTAATGCTACTAAAGCTTTGTTTACTACTCTCTCTCTCTCCTCTTCATCCTTAAGTTACCTTCACATTTAAAAATTTTAAAAAATAATAATAATAATTTCTGAAAATAAATGGACTCATCCAATTTTTCTCATATATTTCTATATTTCAAATGATAAATTGAAATTTTAAAACATTGGTAAAAGATTAAATATTTCTTAATATCTCTGGATATTTTGATCAGTAAAGGCAAATTTACATTACTACTACTTGTTTAAAAAAAATCGGCGAAATCTATTTTGGTTTGTTGTATAATTTATCTTATTCAAAAGGGAAAAACTAATAATTATTTCAATATTTTGCTAATTATTTGTGGTTTTTTTTTTTTTGGGTCAAAATCATGTGAAGTGGTTTGACCATTGGCGCCAGAGAGGCACAATTCATATATTTACATTTTGATTCTGAATTTTTTTTTTATATATATATTTTAGTTTTTGGATTTTAATTTTTATTGTATACTGATCCTTAAAATTATTTTTAGTTTATTTTGAATAGTTTTGAGATTTACACATTTATTGTAGTGTAAAAAAAATAAAATCATATAATTAAACAACTTCATAAAATCTTTTTTGCGTGTGGTACAAATGCATTGCATACCAAAAAATTAATAAAAATTAGATTAAAAAAATTGCGAACACAAAATATAACAAAAATGAAAGTTTATAACTAAAATGTCCCAAAAAGAGTTTAAAAATTAAAGTGCAAATATCAATATAATTCAAATATTAACAATGATAACGATCAATTAGATTTTAATAATTTTTAATTTGGAAAAGTCACACTTTTAATTGTTAATTTATTTTAATTTAAATCTTTAAATTTTAATTTGTTTCTACCTATGCTTCGAGTCATGGGGATGCAATGATTTGAGTTAATTTGTAATGTTCAAAAAAAATTAATTTATTTTATTTTCACTCAATTGAATTTTTAACTAACAATCATTAATGGTTTAGAAGTATTAGCTTAAAAATACAGGTTTTAAATTGTAACATGAGAAGCTATAAATTATAGCCAATAATAATATTAACTAAATATTTAATAAAAAATATTGGTTAAATATGACAAATCTATTAATCATTATTGGAAAAAAAAAATCGAATTGAAATATATATTTTTTTTTTACTATGTAAAACAATTTCGAAGGTATAAATATAAGCCACGAAACAATTGAATTAACTTGATTTCCACTATTCTTGAATTGATAAAATAGAAGATAATAGAAAAAATTTTAAATTTTTTTGAATAATTAAAACGAGGGAAGAAAAGAAATATAATATATTAATTCTTTTAATTTAACCAAATTTGTTTTCCTATATAAATTGACCCAAAAAAAAAATGGAAAACAAAAACTTTTAATAAATTTTTAAATATTTCAAAATTACCATTAATATTATTACATGAAAATATATTTATTATTTCATATATTTTTTTTACTTACGAATTATTCAAATAATAATTATTAATAAATATTTTTATTTTTTATTATTATTATTTTTTTTTCATTCAACCCATCTTTTCTTTCATTCAATTCCAAGCATAAATCCAATTGAGCTAGAATGTGACAGATTGAAACTTGATAATCAAAATCGACATGTTCTAATTTTATATTATTTATAATATTTTTTTCATTTTCTCATTTCATAGTAGTTTACAAGTGAACCAACACATATTCTAAAAATTGAAAGATAAAAAATACAACCACAAAAATATATAATTAATAAAATAGAAAAATACAACTTCTTGAACATTAGTGGTAGGTATGTATATGCAAGAAAGGCCATATTCCTATTCGCTCGATGTTCATCGCAAAATGACTAATAAATTCCTCTGTTGGCGCTAAAAGCAGCCACTGGGAAGACTCGGAGTGTGAGTGAAAGAGAGAGAGAGAGAGAGAGAGAGATAGAGGAGCTGTCTCCTTTTCTAGCCTTAAACCCCTTAATCAGAATTCCTCACTCTCCCCCATTTCCCTAAAACCCTAGCGTTCTCTGAGTAATTTACACATAGCGTTCTCTGAGTAATTTACACATACTTACATATATAATATAGTATATAATTCTGCATTATTCGCCTTCTTTCTTTCTATACATACTACGCTGCCCTAGATCCCCTTCAAAAAAACATTTTTTTTGAAACAAATTTTAACCCCATTTTCCAAGATTTTTCAATTTGATTGATTTTGATTTCGTTGATCGAAAAATAAAAATAAAAAAAAAAGCATTTTTTTTTTATTGGATTATTAATCGGTTTGTGGGTGACGAAGACGAAGATGTCGAGTAGGGAGGTGATCAAGCGAGCTAAATACAAGATCTCAGTGAAGGACCCTGGAACTCCTGGTGTTCTCAAAATGGTGCATTTCTGCTATCCAATTAATCCATTGAATTAAAAAAAAGAAAATTTGCGGAATCTTTTTTCAATATTTTCTTTTTTTTCAATATTTTCTTCTTCTTTTTTTAAAATAAATTTTAAAGAATTTGTACCTGACGCAGAATGAAAATAAGCTTTTATTCAGGCCAAGTGATCCCACGTCTGCTACAAAGCTAGATGTTGAATTTAGACATATTAAAGGTATTTGCTTTTAAACCAGTTTGCTCTTTTGCATTAGTGGCTTATTATTTGATTTGGTGTAAGCATCATGGTAACACAATGGTGTCTTTTCTTTTTCATTAATCTTCTTTGGTTTTGTTCATCCTTGTTGGGAATGTTCAGGTCACAAGCACACAAAGGAGGGCTCAAATAAACCACCTTGGCTTAATCTCCCCCATGATCAGGTTTTGCTTTAATTTTATATCCTGATTTGTTAAGCCCCCAGGATATTTTTATGCCCACTCATCTATCCATCACTGATTTTGCTTCTTGGAGATTGATTTTTGAAGTCATTATAGTGGAAATTTGTTAATTTATTTCGTTGGATTGCCGTTGTATTCACCAAATGGTATGCCCTTTAAAATCTTGGACTGTAATATGAAAAAACTCAATGTTGCGTTGTTCCAGGGGGGAAGTTACATATTTGAGTTTGAAAGCTTTTCTGATCTTCATATATGCCGAGAATTTGTAGGTAAGTTTGAGTGACAGCCATGGCCTATCAGGATAATTGATATTAATTTTATTTCCACTTTCAGTTTCACATTCTGCTTTACCTCTTTCTTATTGTCATTTGTCATTGATGAAAGATTTAATAATTAAAGATTAAAAAATATACATTTGCATGAAGAATAGTGTTATTACTTGTTGAAAATGAAGCAGTGAGAAACTATAGTTTGGATCTTCTTCTTTTCAATCAGATTAAGAATTTTTGTCACAATATCTGATTTAAGATCTGAGAAAAATGTTTTGATGTCTTTACCTTTATTGTTTTCCATTTAATGGATTTTGCAATTTCTGCTCATTGTTTTCTTTAATCTTATGTGTCTTGGTGCATTGGGTGAAATTAAATGTGGCATCTGGTTCTTTTGGATAGGCAATGCCCTTGCAAAATCTGGGGAGGCTGCAAAAGCTGCTTCTGTGGCAAAAGTTTCTCCTGCTACAAAAGTTGCTTCTGAGGGATCTGCCGTTACGCATCTTGATGAGCAACTCAGTACCACAGAAATGGAGCTCAGGATGAAGCTCTTGCGAGAGAATAGGTAAATTTATGCTTCTGTTCTAATGCTACCAGAAAGCTTACATGTTGATGTCTTTTGTCCGTTTCATGGACATATTTTACTTTTATTGAATCAAATGCAGCGTTATCTCCGTTTCCAATAAAATACACCCCAACAGTAAAGAATCACTAGCAACTCATATGATTTCTGCATATATTGGTTCAAATAGTATTTCTGCAACCTTATCATGTACTTTAAACTGATCAACTTCTACTGACAGTACATTTTAAAAGAAATATAATACAACTATAAGTTGAATCACAACATAGATAGAAAATAACCCATGCCTAAGAAACTGCCATACTTGGTTATTATTCTACATGATCTTCTCTCCCAGAAGGTGAATGTAGGTATTCCTACTTCCTCTTTTAGTACATTTTTCTTCTTCCGTTTCACCAGTTGATTTGGTTTTACGAATTATACTTTGTATTAGGTGTTTTACCTTTGCTTGTATAAGTTTTAATGGATCATTGGGAAACTCTTATAATTTGCATTTTCAAAGATGGTTGGAGGTTGGACTTTGTACCGTTTTTAAGAATAATTAACTTGATCTTCCTTATTAATAAACTATTTTCCACCGGATGTAGTGTCTTCACTAGATGACTGATGATTTTTTAAACTTTCTGTTGATTGCACCTAAATTAATCCACTGCAGTGAGTTGCAGAAACTTCATAAGCAATTTGTGATTGGTGGCGTGTTGACAGAATCAGAGTTCTGGGCAACAAGGAAGGTTGCTTATTAGTTTTTTTGAGTTCTTTAATCTTACATTGGATATTTCTTGTTTCATCAACTGTTTTTGTTGATGAACAATTTTTTGTTAAATATTGATTTTGTCGCATTATTACAGAAATTGCTTGATGGAGATAACTACAGAAAGTTAAAACAGCGGGTTGGTTTCAAAAATTCAATGATATTGGATACCAAACCAATGACTGATGGTCGGGTACAGCAGACTCTCTCTCTCTTTCTCTCTCATCTTCTAACATTCTTACAGAGTGCTTGTGGTGAGATTTGTTTAGTTACCATACACGGTTTGCACCCAGCCACCTGCTTGATGCTTTATGAATAGAGCTGTCTTCCATATACTGAAGAAAGAGAAGATTTCATTTGCTCCTTTATTGATTATTTCGTCTTTTTCTTATTGTTTTAGCTTGTTTTTTATTATATGAAAATCTCTTTGTTTTTATTTTTCTGTGTTTTACAGACAAACAAGGTCACATTTAGTTTGACACCAGAGATCAAATATCAGGCATGTTTCTTTCTTTGCACCTTCGATCCCTTTTTTGTTTCTTTACCTTGAAAATAGTTTTAGCAAGTCATTCAAATTTCTGCAATGCTTATCAAACTTATCTTTTTTGTTTTTCTAGTCATTGTGCATGCCTTTTGAGTCTGTACTTGTTGCACTTCATGCAAGAATTTTAAATTTATTAAATGTTTTTGCCATGTGACTGTTGCTCATGTAGAAACATTTTTATGCTAGATTTTTGAAACTTCCACATTGTCTGATAATACTTGAGATAATTTAATAGGTAAGACCAAAGGGCATTGCCAGGTCTTTACGGGGGTATTTTTGAATTGGTCAGAGAACCCTGGGCTTTTTTGTTCTTCTGACCATAGAGTTGTTGATCTACTCGTTTTAGAATAATATCATGAGATAGTTTATCGTACAGTTTGTTTGAAAGACGGTCTACCATTGTGCAACAGTGATTATCCTTTGTTGTTTCTAGAGTCTGGGTTGACTCTTAGTTGCTGGAGCCAGATGAAGGATTCACAAGTTTGGCGTATGATTATCTTTGATAGGATTTCTTGCTTTCTATATATATTCATCATATATGTGTGACTTTTCTTGTACTGATCTATAACCTCCTTATAGTTTGTTATGTCTTTTGTGTATAAGACTCAATCCTGCTTTAACTTAACAGATTTGCTTGTTTTGCAAATACTCTGTCCAGCTTTAACTTCACAGATTTGCTTTTTTTTTGCCAATACTCTGGAAGAGAGTCTGACTTAGTTTTCCTGCAATAATTTCTTTCCTGCTAACTGTTCTTTTCTTTTTTATTTTATTATTATTATTATTATTTTTCAGATTTTTGTTCTGAAACCGGCTGTTCATCAGGCTTTCCTTAATTTTGTTCCCAGTAAGGTAGTGTGGATGTTGAAGCAATTTCCTCCATTGTCTGGGTGTTTACCATATCGATTCTCACCCTTGTTTATTTATTGAGGGGTAGGCGTAAAAGGACCATCTAATTAGTACTGTGTCTGTTGGTTTCTTAGTTTGCTCAGATTATGCTTTGCCTTTTTCCCTTGATTTTTGACTCCCAGATGACAGAGAAAGACTTCTGGAGTAAATATTTTAGAGCTGAATACCTTCACAGTACAAAGAATGCTGTTGCAGCTGCAGCAGAGGCAGCTGAAGATGAGGAACTGGCCATGTTTCTTAAGGATGATGATATATTGGCGAGAGAAGCTCGCCAGAAGGTGCTGTTTTGGAGTGATATTTTCTTTTTGTTTTTCTCCATTTTAATAATGTTGTAACATTTCTGTTGCATTTATATTTTATGAATACATAGAAAGCTTGGAATATTTGTCCTTATTGTTTTGTCTTGTTTGCAGATCAGACGTGTTGATCCAACTTTAGACATGGAAGCTGACCAAGGAGATGACTATACCCATCTACCAGTACGTTTTATGGTTTCATTCTTCATTCTATTATATTATAAAAGTTCTGTGATCTATGTAGGAGGTTGTTCTATTTTGACAGGTCCTATTTTACATTTGTCTTTGTTACCTGCATTTGGTTGATATTTTAGCTAATTAAAATATTTAATCAATGATGTAATATTGTCAATAGGGTTTCTTTTGATTACCAACCAAAAAAATTAGGAAGAGTGATAACTTTTTGAATCTGCTATTCAGAAGGAAGGTTGTATATATATACTTATAATGGAAGGGTGTCAAGGGTGCTTTGAGTTCTTCTATATCTTAAGTTTGTTATCAATTGCTACTTTTTTAATTCAGGATCATGGCATCTTTCGTGATGGTAGCAAGGATATAAGTGAATCACAGCAGGAGCATTACAAGAGGACTTTGTCACAAGACCTTAACCGACAAGGTGCTGTTGTTCTCGAAGGAAGAGCTGTAGGTAAGATTTTACTGTGAATATATTTTATTCTTTATGTTAGTTAACTTGTAAAATAACATACAACGTCTATCTTTAATAGAGTTATTTTTCAAACCAGACTCTCTTTGTCTTTTTCTCTTCTTTACTCTTCTTCTTGTTTTCATTTCTTTTTTCCCTCCAATAGTTAGTAAGATAATAGTGGTTTTATGAATTGTTTTTACAGATGTGGACTTGGAAGATCCAAGAATTGTTGCACAGGCACTTGTGCGGTCAAGACCCGGTTAGCATGGTTTATTTTGTTAATTTGGATGTTATGCTGTTTCCCTCAGTTTTGCTACTCTTCCTAGCATAGCTGCTTAGCTTATTTCTACTGTGATTTTGCAGAAACTAATGAAAATGCAAGCCAGGAGAGGCTTGAGAGGATTTCTAGGATGACTGAGATAGAGGACCTCCAGGCACCTCATGATCATCCTTTTGCTCCACTGTGTATCAAGGTTCATTATATCTACATTATTATGATAAATATTTTTCAGGTTTCTGTTGTTTTAAAATGGTGTTTCATGTTCTTTCTGAACTAGGACCCCCGAGAATACTTTGATGCACAACAAGCTAATGCGCTAAGATCTTTGGATGACACTAGAGCTGGAACAGAACAAATGAAATGCAACCTGACTAATGAAGAAGTGTATGGCTCCTTGAGGAAGTCCATATCTGAAATAAAGACTAGGGGATTAAATGATCCCATAGTTAAGCCCGAAGTAGCTCTTATGGTAATTAAATCTTTGTTGCCGGCTTTTACTATGCTATTTATGTGAAGGACGTGAATAGATATAAATATATATATCTATTGCAATGTGTATGCTTCTGCAGTAAGAATTTGTAACTGTCAAATTCTATGGTCTAGGTTTTCAATGGGTTGACACAGAATATCTCAAGTAACAAGTATCAACTTGGAAAGAATCCTCAGGAAAGTATTCTTGACAGGTTGCCAAACACAACTAAAGAGGAGCTTCTACATGTGAGTTGACACCAGCTTATTTGTCATTTTTATTAATGAATAAGAATTATCGACTTTGTGAAAAACAAAAATCTGACTCCAGGTACTTTGTTTATCTCATAGTTGATTAACCACAATGTTTACCGCATTAGATTTTGCTTCTTTTCTTCTTCTTCTTTTCTTTTCTTTTTCTTTCTTTCCCTTTTTTTTTTTTCTTTTTTTTTTTTTTTTTTGGTTTTCTCATGTTAGGAAACACATTTCTTCTTTCCAGCATTGGATGTCCATTCAAGAACTACTGCGACATTTCTGGTCTTCATATCCAATTACAACAACATATCTTAATACCAAGGTTTGCTTTAACTTTATTAGTAACACAGAGGTTCCTATATTCCATATAACCTAAAATCATCGATTGCATGATTTTATGAAATCCAATTATGGCTTCAAACTTCGGCAACTCTATAGATCTGGTTTTTTTGTTCGTCTCTTCTTGATATACTTTAGAAGTTTAACCTTTGAAACCTAAACTGTTCTGTATTTTTTTATTGTAGTTTTTCCAAAATGTTGCATGTTATGTAAAAATTCTATATTTCATGGTCAGAGCCAAAGTCATCAGAGGCTCAAACTGTTGGGAACAAACAAAAAGAATATATTTGTGCTTTTCTCATTTAGGTATACTCTATTTTTATGGTTTCATTTTATGGGATTCATTCACGTGTTGATATGCAGGTAACTAGACTGAAGGATGCGATGTCACAAATTTACCGACAGCTAGAGGTATCTCATTAGACTCAAATCCACTGATATTATATGGACACTTTTAATGTTCGTAGTGTTTAATCTTTAATCAAATCCTAGGATATAAAAGCGTCAATGCAGTCAGATTTCCGGCACCAGGTTTCCCTCCTTGTTCGACCAATGCATCAGGTCAACACTTTCTTTCCATTTACATTTATTTGAGAGATTTTTGCATTTACTTATTAAGAAATCATCATTTCTCTATTTTTTTTAAAGATATATTTTGTGTCTTTGTTTTGTTGCTTTAAATATTTAAGTTGCAAGTTTTAAGTTCTTTAGAGGCTTGGTTGCCTTTCGTGGTGGTTGCCAATTTCCAGTTGTTCCTTCCATAATTATGTTTATCCTAACCACTCCCCCCGGCCCCCAATTCAGCCCAACAAAAATTGAAACCAAAAAGAAAGGATTGTGCATGGGTCTGTTGTAGAGAACAGAAACTGATCTTTTTTATCATATGCTACTGAGCTATGCCTTTGGAGCTGAACCATCTTATCTTGCAACAATGGAAAACTTGTTTCAACAGTGATAATATCTTCTGCCATCCTAGATTCAAGCTGGTTTGTTGTGTTTTTAGCTCCTTGGTGCAAGACATTCATTCAGTTGAACCCCTTATGCTTCTTTCCTGTTTACTCTGGTTGCCTGGTTCCTGATTCACTTGTTTGCAGCCTCATCTTTGTGAGGGATAAACAATGGTCTTGTAGCATGGTAGTACTAGTTAGCAGAGGTTTTCATTTCACGGATGTTCTTCAAAATTTTGGTTCACGGTTGACTTATCTTTAGACCTCATCTAATAAAAATGAAATGATCTTAGCAATGGTTACGGTAGAACTCATGGACAAAGGTCATTGTTTTTTATTTGCAGGCATTGGATGCTGCTTTTCAACATTATGATGCAGATTTACAGAAAAGATCAGCAAGGACCGGGGAGACACCAAATGGATATTCTTAGGAAAAGTTTTGACATAAAGTTTAGTTCACTGGTGTCATGCTGTTACAATTTTTTTTTTTTTTTTGGTCCCTGCCTCTTATCTTTTTTGCTGTGGCATGAAATTGTACATCATCAAATCAATTTTGCTGTGAGCTTATACAGGATATATTCATAAAATCGGTGTTTCTGTCCCCTTTAGTTTTGGCCATTGTTGTAAAAAAGCGCATCAATTTTCTACTCTTGATGACCCATGTGCATATAAATTTTGAGAATAAACAAAATGAACTTCCCTTCTTATGTCTGTATCATGCTTTAAAATGAACAAAATGTACTTCTCTTCTTATGCCTGTATCATGCTTTAAAATGCCATTCATTTTCACAGCCAATTTAATAAAGCTGTGGGCTTTTTTCTTTTTCTTTTACCTTTTTTTTTTTTTTTTTTTTTTTTCTTTGGGCTACAATAATTTCTAAAGGAAAAACATCTAATGGTGGAGGTGAAGAGTTTACCATCGGATGAAAGCCAGACTAAAGCTGCATTTGGACTCCTATAGTCTAACTTGATTGCTTCTCAGCATTAACTTATTGAAAGTTCAGATAAAATAATTAAGCACCAAATTTCATGGGGAATTAAATTACATACAAGATGACACTTTTATTGCAAAACTGGATAGAATGGCAATTTATTGGTATGCAAGAAGAGTTCAATCTTGTTCCAGTTAGGTGGACTTCCACACTACGTAGAAGTCATATGGTACCTGTGAGGCTGAAACGGGAAGCTACGTGGCTTGTCCAATACAATGTGAACTGATTGAAAAATCATTAACCAAACAACATGACTTAAGAAATCATTTTTTCCAAATCCAATTAACTTAAGAAAAAAGGAATAACGGTGACAAAGGCAGCACAGAAGCAGATCTAATCAATAATTTTATTTCATTTTTTTTTTTTTTTTGGTATAACGATCTAATCAATAAATTGATTAAACCATTTTAAAACAACATCTTTCCAAAGCATTGGCATATATATATATATATATATATAAATAAATAAAAAATAAAAAATCTATGGCAAACAGCATACAGAAAGCATCAAAACATTAAAAATTATTTAACCATTATCAACAACTACAAAAATAATAATAATAATAATAATAATAATAATAAACCCAGGAAATACTTATAAAAAAATCAACATGACATCCCAAGAACAACCCAGATTCCTAAATAGTTCAAGTACCCATGAATTCCAAAATAAAAATTTACAAACTAAAATAAAAAGACAAAAAAATATTCAAAAAAAAAAGAGCATAAAAATTAAAAAGAAAAAAAAAAATTCTTAGAATGGAGGAGGTGCTGCAAAACCCAAGAAGGGTCTTCCACATAAAGATCCATGAGCAGTTGGATCGCAGTAATTGACGGTGTCTTTGAGCTTGTGGAAGCCATTCTTGAATACTCCAAACCCGAATAACAACCCGATCAGCACCACTACCAGTATCAGGCACGTGCACAGCATGCATATCCTGCCTCCACAACACATCTTTGGCAATTGGGCGGTGCTTCTGATAACTATAAGACCCAAAATCTCAGCAGCTCAGTATTGGGTTTTTTTTTTTTTTTTTTTTTTCCTTTTTTTGGGATCTTATATAGGAACTAAAAAAGATTGGATTTTTGAGAGACCCACAAGAACAATATTGGATCTCGGGTTTCGTATAATGGGAAAGTTGGAGACTTTTAAAGAAAAGAAAAACGCGGAATATATAAATGTGTTGGGAATTGTGGCGTTTCAATGTCTCTCTCAGGAGAGAGAAATTTAAGAAAAAAGAGAGCAAACAAAGGCGACGCTATGAAGGAACTCTTGGGCTAACGGGTTATATAGATAGGTATATTGTAGCTCAGCTTGAAAGAAAAGCAAATTGAACCGTTTACACTTTAAAAAGTTCTTTTCCTTTTTATTATTTTTATTTTTCCTTTTGGATAATTAAAAAGCGAATTTTTTTTATTAATAAAAAATTGCGAGTTTGTTCCTTTTTGTTATTGTCGTTTATTGGTGGTTGCATTTTTTTTTTCCTTTTTTTTTTTTTTTTTGGATGAATATTGATGGTTGCTTTCAAAACGAGAAAGATGGTATTCTTTTCCGGGATATTGATGACGTGGAAGGGTGTAATGGGTGTAGTGGTTAGTGAATTTTTGATTGGGTTTACGTTCTTTAAGGTAATAAATGGGTTTGTAGTTAAACCACTCCTCTACATTCATTAGGAATTCTATTTGCAATTTCCTTTTTTTCTTTTTTTCTTTTTTTCCTGCAATGGTCTTTTTGGATTCTACATACACTCATCTTTTATGCAAAATTTTAAAACAATAATAATCGTTTTCAGCAAAATATGATAATAAATAAAAATAATATTAATAGAACCAACTTTTTGTTCACCAAATTAGCAAAAAATAAAATAAAATTGTTTACCAAATTTCATGTAGCAATCGATTTTGCAGTGTTTCATTTTCTGCACTTATTTATTCATTTAGCTTATATTGATTCTTCGACTGTTAATGTCAAAAGAAAATAAGAATAAAAATCTATTGTTTTATCAATATTTTTTTTGATGAATTGTTCATTTATTGATTGGTTTCGATCTATTGTTCTTTTATTTTAGTTACAGTTGCATTTGACATTTTTAAAATTATTCTTTTAGACTCTATATGCTAATTTTTGGCAATTAATTTAATTGTTAAAAGTCATAATTATATTTTCACAATATTCTTCAATTATAAAATGCTGCTTTGTAATATTTTTGTGACCTTTAATTAAAAAAAAAAAAAAAAAAACAAATGGATCTATTTTGATAATTATAGAAAATTAAAAAAATTAACGATTATTTTTCAAAAATATGGGATCTAAGTATAATTATGGCAAAAGCCAAGAGGTGTAAATAAAGTTTACCCCATTTTTTTCTTTTATTTTATTTTATTTTTGCATCTATGCCTTCACTTGTCATGATTGGTGACATCTTTGCCTCAAGTCCAAACTTTTTAATTTGGCGTTGGTGTTTCCCTCTTTTAGGCAGACTAAGAGTTTTATGCCCAAAATGTTGGTTCCATTTGATTTGGGTGTCAAAATTGGTATGTGCCATGCACATGAAGAGTGCTACGCTTAAAATAGGAGTGATTTGGTCATTTGCACATAAAATAACACTTAAATAATATTCCTAAATAATTTAGTCAAAATATGCAAGACATTCATCTAAGTCACCTACTCCAGCTACCACCATTTTTGGCAAATAAAACCTTAATACCACCGTCACCATTGCCAAAAAAGGTTAACAAGCTGTCGACCTATGCAACAATGGTATTATCGTCATCCAACTCTATCAAAATCCGCAGCATCAAAATTTACCTTTTCCCAACCCCACCCCCCCCCCCCCTCCCCCCCTTCAAAACCATTATTTTAAAACGTTATTACCACCATCTAGGAATGTCAACGGGGCGGGGTAGGATCCATTTTAAAATCCCATCTCTATTCCCGTGGAAAATTTTTCATCCCATCTCCGTGATTTTTTCCGTTTCTTTAGATGCGGGGCGGAGATGGAGATTTCCCTATCAGGAACGGGACGGGACGGTTTTTTTCCTTTTTTTATAATTGATATATATATTTTTTTGCATATTTATATAAAATAAATTTTTTGTAAATAAAATATAAATAAAGTGACTAAAATGTAATGAAATTACAAAAAAATACATCAAAGTTTAAAATAAAAGTATAATAAAATATATCAAAGTCCATATTTTAAATGAGCTTTACAATTATTATTGTACTTAAAACGAAAAGAATTTATTTATATTAGTTAAGTACTGTACAAGGACCTTTCTAGAGAGAAGCAAACTCCTACACAATCAGCAAGCATCAAACTCTTTTGAACAACCAACCGGAGCTTTTTCCACAATAATAGGCTCCTATACTAATTAAAATGCAGACTATAGTTAGCAAGGAAATGAAGTAATTTATTATTAGATCTTCCTATATACATGAATCATGATTAACACTAATCTCCCAATCTCTACCTAAAAATATTTTTACAACCCTCCACTATTATAGAATCATGATTTCACATCATCACAGACACATAACCATACTAAAACAAGGATGAAAACGAAAAGTTTTTTTTTTTTTTTTTTTTTGGCATACCCTCTGTTCAAATTATCGATATCAACTCTGAACTCTATATCATATGTCATATACATTAATTTGAAGGACTAAACCCTAAAGAAATAAAATTGAGACAAGAAAAAAAAGGAAAAAACAAAAATAAAGGAAAGATAAGAGACACAAGATCCTATATTGGTAAATGGTCTGGATCTGATGCGGCAAATGGTAGTAGCTATAAGCCTGTGAGGTGAAGGTGAAGGTGAAAGGTGATGAGAGTTGGTGAATGGTTTTGGATCTGGTGAGGTAGCAGCAACTGTGATTGTGAGCCTGTGAGGTGAAGCCGTGAAGGTGAAGGTGAAGACTGAAGACGGCAGCAAGAAGAAAATGAAATGGGTTGTTTTTCTCAAGGATTTTATTTTACATAAATTAAATTATATAAAAATAAATAAATAAATATATATTTATCGGATCGGGTTCGGGCCGAGGTTATTATTCCTTGGGCTCAGCCTGGCCCCGAACCGGGTTTTAGTCTACTGGCCCGAGCTCACCCCACAAGCCCGATTTTGCGGAAAAAAAACCGCCTGTTAAGGGAGGTGCACTGCAGGTTTCGAGCCTTATGAGTCAAATTGCCATTCCTGCCACCGCCAAAAGGTTTGTAGGCTACCGATCTATGCAACCATGATGGTTATGTGATGTAACTCAAGTTACTCAATCAAAAACAACTTCAACAAAATCACCGCCCAATGCAAAAGAGTCACCTAAGCCACCCACTTTGGCTACCACCATTTTTCTAACAAATGAGAGCTTAACACTATCATCAAAAGATTTATAGACTAATCTATGCAATTATAGTGGTCTTGCAACCTAACTCTACAAAAAACCACACCTCAATTAACGTTAACCAATGTTTCAAAATTTATTAAAGCTACCCATTTTGGCGGTTGTCATTTTTGGTGAGTAAGATCAAATCATCACCATGAAAAGATTCATAGGTTGCCGATTTTTGCAACCATGATGGTCCAATGATCCAACTCTATCAAAATATCACCTTAACTAAGAGGCAAAAATGGAATTTGGTAAAACCCTAATTTACTAGATAACCAAAAAATCTTTGTTTTCTTTATGGTCAATTCATACTTCATACGTGAATAGCTGGTAATAAGGTACCCTCCAAATTGATGAAAGGATAGTTTCAATGGTTAAACATCTCTATTTATACTATGAAAGCATGAATTTGAATTATAAATATATAGAGATTTAGAATAATTTGTAATGTTAAAAAAAAAAAAAGTACCGTCCAAATGAAGAGAAACCCATGTTTTGGGGTACAATGGCACAATTTGCCCATTAAAGAGGCGCAGGTGCCAATTTCAAAAGTTCAAAAGCAAAATACGCCAATACCAAAGATTAGGGACATTGGGGTAAAAAGGCAATTTCAAAAGGCCGAAATCACTTTCCATGTAAAAAAGGGTGCGTAGAAAGAACCAATGTACGTTATCCCATCAAGCTAGGCCTATGCCAAGCAAGCTATGCGGAAGATTAGGCCAGTTAGGCCCACCAGGATACAGTCCATTTAACATTTTTCTTCTGCTGTAAGTTATGGATCCTTAAACTCTGCAAAAAGAGAAGCTAAAGAACAACCATTTACATAAGAGAAGAAAGACCAGGCTTTTCAACAATGGACGAAGAAGTAGAAGTCAGTGCATTTTCGTGCTTCATGAATAACCAAGTTCAAATACTTTGTATCTTAACCAAAAACCCTCTCCCAGCCCTTTTTTGTATTGCAACATCATATAAATTTTTAGTAACTACATCTTAGTCAAAAAGAATCCTTAATGCCAAGTTTATTACAACCTTGGATAACATTATAGTCCCAATCTTTCTTATGCATTAGTTGCATGTTCATCATGTCAAGTAATCATCCAAATGTGACAGGTTACTGTAAGGGAAAAAAAAATAAAAAAAACAAAAACAAAATCAAAAACAAAACAAAAAACCAACTTGTGCATGAGTAACATTTCAGTAATAAAAATAATTTTCAAACTCGAACTCAAAATTAGTTTGACCATAAAATAATAGTGAATAAGTCCAAAAAAAGGATTGAATTTTGGATCACTTTACCACCTAATTTTTTAAAATAAAATAATGATAAAAAAATAATAAATAATAAAACAAAGCTTATTGGAGTAATATTTCTTACCCTCATACTTAATTTTTATACAATAAAGTTTAAATTCAGGTGGATGGCAAAATCAAAACGTAGCACATACCACTATGCAAAATGGTGTTGCCACTTTCCAATGTTATTATTTCTCTGCTTGGTTAATGGATTTTTATTTTTAATTAATTAATGAACGTCAAGGATGGCCATTGATGGATTTCAATTTCCCAAAAAAACCCCAAAATTTTCATAATTTCCATAAATACTTTTACTAGAAAACCCCCCCATAAATCAACCCCAAAAAAAAAAAAAAAAAATTGAAAAGGATGATCGGCTTTGATAATACTCGATTAGTCTTTACCAAGTCACCACCTCTTCACTTCAAAGTCGTTTAATAATTTAGTTTTTTATTATTGTTATTTTTGTTTAAAGCAGTTTTGCGGCTTCCAAAGCCCCTTCTTTCTTCTTTCTTCTTCTTCCTTTCAAAGCTTTAGATCTCACTCTGCAAAATAAAAAACAAACCCCCCTTTTTTATTCCACCAGCCAAACAGAAAAAAAAAAAAAAAAAAAAAAAAAAAAAGAATCATTAATCATAACTCTTCTAATCTCTTACTCTCTCTTCAAAATCAACTCTCTCTCTCTCTCTCTCTCTAAAAATTCTGTCTTTCCCAAATCCAAAAATTCTTTGGAATTTTTGATCTGCTTTTTAATGGCGTCCCCTGGGAATCCAAATCAACAGCAACAGGCATTTGACATGCATAAGTTCTTTAAAACCACAAACCCACCAACACCCACTTCCCAAAACCCTAATCCCAATCTGGGTTCTTCTACCCCATTCCCAATCCCACCTTCGTCTTATCCTCCACCTTCTGGTCCTTTCTCTTACCCTCCCAATACCGCGCCGTTTCACCAGTTCCAGTACCACCCTCATCCCCATCAACCTCCTCACCCCCACCACCAAATCCCTTACTCTCAGGAGCCCTCTAGCTTGCACCACCAGAGGTCTCTCTCGTATCCTACGCCGCCTCTCCAACCTCCACCTAATTACAACATTGCCACTCCTCCTCCTCCTTCTCCGACTAACAACAATCCCAACAATCCCAATTCTGGTGCCAGAATCATGGCCTTGCTTGGTGCTCCGTCGCCCAATATGGAATTGCCTCCGCAAGCCACATCCGGCGTGACGGATTTCTCTGGGCCCGCCGGAGCTATTCCGGTGGTGCCCACGATCCCTATGGGCATAACTCCGACGGGCCCGATTCGAATGCCGAGCAGTAAGCTTCCCAAGGGCCGGCATTTGATCGGCGATCACGTGGTTTATGATGTGGATGTTAGGCTGCAAGGTGAAGTACAGCCTCAGCTTGAAGTCACTCCGATCACCAAGTATGGTTCGGATCCTCAGCTGGTGCTGGGCCGCCAAATTGCAGTGAATAAGTCGTATATATGCTATGGATTGAAGCAGGGGAACATTAGGGTTCTTAATATTCATACTGCATTGAGATCTCTGTTTAGAGCTCATACTCAGGTTTGTTTTTAATTTCATATTATGGTGGTTTTGATTTGTTTCTTTGTGTTTGAAATTAATTGGTTTTTTTATGTCGGGAAAATGAGATCAGTAGTGGTAGTGGTTAATTGCACTGCTTGTGCTAAGGAGTAGATGGTAATATTGACTATATGATTAATGAAATAAAAATTTTAAGTTGTAAAATACTTTGAATGCTATTGATTAACTGATTAAATGACTTAAGAGTATCTTGATTAGTTCGGTTGGTTTAACTATTAGTCTACTAGTTTTTTAACTGGTTGTAACTTGGTATAGCTATGATTGTTTATGTTTGTGGATGTAATGCAAACATTTTAAACTGTTTTTATGAGACTGTTTTCAGTACTAGCTTCTTCCAGTAATTTTCTTTTGGAATCTGAAAGTTGGAATATCATTGTTACTTGTTAGTATTTTTACTTGATGTAAATGTAAATAGCGTAGTGGTGGTTGTGCAAAAGGTGCATTGGTGCTATTACTTTATCATCTAGGTATTTGTTGTTTGATGTCATTAATTATTGGTTGGAGTTGGATCGTTCTTTTATTGAGCTGGGTACTTTTGCTCATTACCTTCTCTCTCTCTCTCTTTCTGAGTGTGCGTACATATTATATTTTCTAAAAGGGAGAATTTCTAATCTAGGAGGGGGTTCTATTGTCCATTTTCAGGTGTTACTTTTTTATCCTGGAATCAGGATTATTTTATGAGAGAAATAAATATGAATTGCTTTTGTTATTGTCATTTGGTTAACCTATGTGATATCTTCTTCTGTCAGAGGGTTACGGACATGGCTTTCTTTGCGGAGGATGTTCATCTTTTAGCTAGGTAGCTCTCAATTCTGTAATTTTACTCTCTTTTTGGGTTTGTCTTTTGGTTGTTTGATGTGTTTTTTGGCAGTGTGAGTATAGAAGGACGCCTTTTTGTATGGAAAATTTCTGAAGGTCCAGATGATGAAGGAACGCCACAAATCACAGGAAAGATTGTTATTGCCATTCAAATTGTTGGAGAGGGGGACGCTTCACATCCACGAATTTGTTGGCATTGTCACAAACAGGTAATGCTTATATTCTTGATCAAGGTTTATAGCTATTTGCTTTTAATGCTTTTTACCCCTCTGTTTTCTTATTTTATTTTTTTATTTTATTATTATTATTATTACTTTTGGATGTGAAGAAGGTTGTCAATATTTTCATACTTGTAATTGTTTTGGGCACTTTTATACAGGAAGTTTTGGTAGTTGGGTTTGGAAAACGTGTTTTGAGAATTGATACTACGAAGGTTGGAAAAGTTGAATCCTTTTCTGCTGAGGAACCTCTTAAATGTCCTGTTGAAAAGCTTATTGATGGGGTGCAATTTGTTGGCAAGCATGATGCAGAAGTGACTGATTTGTCAATGTGCCAATGGATGACCACCCGTTTGGTTTCTGCTTCTATGGATGGCACGGTGTGTATCCTTATTATGTAAAGTCTTGGATATAAGTTTATTTTGTGATAATTAAACAAACTAATTACTTAACATTTCCTTTTTTTATTTTGATATTTCATAAGTGTTTCTTGTCTAATGCATCAATTTATGTAGTGGAGTGGAATACTTATTTGTGTAGTATTTAGTCATTTTCATACATATGTACACAGCATTACATCTTTTTAAACCCATTTCATCATTTGTATATGGCAATTGAATTTCAATGATCAGACAAAGTTCATGTTTGGATACAGATAAAGATTTGGGAAGATCGCAAGGCACAACCACTTGTTGTTCTGAGACCCCACGATGGTCAGCCTGTTAATGCAGCTACATTCTTGACTGCTCCTCACAGGCCAGATCACATTATACTTATTACAGCAGTATGCTCATGATACCCTTTTATGGTTGATAGTACAATTGTCCTAGATAATTCTTAAACAGAGTCACTGTGGCTCAGCTTGTTTAATAAGTATGCAAGTTGTGGCTTGTTTCATTAATTACATAAAACCTATATATGCAGGGGCCGTTGAATAGGGAAGTGAAGATTTTGGCCTCAGCAAGTGAAGAAGGATGGTTGCTGCCTAGTGATGGTGATTCATGGAAATGTACCCAGACCTTAGACTTGAAGAGTTCAGCTGAACCTCGAATTGAGGAGGCATTCTTTAATCAAGTTGTTGCATTGCCTCAAGCAGGCCTTCTCTTACTTGCCAATGCTAAGAAAAATGCTATATATGCTGTACACTTGGAATACGGTCCTAATCCAGTGTCAACACGAATGGATTACATAGCAGAATTTACAGTGACCATGCCTATTTTGAGTTTTACTGGGACAAGTATTTCGCCTCATGGTGAACATATTGTTCAGGTTTATTGTGTTCAGACACAGGCTATTCAGCAGTATGCTTTGGATTTATCCCAGTGCTTGCCTCCCCCACTTGAGAATGTGGGATTAGATAAATCTGATTCCACTGTTTCACGTGATGCTACTAGTGTTGATGGATTTGCTACCTTGGACCCAACTGGAGCAAAGTCAAGTGAGATCCCAGGAATTGCTTCTGCTTTCAAACCAACTGGCTCTGAGAATGCAATTGCAGGGAGATATCCTGTAAGCTCTAATACAGTTGAGGTGCCCACTTCAAAAGAAACTGCCACTTGGAATACAGAATTGAAACCTGCCGCTTTGACACCAGCAACTAGTGATGCTGAAATTGTTTGTGTTCCGTCCCCACCTCTTCCTTTGAGCCCTCGATTGTCAGGGAAACTTTCTGGTTTAAGGAGTCCAGCAGATAATTTTGAGCCAGGTCCCTCATTCAATGAGCATGCTGGAGATCAAACAGTTAATGATTACTCAGTTGACAGGCAGATGGACCCTATACGTGCAAACCTGTCCGATGTGCCTACATTGGTTGATGATTCAAGGAATGATGAGAAGAAAGTGGTGCAGGATGATATGTCTGGCATGCTTAATCCCCCTGTCATGTTTAAACACCCAACTCATCTGATAACTCCGTCTGAGATTCTAATGGCAGCTTCATCCTCTGATTCTATCAAACCTATTGATGGAAAAAGTGAAAATGAGGCAAATATCCAAGATGTAGTTGTTAATGGTGATGTGAGTAATGCTGAGTTGGAGGTTAAAGTTGTGGGTGAAACAAGATCTACTCATACTGATGAATATGGTCCTCAAGGAGAACATCAAAATATTGTTTCAGAAACTAAAGAAAAATATTTTTGCTCCCAGGCGTCAGATCTTGGAATTGAGATGGCCCGAGAATGTGGGGCGATATCTGCTGAAACTTATATTGCAGATGAGGCTCGGCAGGCTGGTGATGGCAGCAATTCAGAGCAGCTGGCCCAACCTTCTCATACAGGTGAGGAAGACCAGGATTCCACGAAAGATGTATCTGGGAAGGGTTCAGAATCATCTACATCTGCAACAGCTATGCCAATACAGACCCCGAACTCAAAGGCGAAAAAACAAAAGGGTAGAAGCAATCAAGCTTCAGGTCCTTCCTCATCTCCAAGTGTGCTCAATTCAACTGATTCCTCTGGTGAACCAGTTGGGAATTCAAGTCTGGAAGCGGCATTTCCTCAAATTATGTCTATGCAGGAGATGCTTAACCAGGTAGTTACTCAAAATTTCAGAGTTTTAGAAGTTTCCTATTACCACTATTGCAATACTTTCTGCATTAGTGTAGTTGAAAGAAATATATAGTCATTTTCAGATTGAGTAGGTGGCTGTGGACAACACCTTTGTTGTTTTAGAAATAGATGATATTTTCCAGCCTGTTAACACTTTTTGTTTTGTTTAGTTTTGTTTTATTTTTATTTTTTTCTATTAATTCTTTTGATGTTGATTTATCATCAGTGTTACTTCGAATAACCTTCTCATGCTACTCTCGTGTATCTCCAGTCCTATTCTTTGTTTTTCTGTCTTTTTTACTCAGTATTTGAAGTTTTTTGAACTTACATGTTTATGCATCTTTATATTTTATTAAAAAAGGTTTTATTTTGCATTGAAACATTAGTGCATGTGACATTCACATTAACCCTGTACATATTTCTATCGGTTTCTTAATTTAATTAAAATTTTGGTGCCATGTCTCTTTTTGCAGCTAGTAACCATGCAGAAGGAAATGCAGAAGCAGATGACTATGATGGTTGCTGTCCCAGTCACTAAGGAAGGGAGACGACTGGAGGCTGCTCTTGGAAAAAGCATGGAGAAGGCTGTTAAGGCGAACAATGATGCTCTGTGGGCTCGTTTCCAAGAAGAGAATGCTAAAAATGAGAAGTTATCACGAGACCGTACACAGCAAATAACTAGTCTAATTAGTAATTTTGTGAACAAGGACTTACCAACCTTGTTAGAGAAAACTTTGAAGAAGGAAATTGCAGCTATTGGGCCAGCTGTAGTTCGCACAATCACACCAACTATTGAGAAAACAATATCTTCAGCAATTGTAGATTCCTTCCAGGTTAGGATTATGAAAATCTTATTCTTCTCCAAAATGTTGCCATACTGGGATCTAATTTAGTCTTGTGCTGCAGCGAGGAGTGGGTGATAAAGCAGTGAATCAATTGGAGAAATCAGTTAACTCAAAACTTGAGGCTACAGTTGCTAGACAAATCCAAGCACAGTTTCAAACTTCTGGCAAACAAGCACTTCAGGTATGTATAAGTTCACCTTGACTTAGTTTATTCGAAAAGGTTGTGTATTTAATCTGACAATGTTTGGCCATAAATATAATATATAATTATGATGTTGTAGGGAAATCTAATAGGACTAACAATTAATCTCCTTTGTAGGATGCTCTAAAGTCTAGTTTTGAAGCTTCAGTCATCCCTGGCTTTGAAATGTCATGCAAAGCCATGTTTGAACAAGTAGATGCTACATTCCAGAAAGGACTTGCTGAACACACAAATGCAGCTCAGCAGCATTTCGAGTCCTCACATTCTCCTTTGGCTCATGCTTTAAGGGTATGCATACTTTTACCAAAGACTTACCTCCTGTTAAAAAGTGGGTTGCAAATGTTCTTTGTATCATAAGCTTTCTTGTCCTTATTTTCGTTGTTTTTTTTCCTTTGTTAAAAAAATAAATAAATAAAAAAGAAGGAGATTTCATGGATTAAAAATCTTGGTTCTTCACAATTATATATAGTAATTCAAATTATAAGAGCAACAACATGAAGACTTTGAGCTGTGGGAAATATATGCAATTAAAATTTTATGTTTTCTTTAATTGTGAAATTTAGTTGCTCCGGCCGCATGATGATACAGAATTGTTTGTACCACTGTCCTGTTTGGTGTTGTTTTAAGTCGTGCACTCAATATGATTTCAAATGTTTGATATTTTTCGCAGGAAGCCATTAGTTCCGCATCAACGGTGACTCAAACATTAAGTGGAGAGTTGGCTGATAGTCAGAGGAAGCTGATAGCTCTTGCAGCTGCAGGAGCGAACACTAGCGTTCCATTGGTATCCCAACTAAGTAATGGACCTTTGGGTGGTCTCCATGAGAAGGTTTTGCCCTCTTTCTAAAGCTTTTAATGGGTTTCTTGCAAGAGAAAATTGAAACTGAAAACGTGTTGTAGTACTGGTGTTTACGACAGGATTTGGTTCGCTCTAAAGTATATGCATTCTTGCTATCTATGTTAGGTGGAGATGCCCATGGATCCAACAAAGGAGCTGTCGAGATTGATATCCGAACGCAAGTATGAGGAGGCCTTCACTGGAGCTCTACAAAGAAGCGATGTGACCATTGTATCATGGTTGTGTTCTCAGGTATGGTTTTAGCTCGATAATGTCTTAAAACTTCCATTTGTAACAGGGATAAGGTTTTTAACAGATGTATGGTTGTCAACAGGTTGATCTACGGGGGTTATTAACGATGGTTCCTCTACCATTAAGCCAAGGAGTGCTGCTTTCTCTTTTACAACAATTGGCATGTGACATCGGCAATGATACACCCCGCAAACTGGGATGGATGACAGACGTGGCAGCCGCCATAAACCCAGCAGACCCTAGAATTGCAGTGCATGTACGGCCGATCTTTGAGCAAGTATATCAGATACTTCATCATCAACGTAGCTTGCCTACGATGACTGGTGCGGAGCAATCCAGTATACGACTGGTCATGCACGTCATCAACTCCGTGCTCCTGACCTGTAAATGAAGGCTGTACCCAAAACTCACCATTTTGTGCACAAAAATGAGAAAAGTAAAAAGGAAAAGCAAGCAATTTTACTTGAGGTACCCTCTATAGTTTGTATAAAAGCATGTCCATTATGTGTGATCTTTTAGTGAAAGGGTCCCTTTCTCATCCACCATGTAGAGTCGGTTTATGTTTCTAGTGAGCTTTTTATTTTTATTGTTATTTTAGGTATAATTTTTTTTTTTTTTTGGGGGGGGGTTCTTTGTAATTTATCTTTTTTTTTCATTTGTGAAATGTCTTTCTGAGTTCAAAAGAAATTTTGCATTATCTTGAAACTGCGGCAAAAGCATGTGTCAATAGTTTCACCCCTTTTTTTTTTTATTTAATTTATTTTCCTTATGGGGGGTTTCAATTCTGGTCTAGGAAGCCTTGCAGTCATTTTATCCTAGATTGGCTTTGATTACAATTCTTATGTTTATAATCAATTTAACAAAATTATACTGGAAAGAACGACGAAAAAATTAACAGCTCATATCCTCTTAAATTTACTATATTAAAACCTTACTTTTATGATTCTTGTATTTACTAAGAATGGGAAAAAGAAAGATAAGACAGAAGAAATGGACTGCACACCTGAAAAATAATTTTAATTTTCTAAGGTGAATGGAAAATGTGAACAAACATTTTTGAAGAATTACGAACCAACTTTCTTTCAAAAACAGCCACATAAAACCAGTAAGAATTTGGACCCATGAAAAAATTGACAGAAAAATCACTGCTGAATTAATTAATAAACTTTTAAGCCAAAAAATAATTAATTAATTAATAAGCTCTTCCTATTATTATAGCACAAAAAATGCTCTTTTCTTTTTTTTTTTTTTAACTGATCAAAACCATTTCCATACTTAAAGTTGCAGAATTTAGTCCAAAAAAAGATATTCAGAAACCCCAAAAAGAATAATCTTAATAGCACAATAAGAATTTACATGACTCTTTATCTCTCAACTCTCTACATTGATATTATAAAAAGTGATTTTTTTTTTTTTGGGCATTTACATTACATGTTAGCTAATAATACTAAATTTAGAAGCTTTAGTTCCACTTAAACCAAAAAAAAAAAAAAAAAAAGAAAAGAAAAATGGCCAAAAATATCTGGTTGTATCGCCGGGTTAAAAAGTCTGACGCTATCGGAGCAAATTCTACCAGCACTGATCCGTTTCCCATCTGCGGGTCGGGCAAAAGTCAAACGGCGACGAGGACGAAGACGACACCGTTTGTCTCCTCTGACGACGAGCACCCAATGAAAGGTCATAAAGAGCCCTAGAAGCCGGGTCAGAAAGCGTAGCATAGGCGTTGTGAATCTCGATGAAATCTCGGCCGTCGGATTCCGGATGAGAAACCGATGCATCAGGATGGTAAACCTTAGCGAGGCTTCTATAGGCGGACTTGATCTCGTTCTGAGAAGCGTTGTTGTTGATCCGAAGAATCTCGTAGAGGCTACCCCTAGAACGACAAGTCTCGGGTCGGGTCTCGGTGCAAGCCCTGGCAGAAACCTTGCAGCGGCGAAGATGAGCGGCGGAGGGCGTTTTGGTAAAAGACGCTGGGGTAGTATTGTGGGTGGAGGATAATCGATTTTCCGGCAAGGAAAATAGGGTCGTAGCGGCGGTGAGGGTTAGGGTTCCGGACATTTGGGTTTTTTTGAGAATTGGAAGAAAGGAATAGGAAAAATGGAAGCTTTTTGGGTTTTTCTCTATGTGTTTGTGTGTGTGGTTTTTTTTTTTTTTTTTTTTCCCTCTCTGTGTGTGTGTGAAATGGAAATGGTTTTCCTATTTTTTTTTTTATAGGGGTCAAAGAAGAAGGAAGAGAAAAGAGAGAGAGAAAGAAAGAGGAAAAGAAAGGCGTTTTGCAGGCACGAAGATCGATGCACGATAAAATACCGTGTGTGGAAGAAATCCAGTAAAAAGTGCATAGCCTTGGTTTTGTGGGGATTTCAGGGGGTGATGACGTAGCTATGCGGATTCTTTTATGCTCCTTGTACTACTATTTGCAAATATGTTCTAGAAGGTAAATGTTATATCCCATAAAGGTTTTTTATTCAATTAATACATTCGAGTATTAAATAGATAAAAAAAAAAATAAATTATATTTTAGCTTAAAAAAAAAAAAAAACATTATAAGTGTTTCTACAGTATTAATGTCAACCAACCGTCCTTTATTTTACAATAAAAATCATATCCATTTATTATTATTATTATTATTATTTTATTTTTTTGAAGAAAAAATGTATTGTTCAAAAAAAGTCTACACTTTATTTATTTATTTTTTTTTTAAGAGTAACCAAATAATACACCTTTTGATAGTGACCAGCGTACTATTAGTCTCTCTTATTAAAATGCAACTTTAAATCTGCAAGGTGATTAGTGATTCAATTTTTATTAACTTGCCCCATCTTCTCTCTGTGTGTATATATATATATATATATATGTATGTATCTAGACTTATATTGGAAGCTTTGGACATGAATTATACTTTCATTCTATTTAGATTATTTTTTGCCTAAAAAATTAATATTACTTTTCAGTATTTAGATATAAATCAGGTTTAAAATAATTATTAGTGAATAATGTGAGTATATTATTTGTTTCCAAGTCTAAAGAAAATTGAAAATAATACTATTTATCATCACACACAAATATTATTAATTAATCTTACATATTTCAATAATTAATTGTTCAAATTAAAATTTTAAAATAGAAATCATATTAGTAATTATTATGTTTGTAATGATTTTAACAATAATCATCATCAATAATGAAAAATAATAAATTAAAAAAATTAAGCAAACCAAAATGTTTAAAATCGGTTAGCTTTTAATTTCCTTATATAACATTCCCCAAAATATATATATATATATATATATATATTTGTTTATGTTTTCTTATTCTTTAGAAAATTGAAAGGGAAAGGAAAGTTAATCAAAACCTTTTGGCAAAAATATCGAAACCGAAGAAGAAAATTAAAAGCTATAATAAAAGTTGCTTCTCAACCTACTGTGTACCTCACACGTGTCCATCTATCTACTATCGAACACACAGACCCCCAACAGTCCCACGTGCCTAAAGTTTCTAGAAGGCCAAATTTCAGCTAAGAGCCACAATCACATGCTCTACCCAGTCCTCTTCCGTCCTGTGGACTCCCATTTGATCCTTTTTAATTCAAACGCTCTTTTCGTTTTCTGGTCCACACCACACTAACACACCAAAGAAACTCACGCATTCAGCGATGCAGTTTCATGAAAACGACGTCGCTCAGAAAGAAAATATATAATATTTGTCAAGAAAAGGACGGCTCACCCAAGCGTGGGCCACACATACACTCACTCAGTGGGCCACATAGGCCTTCTAGAAGCCCATTGTCTTTTCTTTAACATCAAAATACAAAAAGCTGTTACCTCTCTGTTCATCTTTGGTCCAACTACACCATACAAGATATAAATGCTTCTAGAAGCTTTTTGGTTTGGGTTTGGTTTTTTAGGTTTTGTTGGTTAATTGCAAATTTCTCTTTTTCCTGATTAAGCATTTTTCAGAAACAGACACCAATTGGCCAACCATACACCATTTAAAGAAAATAAAAGGAGTCAAAAGAGAAATTGAAATGTTTGTATAAGTAAGTTTTATTCATGTATTTTGTAGCCTTTTATCTTATATATTTAGCTACTAATTAAATAGATCAGAAATAGGTATGATTTTGCCCCCACCAAACTCATTAATAAATTAAGTTGAAGATTAAGTAGCATGCAAGTCCATGATGGATTTTTTTGTTTTTAAATTGTATTTTTCATCATATTATATTTTAATCAACTAGAATATTAGGTGAGAGATGATAATAGCAGTCAACCGAAATTACCTCCTCAACTTTTTATCTATCAAACTTAAAATTTTCTTATTTAATTTTTCATTCTTGGAGTTCATTTGATTACTTTTTTAACAAGTCTATTATTATTGATAAAGTTGTCTATCAAATTTCATAGCTACCAATTGCTGTAGAAAAACATAGTCTTAGAAAGGATTTTTTTTTTTTATATATAAATAAATAAAATTGTACGTGTCTATTATATTATTATTAGTAGAGTTATCTATCAAATTTCACTTCTACTATTAATTAGTACAAATGCAGTCTTTTAAGAAAATGAATTTATTATAAATAAAAAAAGAATGCACGTGGTTATTATATTTACCATGAATTTTTCAGGACCAGCAGAATTCATGCTGAACAATATATATATATATAAATTATTATTTTCTTGTTTGACTTTAATTAGTTACTTAATTATAATCACGTTTAATTTATTAATGAAAAAAATGATTTACCAAAAAAAAATTATTAATGAAAATTTAATTAACTAGGTATCATAATGATGGATGGGCTGACTTCACTAACACTGCCTTTCATGGGCGATAATGTTTGCTTGTCAATGGAGTGTTATTGGATAATGTAACTTAATTACTCCAATCTCACTCATCTTTCTTTTTGAACAAGTTCTTGTCTTGGTACTAGATTGATGATGTTTTTACTTTTTGATTTTCAGTTTTTTTTTTTCTTTTAAAGTTGTATACCACTTGATTGTTAGGTTTTATACCTAACTATAAACTTAGGTTACGTTTGTTAAAAAAATAACTATTTTTAAAAATTAAAGATTAGTAATTCTTAAGAAAAAAATATAGAATAAAATATCTATTTCTATTATTTAATTTGATAGGAAAAAAAAAAGCAAAAAAAATAATATGAGACTAACAAAAATCAAAGCATAAAAAAAAAAAACACGTATAATAGCGCATTTTGTATTTTTGTATTTTATAAAATACAAATTCTGAATTTTTTAGAAGGGATAACAATTATTTATTTTAAAAAATTAGAATTTCATAAAAATATATAAAAAAAATTTTAAAAATCCAACCAAATAAAAAAATATCAAAATTTTAAGAATTCTTATTCTATCTATCTTATAAACCAAATAAATTCTTAAAGAAACTAGCTAAATTGTTTATAAAATGAGATTGATTTTGATTGACATTTTTTTTTTCATCATAATAAATGCATATTATAATAATTGTTTATCATTTATGTAAGTTTGATCTCTCAAACTAAAAATAAAAACAGAAAACCAAAAATATAAACAATATTATCAAAAGTGAAGTTAATTTAGTTTCTATTATTTAGCTTCTGCTTCACTGTAGTGGGTGGATATATGATTATTATTCATCACTGCTTAGTTGGATGATTTTGACAAACTAATTGATTATTTGAGTAAGATGAATAAATAATAATTCCATGTATCACCCTAGTGATGAATGATAATACTGAGATGGATATCTCAACATCTATAAATTTTGGGTGATAAGCTGTACATAAAATTTTAAAGCATGAAATTTAACCAAAAAAATTATAGCATGAAAGAATATGGATAAGTGGGTTCCAAGTATCTATCATGTATATATCTTTGGGTGGGGTGTAATCCACGTTTTTTTTTGCTCACATGGGTTGTCCCAATTATTTTCAAAACCCGTTTCAATTTAAGAAAAGCCCATAAAAAAAGTTTAAAGGGAAAGCAAAAAAGTTTCAAAACAAGCTGGAAAGTGGAAAAGCAAAACTGTGAAACCCACAGCTTAAAAAGGTTTACAATTTGCAAAGCACATAGTTTCAGAGATATTGATGTATGGCTAGCAAAATGTGCTAGGTCTCTGTACTTGGACATTGAAGATCAAATCTGTATTTTATTCCCACTGAAAACTATTCGGTGGATGTGCAAGTTTTGATAGTGACTGATCGATATAATTGCTGCCCACTTTGGCTCAATTTGGAACAATGGTAATTTTTGTAGCTATTTTTAGAAGACAAGTTAGTTATTCTACTTTTTGATGTTAACTTACTATTTTATATATTATATAACATGCACATCAACCTTTTATATATATATTTTTTTATATGTTGTCATGCATTTAAAAGTTTTACTGTTTTTCTATATATGATAGCAAATTACCATAAAAGTTTAGTTTTTGCCTCGTTGTATAATGTCTTACATCATATATATATATATATTCATATAACACCGTGCTTTTCTACTTACCACAAAAAATAAAAATTAAAAAACACTGTGATTCTCTTATTTAAAAATCATGTATAAAATATTTTTATTCAAAATTCATCTTATCATTAGTAATAAGATGTTTTTTGTTGCTCTATTGCGAGTGACAAAATGATTTGATATATCAAGATTCGTGAATAAAAAGAAATTTCATGTATGCTTATATATTAATTTTCCTATAGTATATTTATTTGCATAAGTGCCATAGAGTGGACATGGCCAAACCTTATCCGATGAAAGATTGGTGATTTCACATGAGTTACATGTAAATATTTGTGCACAATAATGTAAGTATGTAGGCCAAATATATATACATATATATATATATATATATACACACACACACACACACTAGCATTTGTTGAAACCACACCTCATATTTTTAAATCTTAGGAAAGTTAGGATACTTAGCTCTTACTTTTATAGTTATATACATTTTTTGACATTTTAATTGTCTATGTATATAATTTCAACTATACTTTTTGCTATGTATAGGAAAGTACATAGCCCTACACCACACACTTAATACTATACTTGGCCAAAAGCTAATTTGTGTATCAAGATTATTATGTAGAATGATGATAATAAATACGTTATTAATTATGAATTCCTTTCCAACAAATTATGGATTAATTATTATGCAAAGAAAAAAAGCAGCTAAACTGGAAGCAAAATTAGTTGTTTGAAATGGATACCAAAATTCCACCACCAACGACCCACAAAAAAAAAAAGTAGCACACAACTTAAGAAAAATGATAAATATATAGATAATATAAATAAGCAGGGTCCCCCAATGGCAAATATATTCCTATTTCATATTCATATAAGAGGGACAGAGGATCAGAATATTATGCAGCCTAAATTTGAACATGACCACATAGCTTGACATGAGCACATAGCTTTTGTCCTACTGGAAGAACAAATTAAAAGTTCTTTTAAGGCTGTGAAGGTGGGGTTTCCAATATTCAAGCAATATTGATGTTGGATACTCGGTATTAATATTATTATTTATTTGTCTTGAAGCTGGCTAGGATTGAATCTAATTAATCAAATGGTTTGGAACTGTATAGGGGTTTATGTTTCACATCCTGATCCTGTTGCTTTCAGAGACATATATTGGGGTTGGTGAGGAAATGGTTCGCATATAATCCAAGTAAGAAGTTAATTTAGATAATAATATGACATATATTACCTAAACTCATGGATACTCCATGTTATTTGAGGAATATGTGCTGAGAACCCTTCAAGAAATTAAAAAGAAAAAAGGGGTCGGCCACGCACATATAAAGATGTTTAATTAATTTGATTTGGGAAATATCTAAGTCAGTCTGTTTTGGAAAATTGTGTAATTTTCTGTGTGCTTGTGTGTCTTTCTCTTTTTTCCTTTTTATTATTGTTATTATTAATTGGTAATAATACTAAATATTGTGTCTCTCTTCCTTGTACCTTGTTTTCTGATCCTTCAGAATATAAACCACATGGTGCAGATGCCAGCTGCAAACGGATCATATATATATATATATATATATATATATATATATATAGAGGAAAATTATAACAACTTGATATATAGATTTAAAAAAAATCTTGATATATTTACATGCTAGTAAATGTAATTATCAGCAAGGATTACATGTAAATCCGTGGAAATACATAATATTTAAATTTTGTAAAAAGTTATATATCCACCTGAGAAAACGATTATAGACATTTGTAAAATTTTGCTCTCATCAGATAAATTAATTCAGACAAAATTTTTCCAAAAAATTTTACATTACGCATAATAGGTGTCTTTTTACATGTAATATGTGTTGATTACATCTAAATTTGTGTTTTTTTCTATAAAAGAATATACATATATATATATATATATAATTTTGTTATAATGGACATTGACATCTATATTATGATAAAGACAATAATTACATATTATTAGCAATACATATTATTAGGAGATAAAATATGTACAATACTTTCATGAATTATATATAATTAGATGTTGTCCTGTTATAACGTGAACAGCAACATTTATCATAATAAAATTATACATGTATAATCCCTTTTTGGGACACCAACTTTGCCTTGTGGAATATAGAATTTTGCTAAAAAAACGGTGCAATACCTACCATAATGTGTATACCACTAGTTTTTTTGGCTAATAAACTGATATATTGTCTCCAAACGACTAATGGTGTGCACGTTACAATGGGGGGTTTGGCACGCATTACAAGCAAAGTTGTATTTATATATATCTCTTATCAGATGGTAATTTTAAATTAACAACCAATAATATCATATCAACATTTTAAGTTTATTTTTCTAAAAGCAAATATTTTAAAATTTAATTTTTAATAAATGCAGCCTAGTTAAATAAATTTAAAGATAGATAAATCCATCATCATAACACATGATATAATAAACATTTTGATGTCTTTAGTATTATTTTAGTTTTAAGCCATGGATTGATATGATAAAAAATTGGTGATAGATATAGATTTGTTACCATATATGCCTTGAGATGTATATATCACGGTGCAAGTTAGCTCCACATTACATATAATTCATGGTTACTCTTGAATTTTGATCCGCACCATAATGTGCATATGAACATCCGTTGTGAATATATATATATATATTCATGCATCCAAACAACAAAAGAAATTAGGATGGAACTTGGTGTGGACTGCAATTCCAGGTGGTTTTTTAGATAGGGGGGACCAAAAACATCATGCACATACATCCACCATGTTAAATTGAGGATAAGTTATGCTTTGTTGGAAGATAGTGCAGGAGAGATGTGTATTCATTTTTGTCATCTTGGTTAAGTTTACTATTTCCATAAAAGTTTTCAAAGGGGTCAGTGCCATTTCTGATGATATATATATATGCAAGTTAAACCTATTACCATATAGTATCAATACCAGACAAAGACAAGGACAGCAAAATTGGGCCCATGCTTACCATCTTATGGAGATACATAGCTGGCAATTAAGAGGGCCTATGGGCATGCAGTTAAGGTAGCTAGTAATAATCTAATTCAAAGAAACAAAAAGATGCATGATTCTGGATAATAGATGCCACCACTCTGTCCCTTCAGTTCTCAAGGAGATCAAATTGAATTCAGAAAAAAATACGACTCTAAAGGTCCATATTCAATATGTATATATATATGTATTACATAAATTAGTGAATTTGAAATTCGAGGCATATATGTGTATATATATGGTGTATTATATATATATATATATATGGTGTATTACTTTCATTATCAAATATATATATATATATATTAAGCAAAGACACATGAGAACATGGGTATATATACTTCAACATGCTTTTGTTTCGCTAACAATTTTGGTATTTGGTCCATGGTGTGAGTACCCCACAGTTCCAACTTAAGGATAAGGAAACCAAGAAAATTAAACAAGGGCAAATGTGGGTGACCGAGTGTTTGTGCTTTTTTATTTGAAAATACTTACACACAACTATTTGTCTTTTGCCTTTCAATGCAAAATTTGCTACCTTTAAAAATTAAAAAACAGTTGCAAAATGCTACCACTTTTGGGTTTCCAATAGCATAAATATGGGCTTTGACATACTGGATCGAAGAAGTTGTATGCATGGTTGTAGATTGTCATGGACATGGCTTGTGAGCCCATGAAAGCCCATTAAGAAGTTTAGTTATTTTGGGTGATGGAAAATATTCATGAGCGATGATCTCATGTTTGTCCTATATAGCTTTTTCATTTGGAGTTTGGTAATTCTTTTTTTCTTTTTTCTTTGGATAATAAGTTTGGTCATTTACAAGTAACCTATTGCATATATTCTAAAGGGATATAGATTTTGTACTTTTTATAAAAAAATATAACATCCAAAAAAAATTAAATACAGAATTGGAATCTGTTCTTGTTCTTACATTCTTTTTGGTATTTGTTCTTGTTCTTATATAATTGTAAAGACCATGGATGGAGGTTGTTGCTAGATGGCTTATAAAATTACAACAGCATATATAGTTATATACACGTGTAGCTTATAGCGAGCCAATTGATATTCTTCTGCTTGATTATCTATATCATATATATTTTTATATTTCAAATAGTTATAAGAATATCATATGATTGACCCCGCAAACAATTTATGTTATAAAAGAAACCGCACAACCCCCAAAAGAATAACATGGTTCTCACCCCACATTGAGTGGTTGATATAGCTTATAAGAAATATAATCCTGCTTGAGGGAATCTGTTTTCCAAAATCACAAACAAAAAAAATAAAAAAAAATATTAAAAAAGAAAAGAAAAAGAAGAAGGTGATTATCATGGTCAAAGAAAAATACAACCAATCTCATAGGTCATGAATGTAGCAAGAAAGAATAAAAATATCATATATCATGAAACAAACACAAGTGGTTTATATTAATATATATGGTTGACGTGGTATATTATATATATATATATATATATAATAAATACAAAATAATTGCTACAAGTTAAAAACATTATGGTTTGAAAGGAGGTAGTTACTTTGTCAATTGCCAAAGCGAAAGCTAAAAGCTAAATGACGTATAAAAACTATAAATGCCAAGTAGGATCTGATCCATCTGACGTGGCTCCAAATACTTTGTTCTCACTTTTGCATCGACCATGACATTGCTTATATAATTGATTCATCATCATAAATTATTCATATTCATATTCATATGGCAATTATGCAATGCTGTTTCCTGTTGGCTTTCTATTCCAATCTTTAATTAGTTTCCACCTCATTCCCACGTATATTCCACCATGACAAAACTTTATGAACCCCACCTACCCCTCTTAGCTGTCCCAAAACTATTGGCTATGGACCACTAAATTAAGTCAACAGATTTTTATGGCCATATCCATCTATTCTCCGCTTAATTGCCACGTCAGTGGGGATAATATGAGCCCGACTTCATTGAATAACGACTTCATTGAATAACGGCATCAAGAATTGCATGGTCCAGAAACGGACGTTGAAACTTGTTTCATCAATCAACATTCTGCAGCGTGCTGACACACACACACAACATACAAGAAAAATAACAAAATAAAAAAAATAAAGACGAAAAAAGTAGCAGCCTAGCGGAAAACAATCCCCCAGTCATGACATTTATAAGGGGAGAGAAATTGTAATGTGGGTTTTGACAAACTCTCTTATTTATGTTTAAAAATCCCATACTGCAATGTTGCAGGGTGTAGGACTCTGATATGATGCATATGATACTGTTAAAAGATAATTTTTTTTAATCACCAAGAAAATAATAAAAATATAATGAAAACCAAAAGGTTTGGCCCCCATGGATCCGACGGTTTGGAATTGATGTTGGAAAGGCAGGTCAGTTCACGTGCAGCAAAGTGAAAGATAAGAAATTTTTTTTTTTTTTTCCCTATTTTGCTTTTACCATTTGGTGATGCGATTTTTGTTTTTGGTAAAATCATTTTCTGACGTGATTGAAATGATATGAATGATTGGAAAAGATTGGTGGCAAAGCTGCAATGAACATTGTTAGAAAGTTAATGTTCCCGCCAAATAAATAAAAGAGATTTTTTTATATCTTCAACTTTTTATTTATTTTGTATTATTTATATCTTCAACTTTTTATTTATTTTGTCTATTTTTACTTATTTTCATTTTGACACAATAGCCAAGGAAAGACCCATTTTACCGAATTCAACGGAGCTCCTTGATTGCAATTTCATATTTGCATGACGCCTTGTTTATGAAAATTTTTTCCATGAGATTTTTCAGCTACCTCATTGCTTTTTGCTTCCTATAAATAGGACTCCCACAAGACAAAGCTTTTGTGCCAAGGCATTTTAAGCGTAGCTCTGCTCGTGAAACACTTTTGCTTCTTGTTGTTGTTGTTGTTGCCATTTTCATATCATTTTTGTTTTCCAGCAATAACCCAAAAAAGAAAAGAAAACAAGGATGACGATTGGAGCAGGGATTTCAGTGGCTGATGGGAAGCTTACGGTGTTGGGAAATACAGTGTTGGTGGATGTACCTGATAATATAGTGGTCACTCCGGCCACCGGTGGTGCATTGGCTAATGGGGCCTTCGTCGGTGTCACCTCCGACCAGATGGGTTGCCGGAGGGTCTTTCCTGTTGGCAAGCTCCAGTATGTTTTTTAACTTCTCTTTATTATTTCTTTGTCTGCTTTCTTTTGCTGGAGAAATTCAGAGGAGAATCGTAAAGTTTACAACTTTATTTTTGAAATCTGATCTCGGTTTTAAGTAAAGTTCCAATCTTTTTTATCTACACTCATTAATGTGATATGCAAAGTGCTAAAGTTTGGATTTTTATTTTTTATTTTTTTTCCTCTTTTGTGGGGTTTCCTTGTTCTACGAAATGATGCTAATTTTTAACAGGGGATTGCGGTTTATGTGTGTTTTTCGATTCAAGTTGTGGTGGATGACACAGAGGATGGGTACTTGCGGGAAAGATATTCCGTTTGAGACCCAGTTCTTGATTGTTGAATCACAATCAGAATCAGGAGGTTCTCATTCTGATGAAGGAGGCAGAGTTGGAGTTGATGAATCTTCAGTATACACTGTTTTCTTACCAATTCTGGAAGGTGACTTTAGGGCTGTTCTTCAAGGGAATGAACATGATGAGCTTGAAATCTGTTTGGAAAGTGGTAAAGAAAGGAAGAAAAACGAAAATAATTCAATTACATGTAGCCAATTCTCAAGAGCTTCCAATTGTTTTTTGAATTATGAAAATAATTTTGGAACTTCACAGGAGATCCTGCTGTCGATGAATTTGGTGGTAGTCATTTGGTTTTTGTTGGAGCTGGATCAAACCCATTTGATGTCATCACAAACGCAGTCAAGTAAGTGTTAGAACTGTTTATTTTAGGCAAATTTTAATTCGAATGTCATTAGCTAATGGAAATTTCATATCTAAGTTGTTCTTAATCATACAGTTTTTGTTTTTTATTATTTATTTATTATTTATTTTTTTGGGAAACAAGTTTTAATGACCCAAATCTCCTTCCATTTTCTATGAGAATAAATATATTGAAAGTTTTGATCTTGCGAACGGGTTCTAAATATTGACTTGGTTGCATTTCCACCCAACACAGGACTGTGGAGAAACATTTACTAACGTTCAGTCACCGCGAGAGAAAGAAGGTATTTTGTTAAGTTTCTCTTTGAAAATTTAGTGGCTTGTAGCTTGTTTTTCCGTGGCTATATATTTGCAACCTTTTTTTATCCACTAATCTTTATCACTTACGGTTCAGATGCCAGACATGGTGAACTGGTTCGGATGGTGTACTTGGGATGCTTTCTATACTGATGTTACTTCTGAGGGAGTAAAGCAAGGATTAGAGAGGTATTGATTTTGGATATTCTATCTCTCTACTTTGGGCTTTAATTAGCATCAGACAAGATAATAGTAATGAGAAAGTGTTTCTTCTACAGCCTAGAGAAAGGAGGAATTCCTCCCAAGTTTGTTATAATCGATGACGGATGGCAATCGGTCAGCATGGATCCCAATGGCATCGAATACAAGGCTGATAACACAGCAAAGTAAGCTTTTGATCCTGAATGTGTATAAAAACAAAATCCATCTATGTTTATAGCTACAAGTTACTGATTTTCCATATTTTGAAATTTTTTCTGTCCTCCAGCTTTGCTAACAGGTTGACACACATCAAAGAGAATCACAAATTCCAGAAAGATGGCAAAGAGGGTCACAGAGTAGAGGATCCAGCTTTGGGACTTCGCCATATAGTTTCCGAAATTAAGGAAAAACATGCTCTAAAGTAAACACTTTTTATTCATATATTACTACTATTGATTTGGAAAGCTTGTTTGGCTAGGAAGTGAATTTAATTCAATTTAATTTTTTGTTTCTAATTTGAACACCCCAGGTATGTTTATGTGTGGCATGCGATAACGGGGTACTGGGGTGGTGTTAGACCTGGTATTACCGAAATGGATCACTACGAATCCAAGTTGGCTTATCCTGTTTCATCTCCAGGAGTTGAGTCAATTGAGCATTGTGATGCCTTGAAAAGCATTACCACAAATGGTCTTGGCCTTGTGAACCCTGAGAAAGTTTTTAACTTCTACAATGAACTCCACTCGTACCTCTCATCAGCCGGTATCAATGGAGTCAAAGTTGATGTCCAGAACATACTTGAAACTCTAGGAGCAGGACATGGAGGAAGGGTAAAACTTGCAAGGAAATACCATCAGGCATTGGAGGCATCCATTGCTAGGAACTTCCCAGACAACGGAATCATTTCTTGTATGAGTCACAATACAGATGGTTTATACAGGTATAGAAACTCTTTCATGTTCTTTCATATTGCAATGTCAAAATCTCATTTGCCTTATTGTAAAGTTGTCAGCAATAATGTCGTGTTTGAATTCGTGTTGCAGCGCAAAGCGAACTGCAGTTATTAGGGCATCTGATGATTTCTTTCCAAGAGATCCTGCATCGCACACAATTCATATTGCATCGGTTGCTTACAACACAGTGTTTCTTGGGGAATTCATGCAGCCGGACTGGGATATGTTCCATGTGAGAAAGATAGATATGATTTTCTTGTTTTTTGAATTTTAGAATGATGATCAAGTTCTAATGTGTTCTGATTGTGAAATTTTTGTGTATGTTAGAGCCTACACCCAATGGCTGAATACCATGGAGCGGCTCGTGCAGTTGGGGGATGTGCAATATATGTCAGGTATAACCGTTTGCTTCACAAAGTTAGTCCTGACTTGAAACTATGATCTTTTGGGAAACTTTGTAATAGCTTCATATCCGCATATGGTGCAGCGACAAGCCTGGACAACATGACTTTAACCTTCTCAAGAAGCTTGTACTTCCTGATGGTTCTATCTTGAGGGCTAAGCTACCAGGAAGACCAACAAGGGATTGCTTATTTTCTGATCCTACCACAGATGGTAAAAGGTACATTAGGAGATTTGAAAATCTTTGACATACAACTTTGATTCCACGAAACTTTAAAAACTTTTTCCTAACAATTTTCTCTTTGGTTTTGCAGTCTTCTAAAGATATGGAATTTGAACAACTTTACTGGTGTGGTGGGAGTCTTCAACTGTCAGGGAGCTGGATGGTGTAAGGTTAGCAAAAAGAACCTTATCCATGATGAAAATCCGGAAACAATAACCGGAATCATTAGGGCTAAAGATGTTGATCATCTGCCAAAGGTTGCCGACGAGAAATGGACTGGAGATGCTGTTGTATATTCCCACCTTGGTGGTATGTTTTGCATTTCATGCAGGCAAATGATGTTTACTTTTATGATTGAAAATTTTTCCTACTCAATTTTCCTAATGGGATTTCATTTTCAATGTGAAATTACAGGAGAAGTTGTCTATCTTCCTAAGGATGTATCTTTACCAATAACACTTAAATCCAGAGAATATGAAGTTTTTACAGTAGTCCCTGTCAAGGAATTGTCAAATGGTGTTAGATTTGCTCCCATTGGTCTTTTGAAGATGTTCAACTCAGGAGGAGCAATCATAGAACTTGATTATGAGTCCAAAAGAAGTGCGGCAGTTGCCATGACGATTCGCGGTTGCGGTGTATTTGGTGCCTATTCGTCATCCCGGCCAAAGAGGATTACAGTTGATGATGGTTCAGAGGAAATGGAGTTTGGATATGAAGAAGGATCTGGTTTGGTAACTGTTGCATTGAGGGTTCCAGATGGAGAATTATTTGTTTGGAATGTAACTATTGAGCTATGAAGTATGTAGTTGTAAGATTATGTATTATTGTAGAATTAGGAAAATCCATTTGGGGGGGAGATTATTATTATTAGTAGTGGTGGTAGTAGTAGTAGGAGGAGGAGGAGGAGGAGCTTTCTCAAATAATCTTCCAACTTAATGTAGGAATTGTTTCCCCCTTAAGGATCTTTGCAATTTGCTTAATTGTAAGCTGAATGGAAAAAATGGTGGCTTTTTAAATCCCACAAAAAATGTAGTCTACAAGCCATACTCAAGAAAAATAACAAGATAATCAACATATTGAAGTAATGACACACCAAGAAAATCATCAAACTATAAGATTAAAGAGAGGAAAAAAAAAATAAAAAAAAATAAAAAAAAACTAAGCTTCACATGATGGAGCAAGAGTGTGAGTGCGGGTTTGGATGTAACTTGAGATAAAATCAGAAAAATAACAAATTAAAGATACCTAAAACTAATATAGAATCCAAGTTAACATAGCCAACTAAAGCTGCCAATGGGCCTTACATCAAAACTAAACCATATGAATGTTTCAAGTTGTAAGAGAGAGAGATATTTATTCCAAGGAACTTTAGACCTTGGCAAATCATTTTCTCAGATTATCAGCTGAAACGAACAAATGCTTGAAATTCTTTTAATAAGAAAAAATCTTGCAAGAATTGCAATTTTCTTTCTTTTAATTGGATTAAAAAACAGGGGGCAGAAAAAAGGTTCATTGGTTTTATGAACTTTGATTCACTTAAAAGCAATAAAAGGGTTCTTTTAATTTTTGAAGTGTGATGGTGGCCGGTGGGGAGAGCATGTACCTCCACGCACTCTCTCACGTGTCTAGCACATTTTCCAATTGGAGGATCTACTTTTTTTTAAAAAAATTATTTTTAATTTTATTTTTTATCCATAATTTAACAAAGTTAAATTAAATATAAGAATTGACAATGGTGGCTAATTTTACTAAATTGAACAGTTTAATAAAAAAAATCAATTTTTTAAGGGATAATGTAAACATTTTTTTTATAATTTAAAGGACAAAGCATCGTAATTCAGAGAGGAGGGAAGATTATTCACATTCCAATTATATAATTTTTTAATCAAACAAATACTAATTATGCATGTGAAACGTAATCAATTCAACTATTAATAAATTTGGATGGCTATGTTGGTTTGAATTGATCTTTGATCTTGTGTCATAAAAATAAAGAAGTATTAAAATACAAAAATATTCAAATATTTTTTTAATGTTAAACTTTCCAAAAAAATATTTTAATAATTAATATTATTTAACTTTAGATAATGCATAAAATAATTCAATTTAATATATTATGAGTAATGTAATTATTTAAAAAATTAAGCATAACAATAAAAAAATAAATTTGATCTATTTGAACAATGTAATTATTTTAAAACACTAGGTGAATAATGATGAAATATTAATTTTTATATTTTTAATCATTTAATTATTAAAGAAAATTATATGAATAATGCATAATATCAATAGAGTATAGCATAATATATTACAATACAAGTTAAATTTAGTGCAACAAAATTAATATCATATAGTACTGCATACGAAACACATTGTGAATAGATAAGTAAAACAAATATAAACTAATAAAATAATATCACATAAGAAATTGAATGGTAAGTTTTATTGATTGTACATTGGAAATTTTTATTGAAATGAATGAATCACGAATATAAATTAGATACTTCAATATTTTCAACTGACCTTTTCATTATTGAAGCTAATTACATGTTTATTACCCCCAAAAGAGAAGAAGATAATTACATGTTTATAAATATGCCTCACTTTTTTAAATTAGGATTTTATTAGGATCTTCTGTTTGGTTTTTTCTATACTTGTTTATGTTTGTTTTTCAATCCTAATTGTGTATTGGAAATTTTTATTAAAAATGAAATGAATAAATCATGAATATATAGATTAGATACTTCAATATTTTCAACTGACCTTTCCATTATTGAAGCTAATTACATGTTTAGTACCCCCCCCTCCCCCCCAAAAAAAAAAAAAAAAGAGAATTATATGTTTATAAACATGCCTCACTTTTTAAATTAAGATTTTCTGTTTATTTTTTTTCTATATTTATTTATGTTTGTTTTTCAATCCTAATTGTGTATTGTTAATTCAATAGATTATATATATATCCATTTTATTAATAATTTTTTTTTAAACATAATTAAATTCAAATAAAATAAACGTAATTAAATATTTTCTATGTTAAAAAAAGCAAATACAAAAATAGGAGAAAAATAAACAGAAGACCCAGAGCCGACGTTCTTGATGGTAATGCTAAAAGGACCTGCAACACAAAGTGAAGCCCGTTTAAGACTTAACTAGGCCGTCTCAAACACAACAATCCGGCCCATATATATTGGAAATTATGTGTTATGGGTCGGAACCCGATCTCCAACTCTAATTCTGAAGAACGAATGTAGAAGCAGCTGTCTGATACACCAAAACCCAGCGAGGACCGGTGGCTAAACCTCGCGTTCCAACTTGCCCGAGCTCACCGGAACGGCGACACCTTGGTGATCCGATTGGAAGCTGAAGCTTTTTAATTTTATTATTATTATTATTTTTTCCCTAAAGTGAAAGCCTTTTTTAGCTCGAAACTTAATCACTGTTAAGTTTTCATTTTTCGACATACGAAGCCAGACCATGTTTCGTAGCAGATTGATGCCGTTTTTTCTGCGGAACGCCAACTCCAAAGCTCTGTCCAACTTCACCGGAACGGCGTCATCTAGGATTTTGAAGGAAGAAACCTCAAGAGTTTTCTTCTCGGGCATGGCTACCAAATCCTTCCATCGCTTCCAAAATTTCTACCCCAAGGTTCTCTTTCCTTTTTATTCATTTTCCATTTTTAAGGAAAAAAAAAAAAAATATATATATATATATATATATATATATATATATATATATATATATATATATATATATATATATATATGGGTTCAAATTTCCTTCTTTTCGATTGTCATTGTAGGATCACATACCTTGAATAATAAATGTGCATTTCAAATTCTGAACTTGGGAAAATTTGGAATCTGCCTAAATTGAATTGGGTCATGAATATTTTATGATTTGGTGTTTTTTTGTGTGATAAAAATGTGATTTTTAAGCTGCCAGATTAATGTTTTTGAATGAAAGCAGACCATTTGGTAAATTTGTTTTGTATTTTTAGTAGATTAGAAACGAATGGACTCTGTTTTTAATCACTTCTGTAGTTCTTTTTTGGTGGCTAACATTTTCCATGCGAATCGAAGTTTCCATGATGGATGTGTTTAGAAAAGTTTAAAGGAAATAAAGGAATTGCCTCAGAAATTAATGCACATGGAATCCATATGTAAATTTGACTACTAAAGGAAATCCTTATGGTGTTTTCAGGGTCATTTGTTGCCATCTCTAAGGAATATGTCCACTGTGGCATCTGTTGGTGTGGAAAGCAAGGAAGGATTAAAGGTACTAGTAAATGGAGGACGTCGAGCTCAGAAAATGGTTGGGATCTGGCTTTTTGGCTCTGCTGCATGGGTGTTCAGTATGGTGGTACTTGGTGGTATCACGCGACTAACAAGGTCTGGTCTTTCCATGACCGATTGGAAATTTTCTGGTGGTCTCCCTCCTCTATCAGATGAAGAGTGGTTGCTCGAGTTTGAGAAGTATAAGCAGTCCCCTGAGTATAAGCGGTTAGTGAAAACAATATCATGCGTATTAGTAACATTAAAACTGGTTTGCATTGCTAAGCTTTCTTTACTATACATTGCTGCAGTGTACTGATATTTCTTTTCTTTAGCATTAACGGTGTTACTTGGTTTTTGATGCAGTGTACTGATATTTCTTTTCTTTAGCATTAATGGTGTTGCTTGGTTTTTGATGCAGTGTAAACCGAGGGATGAGTATTGAAGATTTCAAATTTATATATTGGATGGAATATGCACATCGTATGTGGGGAAGGGCATTGGGTATCATGTTTGCTTTGCCATTTTCGTATTTTCTTCGTAAGGGATATATTACCTTAGGGCTTGGACTGAGACTCTCTGGCCTTTTTGCCCTTGGTGCTGGTCAGGGTCTAATTGGCTGGTGGATGGTTAAAAGTGGTTTGGAGGTTAGAATAGATACACATTATTTTGTATATGTTTAATTTGAAATTATTTAACCTTGTGGATGTTTAATAATATCCCTTTCCGATAGGAACCTGCATCTGAGTATTCTCAGCCTAGAGTAAGCCCTTACCGTCTTGCTGCTCATCTTACTTCAGCCTTTGTTATATACAGCGGCCTTTTCTGGACTGGTCTTTCTGTTGTTATGCCTGAACCACCTGCTGAATCAGTAGCATGGGTTAAGGGAGCAGCAAAAGTAAAGAGACTTGCTATTCCTGTAAGCATACTAGTTGGCATTACTGCTGTCTCAGGAGCATTTGTTGCTGGAAATGATGCTGTATGTAACTACATCTATTCTTGTCTTGCTACGTCCCTTTCATGAAGGAGGCCATGTGTTCTACAGAGTTACTAATAACAGATTGTGATTATGTTATAACTGCAGGGGCATGCCTACAACACTTTTCCAAAGATGGGTGATACGTGGATACCTGAGGATGTTTTGGAGATGAAGCCACTTATTCGCAACTTCTTTGAGAATACGTCAACTGTGCAGGTGAATTGTTTCTCTGAGCAAAATTTTTTATATACTCACAATTTGATAATTCAAGATGTTTGCTCCAAGTGATATAAATCTGTGCTAATGTGCTATACAAGAACTGGGGAAAAAGAACAACATAATTGAAGAAATTTGATGGAGAATGTTGATCGAGGGCAATGATGTTGTAAATGATAATTTTTCTGTTATGTTTTCTCATCAGTTGTATCTTTGATATTCTTTGGAAGATAAATTAGGATCTTCTACTAGTAAGATAAGTCTTAAATTTCGGACCCGTGAAGCCCTGAGCCATGATTCTCTCACCACCATAATACCCAACTGCTTATGAGTTTTGTATTTGAAATTACAGAATTGGTACATCTTTCTCATGTTTCTTAAAGATGGAAGGTAAATGTCACTTGTCAGTATACTCTAAATTAATTCTTTTCCTGGTAACAGCTTGACCATCGAATCCTAGCAACAGCAACGCTAATTGCAATTGGCTCTTTATGGTGGTCCACGAGGAAGTTGGATATACACCCTGCAATTCGATCCTTGATTGGAAGCACTGTTGGCATGGCTGCTCTTCAGGTGTCTGTTTCCACAACTATCTTTGTGTTGGTTTAAATTTGTTATCAGGACCAATTATTTTATCAAGAATGCTTCATGAAAACGGAGTTCTTTTGGTGGATTAAATTCGTTAACTACTGTAACTGTTGCAGGTTACATTGGGCATATCTACCCTTTTGTCCTATGTTCCTGTTTCACTGGGGACTGCACATCAAGCTGGAGCTTTGACTCTTGTGACACTGATGATCCTTCTCAATCACACTTTGCGGAGACCATCAACGGCCCTTCTCAAATCTCTCCCTCAAGTTGCAAAAACAATCTAGAAAAAGAACTTTAGGATGCTATTTTGGACTAAGCATTTTTACAATTTTCCAACAATTAGTGGCTGCACTATTTTTCAGCCTGTTGTAATTGAGTTGGCCTAAGCATTCTTCATTCTTGAATTTAATAGAATCTATGATTTCAAATTTTGTCTTTTTGAGGTGTAAATAGTATTGGTTTCTGATGTATTATTTGAATGTTGTCCAAATAAGGACAAAGGAGGAGCTTTGTCTACTAATTAAGCCAAAAAGGAGGAGCTTTGTCTTTTTTGGCTGCTGAATAGAGCTAAGCTTTCTTTGAAAAGGACGGCTTTGTAAAATTGGCAGGACTTTCTCTTTTTACCGAATTTTTTATGGACCAAATCAGTGCACGCGTGTCCTCTTTGGAAAATTCGAGAGCCACGTAGAATGTATAAAAAACTGTCTCGTGAGATTCAAAATCAAACATGTCACCAAGAGTACTTCCTTTTTCAAAATAATAATGCTGTTAAATTTATTAAAATATTTATTAAATTTATTATTTAAATGATGATACAAATAAGGTAATATTCACTTAATTTATTTTTTTATTTAAAAATTTATTCATCTATACTTAAGTTATATAAATATATAAAGTAATAACATTTTAACATATATTATTTGATAAATAAAATTATAAATATTTTAGTATTTATAGTATTACTATTTTTAAAAATGATATATGTTATCAACTATGAATATTACTAATGGGATAGTAGTGGGATCTATGCTTATGTGTCAGTTATTAACTAACTGGTTCATGCTAATAGGAGGCCTACAGTGACTGCAATATGAGAGTTGCTTCAATGATGGGGTTTAGTTTCTTGGCTTCATTGACGCTTTTGCTCATAAGCTTTCAGCTATTGATGGTATCCAGTCTGGTGCTGTTCTTTGCAGGCTTCGTGCTGGGTGGAGCCATGTGTCACGTCCCGTGCAAAAGGAGTAAAACCCTTGAGGTTTAACCGGAAGACTCCACACTCTCCATGAAGGATCAAGAGAAGCCCGGAATATTCTAGAAGATTCAAGAACAACCTAGACTTATGTAGATTGGAATCTCTCTAGAATACTCCATGTAAATATCTTGTACATAACCCTAGAATAATCTAGAACCATAACTAGATAGGTGACATGTGTACATATCTAGAACTTTCCTACATGCCAAGCCCTCTATATAAAGGGGTTGGTCTCTCATTTGTAACATATCCAAGCATATCCAAGCACACCAAGTATTCTAGCAATACAAGTATTCTCCACATTCTCTCAAACTCTCCTACTTCCTACTCTCTCACTCTTAGCTTCCGCATTTTCATAGCTTATGAGCAAGGCTTACTTAGCAAGGGAGGTGCTAAGTGCCGCACGGGAGTGTTGGAAAAGCTAGGCCCGTGACAGTTGGTATCAGAGCCAATTGCTGCTCAAGCATATCGTTGGTGTAACGTGGAAGTAGGCAAGATGGCTAGCTCGGATGTTACCATCAATGTGGAGGGAGCTACCGAAGTGCGAGGTCGTGAAGAGCAACGCAACCCCAATGCGGGGAAGCAGAGGCATAAGTCCAAGTCCAAGGATGTGATGATGGGCGTAGAGTTGCGCTTGGAGGAGCATGCATCCCGAGTACAAGAACGGTTTGAGGCGCTGGAGGGTCGCCTAGATGGGCTAGAGTCGGAGGACATTGCCATCAATCAAGCCGTGAGGGGGTTACTCAATGGGCTAGACGATGCCTTGAGGAGGGAGCTCCGCGCGACACGCGACCAATGCATGGGGGAGGTAGCAGACCTTCGTGCAATGTTGGAGAGAGAATTGGATGCCATTCGCAACCAAATGGAGGATATGCGGGGTGATTGGGCTCTTTGCAAGAAGGCGGTGGCGTCGGGGACGACCACCATACGCGAGGGGCCACGTATCGATGTGCCAAAGCCCAAGTCCTACTCCGGGGCAAGGAATGCGAGGGAGCTCGAGAATTTCCTTTGGGGCTTGGAGCAATACTTTGAAGCAATGGGCATTGCGGACGATGCTTCAAAGATAAGGACTGCCACTCTCTACCTTAGCGACACAGCAATGTTATGGTGGAGAAGGAGGCATAGCGACATTGAGCGAGGTACGTGCACTTTCCATACTTTTGATGACTTTAAAAAGGATATCAAAAGGCAATTCTATCCGGAGAATGCCGAAGATGAGGCAAGGAGTCGCCTTCGACGACTCAAGCAAGTAGGCCATATCCGGGAATACATCAAGGAGTTCACCAACTTGGTGTTGGAGATCCCGGACCTATCGGATAAAGACTCCCTTTTCTACTTCATGGATGGACTACAACCTTGGGCCAAGACGGAGTTGAAAAGGCGTGGAGTACAAGATTTGGCTAGTGCCATTGCGTATGCCGAAGGCTTTATCGACTACTCCAACCAAAGAGACTCTCCAAAGCCAAAGGAATGGAAGGACAACCATGGAAAAGGTGGGGGAGAACCTAGTAGGTCCAAAGAGGATGAAAGGGAAGAGAATGCACACAAGCCAAAAGGCTCGAAATGGAAGCCACCTAGGGAAGGTAAGGATGCTTCCAAACCTAAAAACTCTTGTTTCTTATGTGATGGACCGCATTGGGTTAGGGATTGTCCGAAGAGGAAGGCTTTGAATGCCATGACCACCCAATACGAGGAGAAGCAAGAGGAAGGAACTAGTATAGGTTCCTTACAATTGCTGAATGCTATCAAGGCTGCTCCTAAGGAGACCAAGAAGAGTGGCCTAATGTTCGTGGAGGCGAAACTCAATGGAGTGCCCACCAAGGCGTTGGTGGACACGGGTGCCTCACATAACTTCCTATCGGTGGAGGAGGCACAAAGGCTTGGGATTAAGGCAACACAAGGAAGGGGCTTTGTCAAGGCGGTGAATTCGGACGCGAAGCCGCTCCAAGGAGTTGCTCGAGGTGTGAAAACCACCATTGGCGATTGGGAAGGCCAATTGAACCTAACGGTTGTGTCCATGGATGACTACAAGGTTGTCCTTGGCATGGACTTCTTCAACCAAGTAAAGGCTTTCCCACTCCCATTTGCTAACAAGTTATGCATCATGGATGGGGGAACGACATGCATGGTGCCTACGGAACAAGCTAGCCAGCAGGAGACCAAGGTTTTGTCGGCACTGCAAGTTGAGAGGGAGGAGCAAATCAACTTGGTTGCTGCCCAAAAGCCTAGTGAGGATGTCCCAAGCCATGCCAAGACACCTCCTAAGGTACAAGATGTACCAAAGGAGTTGCACCAAGGGAGCTTGCGTGCATTGGCTTCAAGTTGTGGAGACAACAAGAGGAAGCTTGTGGAGGCTAAGGGCGGGGCCTTAGCCAAACCATCACCTCAACAAAACGAGGTGCATGACGGGAAGGCACGACGCTATGTAGAGTCACTTCCCATTGTAAGGAAAGGGGGCACGGAGGCCCTAGCGGAAGGTAAGTCAAGAAGGGCACCCATGGACATAGCGACTTCACCCGACAAGAATGTGGAAGCCACACTTGCGGATCGAGTCGGTCAACATAGAGGCATGCCCAACTACACCAAATACTTGGTGAAGGAGAAGGACCTGCTGAATGGTGAAGTAAGTGGGGAGCACGAAGATACACAACGGCAACTCAAAGATCACATTCGGCGGGCAAGGAAGAAGGCGCGACGAGGGCGTCGCGAGTTTAGGTGGGGGAGAGTGTCACGTCCCGTGCAAAAGGAGTAAAACCCTTGAGGTTTAACCGGAAGACTCCACACTCTCCATGAAGGATCAAGAGAAGCCCGGAATATTCTAGAAGATTCAAGAACAACCTAGACTTATGTAGATTGGAATCTCTCTAGAATACTCCATGTAAATATCTTGTACATAACCCTAGAATAATCTAGAACCATAACTAGATAGGTGACATGTGTACATATCTAGAACTTTCCTACATGCCAAGCCCTCTATATAAAGGGGTTGGTCTCTCATTTGTAACATATCCAAGCATATCCAAGCACACCAAGTATTCTAGCAATACAAGTATTCTCCACATTCTCTCAAACTCTCCTACTTCCTACTCTCTCACTCTTAGCTTCCGCATTTTCATAGCTTATGAGCAAGGCTTACTTAGCAAGGGAGGTGCTAAGTGCCGCACGGGAGTGTTGGAAAAGCTAGGCCCGTGACACATGGCTGGCTTCACTTTGGATGCTGTCATGGCGGTCACGGGTTTGTATGCCTTAAGGTGGCTTTTTGAGCAAGTCAGAATAAGTAGGAGAGTGAAGGAAGAAACTTGGGAAGATTGAAGTTTGCATGCAGTGTTTGAGTGGTCTGAATGTATATTGTGCATTATGGTGTATACTAGTTTTTTTTTTCTTTTTTTTAAATAAAGAAAAAATTCTTAATAATTTCTCTTTTCGTCCTCATGCATCAAATTCATGATTTTTCAAATATAAATATAAATAGTTTATCTGAATTTAATTCATTTGATTATATAACTTTTTAAATATAAATATAAATAGCTTACTAATTGAGTTCAACTCATTATTTATATATGATATTAACTTTTTTAAAAATTAAAAAATCATAAAACAATTTATTAAAAAAATAAATAAATTTTTTAAAAAATAATAAATAAATAAAAAGTTCCACAAAATAAAACAAGGGACTAGTTTTCTTTCTTTTGACGTATTATTTCTTTTGACCATACGAAATTACACTTAGACTTGTATGGCTTTGATTTTTATTTATTTATTTATTTATCAATATTTTGTATATTTAGACCATACTAGTTTGTGAATACATGCATAATGAATGAAAATAACATCTCTATATGATATTGTTCTTCTTACAATTCCTTGCCAGGCTAGCCTGGTAAAAGTTATTATTTTCCAAGGCAAAAATCCAATTCCCATTCCTCCACCTTTAATGTAAGAGGATTAAAAATTAATAACGAAGAATTACAAAATAATCTAGTTAAATATATAGATGGTAAGAAGCAATCATTTGTTGGTTTTCGGATAAGATCCAACATTTAGATTAGATATTTAAAAATAAAAGAAAAAAGATTGGATTAGAGATGATTCTATATTTTGAATATATATATATATATATAAATGTATATGAATTTTGATATTTTATTTAGTTAATACAATAGATAATTTTTTTTTAAAAAGAAAATAATAAATTATTTTATATGTAAAGAATTTACCTTTTTTTGAAAATTAAAGAACTTGCTCTTACTTTGCAAAATTAACTACAAATTTAAAGAAAACTAACTTCAAATTATTAAAAAAAAAAAAGCCCCAAATTAATAATCGTATCAAATTTTAAAATGAATCTTTTATTATTATTATTATTATTTATTAAAAATATATATCATCGTTAAATGAAAATTTAAAAACAAAGAAAAAGAATAATGAGAATAATAATAAAAAGAAAGGAATAAGAATAATAATAAATATCTGGATAAAAATCATCGAAGAAACAGAAGAATAGAGAAAGAAAAGAAAATGCTTTCAAGTTTTAACGCGCTTATTTTCGGAAAAGATAAAAATTTAAAAAAAAAGTTTTAACGCGCTTGGTGGGGTCTCTCTCTGGAACAAGTGACCCAACAACTGCTTTGTTTGCGAAACTGTGTTGTGGTTTCCTTCATTTTTTTCTCCTTTTCTGATCCTTCAAAGCAAACCAAGCCAAAGAGATCAACAAACAGATTGAGAGCCTTCCTTTTATATCTTCCAACAACCTTTTCTTTTTATATGTAAGTCTCTGAATGTTTCCTCTTTTCCTTCTTTCTGATTCTGTTCGCTATTTTTGTTTCTTTTTTTCCATTTTCTTTGAATTTTTTTTTTTGGGGGGTCATTTTAGGATTTTTATTTTATTTTATGGGAATTCTTTGATGACCCTTTAGAAATTGGCAATCAAAAACCACATGTTTTTAACTCAGATCCCTGACCAAGCCCAACTATTATTTTGCAAGATGCCAAATGAGAGTGGGTTTGCGGGGATGTTTCAACGTTGCTTCAGTTTCACTACTATATTCTTGAATATGTTAGGATAAAACTGGGTTTTTTCTTCTGAGGCATAGTCAAACATGCAAAATTATGTATTTTTTTACTTAAAGATTTCATTTTTATGTCCAAAGATTGGAAATTTTTTTTGGCTTTCACTTTTAGTTTTCCTTTTCTTCATGGTGTATAGTTTTGAAATTGGATTTGGGCTGGAATTGAGATTAGAATCATTATATAATGTCCTGGATCATATTAGTCTTAGCTTTGGAACCGTTTTATGCAACTCGAGTTCAAGAAGACGAGTTGATAGTAGGAACTATTTTATTATTCCTTAACGGTTCATAATTTAGTTAATGTGTTTTAAAAATAAACGTAGCCTCAAAGTTTTAACGCCTTAATTACTTGTTAAATGAGTGTTTCAATGGGTTAAGCCTTTTAGTTTGAAGTATGCCAAACCGGGGCGTTGTTTTTTTTTTTTTTTGGGTTAATTGTCTTCTTGTGTCAGATTTCCTGGACATGATAGGGACTTGATTTTTCCAATGCGAAGAAATCTATGGGTAACGACATATTAACCACGGTTAACGACATATTAACCACATATTGCACTGATACCTTTTACTGGGTGTCAGAGTAGTATTGTGCTTTCACTAGGAGAATATGGATTATAAGTCAATGGTGGGAATCCAATCTCAACTTGAAGTAAGTTTGCTCCTTATCTTCTTTTTTGATCAAGGAACTTTATTTTTGTTTGGGTTTTAGGCATTTTGTTTTTTCCTAGTTGCCTTTCCAAACACAGTTTCCAAATTAATTAATAGAAACTCATATTAGCCAATTGTTGCCCCAGTTTGGTCTTAGGAGTGATGGTTCTGAATAAAATCATGTTTATTGTTACAGATGAGTTCAGTAGACAAGAGATCTATGAATGAGTTTGACGATGAGAATCTTTTTAGTCCAGAAACTGATGCTCAGAAGGCAACGTCTACTCAACCAACTGATCAAAGGTCATTTCCTGGAACGTTGCAGGCTAATGGTGATAAAATGTTGATAACTCTTGTTTATAAGAGTATAAAGACTGTAGTTTTCTCGAATAAACTCAACTTGCTTATGCCCTTTGGGCCTCTAGCGATTCTTGTCCTTAAATTGACTGGCAATCGTGTAAGTTCTAGCTCTTTCCTTGTACTATCATAGATAGATAGCTGTTTAAATATACTTATTAGTTTGCTATTTTGAATTATAGGGGTGGGTATTTTTTCTGAGTCTGTTGGGCATAACACCTCTGGCTGAGCGTTTAGGTTATGCCACAGAGTAAGTGCTTCTTCTTCTTTTTCTTCTTTTTCTTCTTCTTCTTCTTCTTCTGTTTTTTTGTTTTTCCTTTTTCTTAATTATGTTTTTAATAATATTAGTCTATAATTAGGTAGTTGACTTGTTTGTTGTTCTCATAGGCAGCTGGCGTTTTACACTGGCGCAACTGGTAATGTTTGAATAATAGCTTCACACATTCTTTCCAGGCATATTTAGTGTCATAATATTTTTTTATGTTCTAAAATGGTCAGCAAACCTTTTTCCTTCTAAGATCACTTTTTGACCCATCAAACTGGAATTTGCAGTTGGGGGTCTTTTAAATGCAACTTTTGGAAATGCAACAGAACTGATTATCTCAATTTATGCACTGAAACATGGAATGACACGGGTTGTTCAGCAGTCGTTATTAGGTTCCATTCTGTCAAATATGTTGCTGGTGCTTGGATGTGCATTCTTCAGTGGTGGACTTGTCTGTCATAAGGAACAGGTGTTTAACAAGGTAAAATGGTATGCGTTTACTTCTTTGTTTGGCATATTGATTGTTTCTTTTCCTCACTCCCCTCTAATATTTCAAACACAATCTGAATATTATTAATGTTTATTTTTTTCATATCCAATTTTAAAGAAAGATTTTCATAGAGTGGGAGATATCAATAGAATCTTTCATCCTAAAGCTGATTCATGTTGGTTTGCAGGCCACTGCTGTTGTGAATTCAGGATTGCTATTAATGGCAGTCATGGGCTTACTCTTTCCAGCTGTTCTGCACTACACACATACTGAGGTGCATTTCGGAAAGTCAGAGTTGGCACTCTCAAGATTCAGCAGTTGTGTCATGCTTCTGGCATATGGTGCATACCTTTATTTCCAGTTAAAGGGTCAGAATAATATGTATGAGCCCATTGTGGAGGTTGGTTATGTTTCTGTTGCCAAGAGTTCTATATTTTTATTGGTTGGTCTGGGTGTGCCATTTTTTATTTTATTTTATTTTTAATCAGTGTAGTTAGGATTTCATAGTTTTGTTTTTGCTTTTGTATTTTTCGCTATTAACCTGTTGATTTATGGTATGAACTCAGGAAGGAAATCAGAATGGAGAGATGACAGATGATGATGAATCTCCAGAGATCTCTAAATGGGAATCGATAATTTGGCTTTCAATCATGACTGCTTGGATCTCTATCCTATCCGAATATTTAGTCAACACTATAGAGGTATTATCTTATTCCTGATTTCTTCTACTTGGTTAATTCAGTGATACCTTGAAGTCTTTATAAAAAAATAGGATTAGCTGGTTGTTATAAATTTTGTCCTCAGTTCCTTCCTAATATTGATTTCTTTTAAGCAAATATAAGATGTGTTTAATCTTATTTCATTCTGACTCATGTTCGGAACATTATGGCTTTTGAGCATGGAATAGGAGCACATGTGTGTCAGGCTTAGCTAGTCAGATGGTCCTATCCTTATTAACACAGATCCTATTTATAAACTAGAAAAGAGGAAGTGAGTTGGGATTTTTGATAATCTGTTCAATTGGTCAAACACCAACCATGTTGCGTCTTTTTCTTGCCACATATTTTTATAGTTTATGCTGCTCTTTTTCTTTGTTTTCTGTAAACTTGAGCAATGGGGTTGCTCCTCAGGGTTGTTCTCGATATTGCAACCGATTATTTGTAGAGTTTAAATAGAAGGAATTTCTTTGAAATTATAATTGGATGGAAATGATTGCCAATCTTTGAGTTCTTTTTGTCATGCTGCCACGCTAACCTTTCTTCTGGATGGTTGGTTTTAGGGAGCATCTGTTGCATGGAAAATTCCTGTTGCATTTATCAGTGTGATTTTGCTTCCCATTGTGGGTAATGCTGCAGAGCATGCAAGTGCTGTCATGTTTGCCATGAAGGACAAGCTTGTAAGTCGAAAGCTTTATGGCTTTTTTTCATAAAATTCTTATCCTATGAATTGTACAAGAGTAAAAGTTTCTCTGCAGGACATTTCCTTGGGAGTGGCAATAGGATCGTCAACACAGATATCTATGTTCGGGGTAGGTTCTCATCTATTTGGTTTCTCTCAGTATATATTCTACCGATGATTATTTAGCAATATTTTCAATTTATAGCCTTATCTTTAAACTGCATTGGTGAGTTGGCCCAAGTATTGTGGCAGAAAGGATGTCTAGATTTCTCACTCTTTATGAATGCAACTTTATGTTTATAGATGATTTAGCATTTGCTTATTACTCAAAGGTAAAAGAACTCCATACTTTTTAGAGGGTAATTTCAATTGAATAAACAGTGAGCGTTGAGGGATCTTGAGTTGATTTTGACGCCTGTAGTTATAATTTTGTATTGAAAGTTGTTATCTCCCAATTTAAAAGGTATTAGAATTTACTATTTATGAGTCACATGCCTGGGAGGACCAGCCTAGGTGCAAGTTTATTATGCTTTTTCCTTTTGCTTTCTGTTGCATGCTTGAATGGCTCATGTATTAATAGATTAATTCATATATTTATCCATTAAATATTGAAGATTACGTTTTGGCATGATTGACCTCTAAATTAAAATATATTTGCTGTGATTACGGCAGATTCCTTTTACTGTAGTTATTGGGTGGATTATGGGGCGCCAGATGGATTTGAACTTTCAACTTTTTGAGACAGCAACACTTTTTATAACGGTCTTAGTTGTGGCCTTCTTGCTGCAGGTATGAGTCAGAATCTGAAATAAAGGAGCAACCAAAAAAAAAAAAAAAAATTGGTGGAATATATTGTTGTTTTAGTATTTCTACTGTTTGTATGTCAAATTTGAAAAAAATTGGCAGCAATTGAAAACTTTTGCATTGGTTTTATGTCAAAGTTTGAAAATTTTGGCAGCAACTGGAAACTTTTGCACTGTTTGTATGTCAAAAGTTTGAAAATGTCCATTATTTTGGTACATTAAATTCCTTTTTGACCTTTATTTTATTTATTTAATAATATTATTATTATTTTTTTCTATTAATTTTGGAATAGTATTTTTTGTGTTCGTCATGGTATCATCACATTTCTTTTGCAGGAAGGAACTTCTAATTACTTTAAAGGATTAATGCTTATTCTTTGCTATCTGATTGTCGCTGCCAGTTTTTTTGTACATGTTGATCCTTCTACAGTAGGTTAGTATTAATTAACGGAAAACCTTTTCACATTCTTGTTAGAAACCATGTATAAATTTTCTGAAGTTTTGAATGTTTCGTTTATTTTATTTTATTTTTACATAAATTCGTTCCTTACATGTTCTCGCAGATGATCACAGTTGAACACGTAATCCGCGAAGATGTTAATAGATGAGGTTGAATATCGGTATAGATGATATAATGAAGATGACCAAATGTAGAAATGGAATGAATTAAGGTCTTCCAAGTAGATGCATAGTCACTGAAACTCTCTTTGGTTCATCATTCTGTTGTATATATTTCGGTTTTTCAACCATAGTCCCATTTTTTTTTTCCAGCTTCTGCTTGTGCTTGTTCAGTGGACTTCATTGTCCATAAGTATCTTGCTGAGCTCGTTTACTTGTATGCTAAATTTTCGGTTTAAACATTTTTTTTTTTTTTTTTTTTGGGGAACTTGGTTGACACACATGCAGTGTAATTAATTGGTTATATGCTCTAGACTACCATGGTATACATGTATCATTGTTTATTTGATTATCATATATTAATGTTAATATAATTTAAGTGAACATTTGAAAAGATAAATTTTGTTAAATATAAAATAATTAAATATATTAATATAATATAAAAGTAAACAAATTGATATTATTAAATATAAATCAATTAAATAATAATATAGAAACTCTTGATCTTAGGTATGGTAGGAACAAAAATATTAACCCAAAAAAAAAAAAAAAAAAAAAAGGGGGAACAGAAACTTCAAATACACTATATATTTGATGCGACAGAAATAATTTTAAACCAATTAGTATCCTACCACATGGTATATATAGTATTCAATAACCAAATAAGTAAAAATGCGAGAGAAACAGAAAAGATCACACTGCCTGTTTTTAAAAACAGAAGTTTCATTATTGACTGTTGCTCTGTAATCTCCAATATACAGACCAAGTACTTGTTCATCCCTAGTTTGGTATGGAGAAACAGAATTTAATTTGCCAATTTAATTCTCAGTTATAACAGCTTTTAATTAATGTCCATATATATATATATATATATATATATGAACTTTGCTGGTTTATTTTTTTTTTTCCTATATAAAGTATTGAATTTTTAATGCAGTGGATAAGAACAATGATACAAAATAGTAATGCATACGTTATATCATCCCGATATTTTCTCATATACCATTTTCAGTTTCTTTTATCTTCATATTAATATGTATCATATTCTGTATTCCAAAAGCACCATTTCTAAGCTCGGAATATATATTTCTTATAAAACATGGTTTTGGTAGACGTAATAAACATTATCATCTTCATCATTATACATGCTTTACGTATAGATGCTGCATCCAACCTTCTAAACGAAGTGTGCAGCAAAACACCAACTCCGAATTTTTGTCTATCAACTATCGGTGCAGAACCCGGGGCCGCCACGGCGGATCTCAAGGGGCTCGATGACATTGCTCTTCATTTGTCCTTGAGAACCGCGGCGCAGAACAATGCTTTGGTGCAGACATTGCGTCAGAATACGACGGAGCCGGTGTTGAGCGGCAACCTTGCACATTGCAGTGTCAACTACGGCGGTGCAATCTACGCGCTGCAGCAATCCATCGTAAACTTGGAAAAGGGTAACTTCAAGGCCGTCGGCGAGCTTGCCGGAATATGTGCGGAGAATGTAAAAGATTGTGAGCGTGTTCTAAATGGAGGACCTAGCCATCCCTTGAAAAATGAGAACCAGAAACTCATTCAGCTTGCTGGGATTTGTGATGTCATTATTGGCATGCTTGTTTGAATAAAAGTGAAATGGGAGATTTTTAAGTTCTTGAGTTTGTTTGCTTATGTCAAAATATATAGAACATATTAGTAGGAAAGCAGTAGTTTTTGTTTGTTTATTTATTTATTTAGTTTTTTTCCTATGCCAATAATATATATATATATATATATATATATTTATTTATATATATATTTTTTTTGGGATAAATATGTGCCAACAATATAATATGATGTAAAAGAATTAGCAATTAACCTCACATATAGATGGGTGATCCATGTACCTATACATTTAAACAAAGATATTTTACAAACTATTGTTAATTCTTTCTTTTCCATCCAACCGTCACTACAAGAAAACAAGTATTGGCCATACACTCCTATCATTGTATCATTTTCACTATAATAATTTAAATATATCTTGTTAAAAGAAAAATACATTTACAATTAGTAAAGTTATTTTTCAAAAAAATGTGAAACTTTTACGAACCATATATTTAAACCAGATATTTTACAAACCACTGTTAATTCCTTTCCATCCAACGTCACTACAATAATTCATTCGCCGTACACTTTTATCATTGTATCATTTTCACTATAATAATTCAAATATATCTTGTTAAAATGAAAATATATTTACAATTAGTTAAATCATTTTTCAAAAAAAATATAACCTTTTTTTTTTAAAAATTAATAATGTATTCTTTTACTGATAAATTAATATGTTATTAATTCATTGATAATCAAATAAACCATTTAACTTAATAAGTTTTTATAGTTCCATGGGTATTTATTTATAGAGATTTTATTGTGTATATATATAAAATAAGTAAGATTATATCCAACAAATCTATCCAATTTTTTAAAATTCAACAAAAACTCTATTACATCTTGCTAGTTTTACATCTTACAATAAAGTAAACATTGATACTTGAAAATAGGTTTAAAGAAATTGATTTTCCTATATACATTTGAAAATCTAAATCAATAATGTTCGGTTCTTTGTAAGAGTCCAAAGATTTGAAAACTTACTCTCTAGATCAACTATTTGGCTCTCTCGAAGCACATGAAAAAAGAATAAGCAAGTTTTCTAACCAATCTATGGAGCAAGCATTCAAATCTAATTGCAATATCACAGAAAAGAATTATGCAACCTCAACAAACAACTCTACAAGAAGAGGAGGTTTCTTTAGAAGAGGACGTACGTGGAAGTCAAGGTGAAGGTAGAGCAAGAAGAAACAATTATGACTAAAGAAACTTCCTAGGTAATTCTAAATCTTATTGTATTATTTGCAAAAAACTTGGACATGAGTCAAAAGATTGTAGTTTTAAATGCACAAAATGCAAAATTTCTAATCATTCACAAAGAGATTCTTGGTATAAATACATACAAGAAAAGAATGAAATTAATTACTCTGAAATGGTTGAAGAAAGTCAAGTATTTCATTCATACATATCTGTTGAACAAGAATCAAAACATACATGATATTTGGATAGTGAATGCAATAGTCATATGAGAGGTGATCCACAACTTTTTGTAAAGATGTATGAAATTTTTTTATCCGAAGTAAAACTTAGAGATGTAAAGTCACATGAAGTGAAAGGAAAATGAGTAATAGTAGTAAACTCTAAAGGAGGTAACTTTAAACTCATTCATAATGTGTTTTATATTCCTGGCTTAACATCAAGTCTTTTAAGTGTTGGCCAGTTACGTTGAAAGAATTATTCTATAAATTATGATAGAAATGAAAGATAATTATTGATGAAAATAAAATCATAGTGGCAAAAATAAAAATGAATCAAAATAATGTTTTTCCTCTTATTATGCCACATGATGAAAACCTAGTTTTTCAAAGTCAAAAACTGAATGAGTTATACTTATGGCATTTACGATATAAGCATTTAAATTATAAAAGCCTAAAATTATTAAAAGACAAAAATATGGTTTTAGGCTTACCTCCTATTGTCCACATAAATAAAGTCTGTGAGGGTTGCATATATGGAAAAATGCATATATTGTCATTTTTCAAAAATACCTAGAGAGCAAAAGACCATTAGATTTGGTACATTATGATATTTTTGAACCAACTCGAACTCCATCTTTGAATGGAAGAAGATATTTCCTTCTATTTGTTAATTATTATACTCGAATGATGTGGGTATATTTTCTTAAAAAATAACTCAGAAGCTTTTAAGAAAGTCAGAAGCTTTTTTGATCTTCCAACAATTTAAGGCGCTCATAGAAAAGCAAGTCAGAAAGCCACTGAAGTCACTCTGGATAGACCGTAGTGGAGAGTTCATTTCTAAACCATTCATAGAGTACCACAAGAAAAATAAAGTTCAAAGATAGCTCACTATTCGACACACCTGCAACAAAATGGTGTAGTAGAGCGCAAAAGTAGAACAATTGCAAAAATAGCGAGAAGCATGTTAAAGAAGAAAGGCTTCCAAATGACTATTGGCCGAAGCGGTTAATACTGCCGTCTACATTTTGAATAGATCTCCAACAAAAGCTGTCATGAACAAGATCCCATATGAAGTATGGCACAATCAAAAGCCCCATATACAATTTTTAAAAGTATTTGGATGCATAGCTTATGCATATGTTCCTTCACAATACAGAGAAAAATTTGATAAAAAAACAGAGAAATATATATTTCTTGGATACAACAGTGAGTTAAAAGGTTACCGGCTATACAATTCAAAAACAACTAAACTGATAATATCTAGAGATGTTATGTTTGATGAATCTGCAGCATTGAATTGGAAAAACACTCCCAAAACAAGAGCAAAAATACCTGAAGAAATTCCTATTCAAGTTAAGTCAAATTCTCAACCAGTTTAAGAACCTGGTCTAAGCACAAGTTGTCAAGAAACTCCAAACCCAATCCAAATAGTAGATATATCTTCATATGATGAATCACCACAAAGAAAGATATGCTCAATCGTAGATATCTATGAATCTACTAATATGACAATTTTTGCATGTGAGTCTCCTGGTCTAAGCACAAGTTGTCGAGAAACTCCAAACCCAATCCAAATAGTAGATATATCTTCAGATGATGAATCACCACAAAGAAAGGTATGCTCAATCATAGATATCTATGAATTTACTAATATGACAATTTTTGCATGTGAGCCTCAAAATTTAGAAGAAGCAGCAAAAGAAGATATCTGGATTAAAGTAATGGATGAAGAAATTGGAACAATTGAAAAGAATGATACATGGGAATTGGTGGATCTACCTGTAGGCAAATATGTTATTTGACTTAAATGGGTCTACAAAACCAAGTACAAATAAGATGGAACAATTTAGAAGTACAAAGCATGTTTAGTCGCCAAGGACTATTCGTAACAGCCATGAACCGATTTAAATGAGACGTTCACACTAGTTGCTCGAATGGAAACTATTACAATAGTTCTCACATTAGCTAATCAAATGGAGGTACCAGTCTATCAAATGGATGTCAAATTTGCCTTCCTTAATGGAGAACTCAAAGGGAAAGTATAAGTGGAACAACCTTTAGGTTATACCATTAAAGAAAAAGAAAACAAAATCTTACGATTAAAGAAGGCACTGTATGGACCAAAGCAAGCACCACGAGCTTGGAACAACAAAATTGATTCATATTTTAAACAAAATGGATTTCAATGAAATTCAAGTGAGCTTTCATTATATATCAAAAAAGAAGGTGGGCAAGATATTCTCATTGTCTGCTTATATGTTGATGATTTGATTTATGCTAGTTCTAATCCAAAAATGGTAGAAGAATTCAAAAGTGCAATAATAAAATAATATGAGACAACAGATCTTGGTTTGATGAAATATTTTCTTAGCATCCAAGTTTAACAAGCAAAAGGAGAAATATTTATTTCTCAAGAAAAATATCTAAATGATCTTCTCAAAAGGTTTCATATGGACATTTGTAAACTATTATCCACACTAATGGCAATAAATGAGAAGTTACATAAGGATGATGGTGCAGAGAACACTAATGCAAAAAACTACAGAAGCTTAGTTGGATGCCTTTTTTATATAACAAATACCAGGTTAGATATTGTTTTTGCTGTTAGTTATGTTTACAGATTCATGCACGGGCCTAGTAAAAATCACTATACTACAGTAAAGAGAAATTTTTGCTATTTACAAGGTACCAGAAATCTAGGAATTAAGTATGTCAGAGAAGTATATGACAAGCTCATTAGATATATAGACAGTGACTAGGCAAGAATTGTAGATGACCGCAAAAGCACCTCAAGATATTTATTCTGCTTGGGTACAAAATCAATGTCTTGGTCATCAAAGAAGCAATTAACTGTGACATTATCTTTAGCAGAAGCAGAATATATATCAGTTACAGATGCAGCAAATGAAGTAATATGGCTCAAAATTTTTTTATCAAATATGCAACGTAAAGAAACTGCTCCAAAAATCATTAAGTGTGATAATATGTTAGTAATAGCAGTGATAAAAAATCTAGTGTTCCACAACAGGATAAAGTACATAGAAATTCATTCTCCTTCATCAGGTACTTGGTCGAAGAATAAATTAAACTAGAATTTATTAATACAATTAAGCAATTAACAGGTTTTTTTACAAAGGTAACAACAACAGATAAGCTAGAAAACTTCAAAAATTTTGCCAAAATTACAAAGGGATGTAAAAAAAAAAAATATTATAATAATAATTTGTAATTTCATAACAAAGTTGACAACTAAGAAAAGTTTGTAAGTAAATGGTTATCATAGAAGGAAGCGTATCATTGGCTTAGAAAAGGTTAGCATGACACGTGTAAGCTGGACCTTATATGTAATTTACAAGTATTGTGTAGGAAGTTGATAAGTTGACACGTATACTCATTTGAGCTGCACCTTTACATGAACCGAAAGAAAACAGCAAAGCACATGGCCATGTGTTAATTTTTTTACCGATTTTGAACCTTATAAAAGGATTTTATATCTAGCTGTATGAAAATATATACGTGAGCAATTATGACGTACATTTTATTTTATTTTACTTTTCTTTTCCTTTCAATTTTATATAGTCTCTCTTGGCCCACTCCTTTTCTTTTTACCAAACAGTATTTTTAACCTCCTCTATCATATTCAAACCTCCAATTTTAAATACTTTTTTACATATTCTCCAACAGTTTTGTGTTATTAAGCAATGGTGGGAGAAAAAAGTTTTCGAAAGTGATTCAAAGGAATTCATTGGATGCTTGCACAATCAGGTAACAAGCTCTTCATGGATCTCTGATGAATCAGTTATTGAAGATATCCTGGGATTTTTACATCAAGTGTTTCGTTGGAAGGTAAAAATTTCGTTCCGCGGAAGTTGAATGAAGCGTTGGATTCCATTGCACGCGCTGTTAAAAAATAAATATCTCCTTCCTGGCTGGGAATCTTGTTTAACTTGTGATTTCAGGCTTATTTTAGCCTGACATTCACCTTGATGTATCTTGGCTTTTCTTTATGAAAGTATCCTTTTGAACAAGAAAAAAAAGAAAAAAAAAAGAAAAAAAGAACTATTAAATCTTGCTTTTGCTTTCATATTCTCTTAATAGATTACATCTTACACATGAAGCAAACAGTGGTATTTGGGAAAAAAAAAAAAAAAGAAATTGATTGAGAATCTGATTTTTTTCTAATTTCTATATATGCTCGGAAATCTATATTCACAACCTCCTAGCTAGCTAACTACCAACTCGTTGAATTTGATAGTCATGTACGACTTTCATTCCGTGCGTTTAATTTAATAAACAAATTTCAATTATTTGGGGCTATTATAATAGGGTAAATATCGCTTTCGGCCCCCCTATAAAAGGGTAACTATGAACGTCATGTACGACTTTCATTCCATGAATCCATGCGTTTAATTTAATAAACAATTTACAATTTTCTGGGCCTATTATAATAGGGTAAATATAATTTTTGGCCCTCTCTATTTTGAGTTTTTTTTTTTTAAATAACAAATACATCACTATTTTGAAAATCAAATTATAATGAACTAATATATTTTAATCAAAAACACAATTTTAACCTGTTTTTATTCAAAAATACATAATATATATATATATATATATATTACAAAGACCAATCAAATTTATTTTTAGTTATTAACTCTACATTATTTCTTACAACATTTATGTCAAAAAAATATTATAAATGAAATTAAAATTATTATTTGGAAATATATATAAAAGAGAATAATATTTCATTGATTTATATAAATAAGTAAAAAGGTTAAAAGTGTTATTTAAGTTAAATATATGAGTTGACAAATAGCCTTCACTAATAAAGGGGCTAAAGTGAGACAAAAATGAAATACAAAGGGGCTAAAACCAAACAAAAATGAAACATGAGAGGGCTATAATACAATTTGGGGCTAATTAAAATTTAATACCCTCTCTAGCTAGGAAAAAATTTCACTTTCGGTCCTCAAATTCAAAATGTTCAAATTTAGGCCCTTATATTTTAAGTTGTGGCATTTTTGTCTAATTGGATTTTTGGCAAACAATAGATAATGATTTAAGGGTATTAAAATGATTTTTTTTTATTTTTTATTTTTTATTGAAGGTATACATTGCAACAAATTAAAACTAGAGGAATCTAAATTGAAACATATTGATATTGGTTAAATTTGACGGAATCCTTAGGCATTGCTAGGCAAAATATTTAATTGAATAAAAATGTAAAAATTTGAAATTTAAGACCTGAAATTAAGAAGTTTTAAATTTGAGAACCCAAAGCATAACTTCTCCAAACCAGAGAATAGTAAAGCATATTTAACCTTAGAAGTTTATAAGAAGACTAACTGTGGAAAATATGCATTTGGAAAAAAGTTTCAAAAGAGGAGGCCACAAAGTGATAATCACCCTCAATAACATATTGCATAACCAATAATCTTTAGTTATTTTGCTGTTGGTCATCCAATGGGACCCATAGATTTTGGAGGAGGAATTCATATTAGACAAGTTAACCTTAAGTCTTGGTGATTATAATTACAGACCACTCCCAAAATGTTCTTCCGTTTCTCTTCTCTTTCCCTTTGTGATGTTTTTCTCTCCAAAAAACTGTTTTCCGAGCATCAAATTTTGAAATGATGTTCATATTGAAAAAATGTAATTCAAAATTATATATATATTGTCGGCAAAAATTGTTGGGTTTGGTTTAGAATTTGGTTCTGTTGTTATATACAATGCATGAATTATGGAAGGAATATAAAACATATTGATTGTGGAAGAAGCAATAACTCCACGCAATAAGACAGTGCTGTGTGAAATAATGAAAGTGACATCATAGAAAACGTTGTTTTACAATATTTTTTGCATCCACATGGGATATCAAAAGAAAAATATAAACTCATCGAAAAGAAAACAAACTTTGTGCAATAATCTGTCAGTCTCCACCAAACTGTCAATAAGGAAAGTCTATATATATGACTTTTGCTGGTTTTTAAGTTGCTTATGAAACATAATATATGACTAAGTTGATGAACTAAAAGATTTTGCCTAACAGTTATAACGATGTTGATTGATAACCAATCTAAGTTTTGATCTGTCATTTTTTCTGATTCATATCTAAGAATTATAAGCCAGAGAGAGCCAGGCTTTGCCGATTTTTTAAGTTACATAGAGAAAAAAGTCTTTGTCTTTGTGCCTCTATATAATTGTCAGGTAATAAAAATTGCAGTTTCTTCATGGGTTTCGGCCAAGAGAGAAAATAAAAATAGATGATAAAAAAAGAATGGGTACTATTGGTGAAGAAGAAAATGTACAGCAGTCGCCACTACTCAGAAGCTTTTCTTCTCCCGATGATGATGATGGTCAATTGGAATTGTCCCTTAAAAGAACCGGTAATACTAACTAACTTCAATCCCCCAATAATTAGCTTTTTTTTTTGCCCCCCTACTACTTTTATTTTATTTTTTAATTTTTATTATTATTGTTCTGTGTTTATATTTCTGATGGAGATGGTATATAATTTTGTGAAGCTCTATTATATATATATATATATATATATAGCAGGGAGCAAGAGATTAAGAAAACCCAGAAATCTAGATGTCTGAGAGAGGGATTGAGAGGGTCAAATCCAAAATAATAGAAAGAAAGATGCCAATCAATATGAGGTGGTGCATAAATAGTTTTCGCTTAATTTGTATTTGTGGCATAGTTAGGCACAGAACAAGGAGGCTTTAAGATCCATGCATGCATGTTGGTTTAACATGGCACCATTCAACAAACTGTGCCACGTGGCAGTCTTTGGGGTTCTCTCCTTTTTAATTTTAATTGGAAATATAAGGATATGGATTCGTACAAGATAGTTTGGCAATAATTTCTGAATTGTAATAAGTGCAGGAGTGATATATATGTATTGGTAGTTTGAAACTAAGAAAAAGGGAAAGAAGAGTAAGTGGGAATATATTCTAGTACTCCGGAAACATGTGCCTCCCTCCCGCATATTAGATGCGGGAGCAAGTGGCACCATAATATTTTAGTATATACTTTTTTTTTTTTTTTGTGGCTAAAATTTTAGTATATACTATAGATATATGATAATAGTCCTCCTTCATATTCAAAAGTCAGGACTTTAGACATGTAGATTTGAATCCAAATTAAAATTAAAATTATTATTGTTTTCATTTTTAAGAACTTTTCAAAGAACATTGTCCTATTCTATTTCAGTGGTATGTTTTTATTCATTAGGATTTTTTATAAATACCATTTTGAATGTTAAGTCATATGAATTTTTTCAATCTTATTTATAATGTGCCTGTTCAAAAATCATGATAAATTTTTTCATCAAATACATACATTCCTACGTAGAATGATACGTAGCCTACCTTCATTGCTTGAATGGCAATAACAAATTATTATTATTATTTTCTTTGAATTTTTTGAAATTTGTGGAAGAAAATCAAACAAAGAATGAAATGATCAAATTTCACATAATGTTGAAGGGACCACATGGACGGCTGTGGCACATATAATAACAGGTGTGATAGGAGCTGGGGTTCTGTCTTTGGCATGGAGTGTGGCTCAGCTAGGATGGGTTGCAGGTCCATTGCTTATGATAGCCTTCGCATCAGTCACCATTCTTTCTGCTAGACTTCTTAGTGATTGCTACAGATATCCTGATCCCCAATATGGTCCCTCTAGAGTCCGATCCTATATGGAAGCCGTTGGCGTATACTTAGGTGCACTATCCTCTCTCTCTCTCTCTCTCATTTTATTTTATTTTATTTTATTATTATTTATTTATTCAACGTTTGTCGCATCCCCTGACAACTTTACTAAACTTCCAAAAAAATGTGGGACTTAATAATTTTGGTATAATTGAAAAACATTGCCTAGCAATTAGCATGTTTCCCGCTACATAAAATATAATTAGCCAATGTAAGCTTGTGATTTACCGGGTTGTGAATAATATGTTACAAAATTTTAATATCTGTTTCCGTTAAATCAAATAATTTAGCAAAAAAAATAAAAAATAAAAAATGGTACTAAACCTGTATCATGGTCCAAGTGGTATGACGCACATAGTGGGACTGCCATGTCTAAATCAACTTTTTTTTTCGGTTTTTTTTGGTTTTGTTTTTTTGCTAGTGTGGCTGGGCCCCCAGGCTCCCCTTCTCCCCACCCTAAGACTCCATCCCAAGCTCTGCCACTTGAGCTCCATGGCGAGTCTCATGTCTCAATCAACTTTACTTTGCTATTGTTGTGGACATATAATAGGGAAGGATAATTTAATTAGCTCCAAGTTATCAAACCAAAGATGTGGATGTAACACTAATGGTCATACCAATAATTCAATCTGGTTTCCCAAAAAAACTAAAAAACCAATTCGGTAGTCTGCACCAGTCTAAAAATACTTTCTATAGTGTTTGATAAAAACAATTTAAAAATCATTTTTAGCTATTTTGTTATAAAAAAAAAATTATCTATATGATGATTCTAAAAAAGGTACCAATTAAATGATTTTTTAAACATTATTTTTAAGTGATTCCTAGGAATCACTCCCAAACAAACCTTTAGATGGGCAAATTGTAGGCTTTTATTTATTTTTTTTTTTTAGTAGTGTTGTTGTTTTAAAATTATGGATTCAATGTAAGAAATTTGCTAAAACTTCAAGTATATTGATGATGTCAAACAAATTATGCGTCATGATAATTAAAAATTAAAAAGCTGCACTTATACAGATGGTTATAATAAAGAAGCTAAATTACAAGTAAAAAGTTAGTCGAAAAAAGCCATAAATAAATATAAAGTGGAACACCATGTTTGAAGAAGTAATGATGGTTGAATGGAATTTGATCAGGAGAGACGCAGAAAATAGTATGTGGAATATTTGTGAATGAGAGCTTATATGGCTGTGGGATTGCCTATGTAATAACATCCGCTGTCAGCCTCAGGTTTTCCTCTCTCCTCTTTTTCATTTTCTAATGAGTTTTACTCCCACTACATTTCTTGCATACTTTTCTTTTGTTTTTATTTTTGATGAATTGCTTTTCTTTCATGCTTGTTTTCATTTCATACCTTTCCTTTTTGCTATTATTATGATGACATATAATATACATATTAATTATGCTACATTGGGCCACATACATCACACTCAATTCTTAATCTTCCATCAACATTCAAAGGATGTGTGCCACTTTCTATGGTGGTGGACTTTGCCCATTGTAAGAGGGCTACAAATATATTATTTATGTATAATATAGTCATCTATAAAGGGTAATTTTATAGAGTGATTTTTTATCTTCTTTACTTTTTTCTTTTGTTTACTGATATTTTATTGAAATAAAAAATAAATAAAAATATCTATATAATAAAAAAATAAAAAATGGAAGAAAAATAAGTTAGGGATTCATTCCACATAATTGGCTTGTAAATGAAAATTGCATGCCTATCCATTATCATTCTAAATAAATTCTGAACAAATTATATATATATATATATATATATATATATATATAATTAGGCAAAATAACAATATAGTATTTTAAGTAAGAGTTTCTCTTTTTGCACAATCAGTCACAATTCTTTTAATACGATCAATGATTTGTTCTATCATATTGTTTAATACAATCAAAATCAAACTAGTTTCCACCCAAAAAAAAAATAAAAAAAAAAATACAAATTAGGACTGAACATAACTATGAGAAAAACATATGTAAAATGTTAGATCAAAGTACCAAACAAAACCAAATGAAAATTTTGATAGTGTGACTGTAAGTAGAAGCTTTATTATTATTATTATTATTATTATTTAAGTGAATGAACGATCATCCTTTTAGTCCAAGTCTAATTCTATGGACTTGGGCTTTGAAACAATTCTTTCATATAGACACGGTAGGGCCATGAATATTAAGATGATAGCTCTACCGTTGGCATGAGAAACTTCCCCGAAAATTTAAAAAAGGTCATAAGAAAGGAGTCACTAAATATTTCCTTCAATGGTAGTCACGAATTGTGATTGAGATGATGAAATGAAATGTTCAGTGAATTGAATGAGTCAATATTTGTTGCTATCATGTACATAATATCACATTTCAAACCGAATCACTACTTTCCGTGATACGATCGAGACACTTGCCCACATACTAAACCTTTAGAAGGATCCTCAAAATAGCATCAACCTTATCAATATAAACACTACTAACAAAATTCATTTGTCTTCATCTTTTAATATAAAAAACCATAAAACAATTTTGTCATCATGTTTTAATATAAAAACCATAAAACAATTTTTTATAATTTTTTTTGAAAAGAGATTAATGTGAATAAAAAAAATCAAATTGTCATGGAATTAAATGATCTCCTCTTATAAATCTGTATAGCACCCACACATGGAACCAATATAATGTGAGATTTGTAAGATGGGATTAGGTCGTCCTATTTTTGCCCAACATGAAAGATAAGTATGAATTTTATGTTACTGAGTAAAAATCAAGTGGTTCCAGGATTTGATAGTTACCCTACACAATGTGTCAATATGAGACAAGTCCCACATGTGGATTCCACGTATGGATTGTTTGAGGGGACTCTTAAATTCTCAACCGCCTGATGACAAAAAGATAAATTAATACGAAGGGCCTAGACCTCTATCCTTTTCTTATTTATTTTGTTTTATATATGTATATATATATATATATACTTTAATATAAAATACAGGATTTATATGTAAAAGTGTCTTTTGACTAGTTTGAGAAATAGGTTAGCTTTTTGGAGAACGAAAGAAAGAAAAGATTGCCCAGCAGGGAGATGGAGATGGTATATATGTGACATAACAAAGATACATGAGAAAATGTCTTGGCACACCCGTTTTCCTTGCTTCAATAATTCACCAACTTGCGTCTTCCCACAATCTTTTGCTATGTAGATTAATTCTCATAATATATATATATATATATATAAAATATGATATATGTAAAATATATATATATATAGAGGTCGGTCTACTACCAAATATATGTTTATATATATTGACAGGTGATCTTTAAGAACGTGGTGCATGACTTTAATTAGGAATACCTTTCATGATTCAGTCTAATGCATATGCACTCATTGATGATTTTAGTTTACTTTTGTTAAAAGTAAGTCATAGTCAATATTGCCTCGGGTAGGCTATCTTCAAAATCTTAGTGCAATGTTACTCATCAATATGCAGTTTGATACGGAAGAGGTCCAAAATTATCGCACAATATAGGTGTGTGTTTTGTGTCGGGGGAAAAAGACTTCTACCCACCCAAACTTACCACCCTTTTTTTTTTTTTTTTTTTTTTTTGGGGTAAGAAAAAGTTACCACCCATTCCAAAGATTCGAAAGCGAACAAGTGTATCTTATGGCACCACGAACTGGTGTATTTTTTTTTGGCTGGAAATTGGATTTGGATTAACTGAGTATAAAAAGTAAAATAAAATACTAACAAGAATAAAAAAGTATTGTGTACAAGAAATTCTGATGTATCTTTCTCTGGTCAGTGTCCACATTATCGGTCCAGAAACAGTAACAGTAACAGACAAAAACTTTTTCCGTCGTTTATATTTCAAAGATGCCCTCTACTTTGTTAGATAAGGGACTGATCACCCACTCCCGGAACGTTTCAATTCTGGGTCTGGACCTCCTGAAAGCTAGGCAAGAACATGCTTTGATTAAAGAGGAAAAGTAGAGAAAAAGAGGAAAAAGACTACGTTAATGATGAATGTGACTCAAAATGCTGATTCCCTCTATTAATTAGAAGGTCACGGCAAACATACTCTTTGCAAGACCATCGTTAGCCTTATTTAAGTGTTGAATTTCCTCTTTGAGTACCTCCACAAAAAACTTCTTAGATGTACTAGAGTGGTAGAGTACAGAGTATATGACAGCTTCTTCCTTTATCATTCTCTCTTCTTCCATCATACCAACTGGTAAATCTGGTGTCTCTTTTACAGTCCAAAAACCTCCATAAATCTAGATATGAGAAATAAGTTTTCTGCTTTGTCATAGGCATTTTGTTCAATTTACATCGATATTGCTGGTCTTAGTCCCTCTTGTTAATCTGCTGCAAAAGTTCGAAAAGAATAACATGGCAACCCTGCACTCTTTTGATGTAGCTAAGGGTTTCTCTGCTGATGATGAGCATCTAGTGAGAGCTGGTAAAACTCTTCTGGGTACAAATGATTAAATTTAAAATGCATTTGGGTTTTAAAAAATTTATCTAAATCTGGTTGCGAAAAACTTTCACTAGGAACCGTATGGACTTCTGTGGCTCATATCGTTACTGCTGTTATTGGCTCTGGAGTTCTTTCACTGGCATGGGGTACTGCACAGTTAGGATGGATTGGAGGACCAGTTTCCTTGCTTTGTTTTGCATTAGTCACCTATGTTTCTTCTTTCCTCCTTTCTGATTGTTACAGATCCCCTGACTCTGTAACAGGGAAGAGAAATCGCTCTTATATTGAAGCTGTCAGAGTGAATCTTGGTAGTAAAACTTTTTAAATCAACAACCCCCCCACAACACACACAAACACACACACACCATTGTTGTTCTTCATAGATTGGGCTATTTAGTATGTGATCTAATTTGTTTAGTGGTAGTACTTCAGGTAAAAAGCAGACATGGGTTTGTGGTCTGCTTCAATATTTGAACTTGTATGGGGCCGATGTTGCTTATGTAATTACTACTGCAACAAGTTTGAGGTACATACTTAATAGAGTACTCAAAAGAGTTTTGAGGGTGTTTCTCCCCATGTGAATTGCTCAGATTAATTTTTACTGAGATTGACTTTTTGCACCATCTAGTTTCTTAGCAATATCCTTTTCTCGCACCCTTTTTCTAGTTGAATCCATTTTGGAGAAAATATCCAGCAGAGTGATATTTTTAGTTGTTTTATTATGTTAATGCAGAGCAATTCAGAAGTCAAATTGTTATCACAAAGAAGGGCATCAAGCTGCATGTGGATATGGAGATGGTCTATATATGCTGCTATTTGGAGGTATACAGATTGTAGTGTCACAAATACCTGATTTCCATAACATGGAATGGCTTTCAGTAGTTGCTGCAATCATGTCCTTTGCCTATTCTTTTATTGGACTTGGACTCGGCTTTGCAAAAGTAATAGGTAAGAACTTCAGATTTTGCTGCCTTTATTTATTACAGGCCTTGTTAGTTGTTAGCTTGCTTATGAAAGAACTTTGAAACTCAGATTTTATTATCAACTTGAACCAGAGGAAAACAAGTAACCTTGACCAGAAATGGGACTTAAACATTAGCTTTCTTCATTGAGAAGAGAATGATTATATTCAAAGCCAAAACAGAGAACTTATTGCTTTTTTTTTTTTTTTTTTTTTTCCTTTTTTTTTCTTTTTCAATTGATTTACTGTTTTATAGACATGTTTGTAATTGCATTGCAGAAAATGGGACAATCAAAGGGAGTATTTCAGGAGTTCAAACCTCCAATGTGGCTGACAAATTATGGTTATCCTTCCAAGCCCTTGGGGATATTGCTTTTGCCTATCCATACGCAATTATCCTTCTTGAGATTCAGGTTCGATTCTTGATCTTTTAAGGAAAAAATAAAAATGATCATCCAAAGCATAAAATTTAAGTTCAAACACCTATACTTATTCATATGTTTACAATAAAAAGGAAAATAAGATTCATATGGAAGCTAAACTTGAATATACAATTTGTTCAATGAAGGATACCGTAAAGTCCCCTCCACCAGAAAACGAGACCATGAAGAAGGCTTCGTTGATCGCAGTCTTAGTAACAACCTTTTTCTACCTCTGCTGTGGATGTTTTGGATATGCAGCCTTTGGGAGTGATACACCAGGGAACCTCTTGACAGGATTTGGATTTTATGAACCTTACTGGCTCATTGATTTTGCTAATGCTTGCATTGCTCTCCATTTGGTGGGAGGATATCAGGTAAAATACACAACAGTTTATTTGGAATTTTTATGTAAACTGTCAATACAATCTTTACTTGGTGCATATGGAAAATTTTAATCCAACTCTAGGGAAGTGTGCTGCATAAACGTTACCAAACTACCGCTGAGTTTGTTAAGCTCATTCTTTATAAGCACTAAACCGGTATGCAAATTACTCACACTTATTTTTTGTATGCTTTGTCTGCCAGATTTACTGTCAACCAATATTTGCAGTTGCTGAAAGATGGTGTAGCCAAAAATTCCCAAACAGTGCATTTGTGAATAACTTCTACACCATCAAACTCCCATTACTACCAGGATTTCAATTAAGTCCGTTCAGACTATGTTTCAGAACTGTTTATGTTTTGTCCACTACTGGAATTGCAATGCTTTTTCCTTATTTCAACCTAGTTTTGGGTGTCTTAGGGGCATTGAACTTTTGGCCTATGGCTATATACTTCCCTGTGGAAATGTACATTGTACAGAAGAAAATTGGGGCCTGGACAAGAAAATGGACTGTTCTTAGGATATTTAGTTTCATTTGCTTTCTTGTGACAGTAGTGGGCTTAGTTGGATCAATTCAAGGACTTGTAAGTGCCAAATTGAGTTGATTGTGGAGCAGTTCAAGGACTTATGAGGGCCAAATTGAGTTGATTGTTTACTTTAACATATAGATGTACTTTGGTCAGAAGAAAATTGGGGCTTGGACAAGAAAATGGATTGTTCTTAGGATATTTAGTTTCATTTGCTTTCTTGTGACAGTAGTGGGCTTAGTTGGATCAGTTCAAGGACTTATAAGTGCAAAGTTGAGTTGATTGTGGATCAGTTCAAGGACTTATAAGTGCCGAATTGAGTTGATTGTTTACTTTAGCATATATACATACATATATATATACACACATATATATATATATATGTATACTTATGTTTGTATGTCCTTCATAAGTACAAATAAATCCATTGTGACACTTGTGGTTTGATTATTGATAATGAGTTATATGAATCAGAGTTACAGAATGGGTTGGTAGTGCCCAATCCGTCAATAGAAATGGTAAGCTTGGGCTTTAAACTTTTAAGTGAAGGATAAAACTGTTAGCAACCCATAATAATGCACTAAGTCAAAGTTCCAAAAAACAAGGGTTTTTTCCATAAATAGCCACCTTACAACTCCATTTTAGAAAAATAGCAAATTTTTTTTTTTTTTTTAAAACTAGCCACCTTGGGACAAAAATACCCTTGATAAAATTGAAAATTACACAAAAGCTTTCCTTTCTTCTATACCGTTCCTTTGTGGGGGTGGGGTTTATACAAAACTGTTCGTGGGGTTTCTCTAAACTCTTTGCATCTCATCGCCTCTCACTCTCATTTTTTTGTATTTTCTCATATCTCAAACTAAAATCAGGTAAAAATTTTATCTTTTTTCTTATTAGATGAAAGTAAGGAAATATATGTTTTTTTTGTTTTTTCTCTTTCTATTTTTTCTTGTAAGTTTTATTAGTTTAGGGTTTTTTAAGCTTTTTATTTGATATGGGTATGCAAGAAATTGATTTATGAGATGTTCTATGTGATTTTAAAGATACTTTAGGTGGCATATGGTTTGAAAATGGGAGAAATTTTGTGTAAAACTGAAAAATCGCGAAAAACAGTAAAAACGGAGGAAATTTGGCGAAAAAGATGAATTTCCGCCAATTTCCTCCAGTTTGTCAGTTTTCGCAATTTTCCGCCAGTTTTTCGCCAGTTTTCCGCCAGTAGGAAAAAGCTATATTTGGCCCGAAAAAAAAAACAGAATCAACTTTTTTAATACAGTTAATATGTTTGTTTAATATTATTCAAAATTTTATATATTTATTGATTTAGTTTAACATTATTCATTTAATTTTGTAGTCAAATGGAAGATGATGACATTGTAATTGCGGTTTTATACAATGGAACATTGGTACAAAATGATAGTGGTGATTGGGAATATCGAAATGGTAAAAATGTAATGGTTTCCGTCGGCAAGAAATGCACAAAATCAGAGTTAGAGGATGAGATTTTCAATTCTATTGAGATAGATCGAAATGAATATTTGCTAAAGCTAAAATGGATATATGGACGATGTGCAGAAAAGTTGGATCCTACAGAAATACGATGTGATAGGGATGTGAAATGCTTTCTTCAAGAAGTGAGTAATGGAGGGATGACAATGATGTGGCCTCCATTGTATGTTGAGGTGATTTCAAAAGTTGAACATGTATGTAGAAATGTTCATCAAACAGCATTTGCTTCGGATAGTGGGAGTAATCTTCATTCTTTTTCTTGTCCTCCAATTGGCGGTCGTCTACCACAAGCTTCCGGTACTGAACCAATTCAGGCTACATCTCAGGAAATTATGGTTCAAAAAACTCAGTTTAGAGATCAAGTTGATGTTCGTGGGGGGGCCTGGACATCATTTAACATTCACGAAGGAGTTGATGTTGAAGGTGAGTATGCTGAACGGTTTCCTAACGACGAGGAGTATGAGCAGTTGCATCATATTGATCATGATGAGAATTACAATGCAGCAGGGGATGATGTTGGTCATAATGATGTAGATTTTGATCATGAGTTGCCGGATAATGATAATGATATGCATCCTAAAATGAACAATGAAGGAGTTGATGATGTTAGGGTTCATCGTGCTACAAGTGACCACATATCATCGAGCAACAGAAGTGATTCTATGGCCATATTTTCGTCAAAGTTCACTGGCTGTGAGAGCATAGTAGTTGGACAATTATTTCGCAACAAACGTGACCTACAGAATAAACTGAGTATCTATTGCATGCGAGAAAATAAGGAGTTCAAGGTGACACGATCAACTACACAACGATATGAGGTTGTATGCTTGGAAAATACTTGTAAATGGCGACTACGTGCAACCACATTTAAAAATGGAGAAATATTTGTTGTGAGAATTTTTGATAATGTACACAGTTGCTCGTTAGATATCGTGCATCGAGAACACAAGCAAGCCAGTAGCCGGGTTATCGGGCAATGTATCAAATCTAAATATGAAGGTATTGCACGTGTTTACAAACCCAAAGAAATTCAACATGATTTTTTGCAGAAATATGGGGTGAATATAAGCTACAACAAAGCATGGAGAGGTAAAGAGTATGCACTTAACAGTGTTAGGGGATCTCCAGAGGAGAATTTTGCTAAGTTACCTGCCTACTGTTTTGAGTTAGTGTCGAAGAACCCTGGAACTGTTACACGTATCAAAACAGACGATAATAACAATTTTGTATATTTCTTTATGGCGATTGGAGCAAGCATTAGGGGATTTAAATCCCACATAAGACCCGTATTGGCTGTTGATGCAACTACATTGAAAGGGAAATACAAAGGGTACATGTATATTGCATCGGGCATGGATGGCAATAAGCAAATATATCCTTTGGCTTTCGGCATTGGAGATGGAGAGAACGAGCAAGCATATACATGGTTTTTCCAAAACCTGAAGGATGCCATCGGAGATTTTCCAGATTTGGTGTTTGTGAGTGATAGACACCCCGCTATTGAAAGGGCATTACGCAAAGTTTTTCCCAATGCATACCATGCGTTGTGCACGTACCATATAAGCAGAAATATTAAAGCAAATGGACATGCGAAAGATGAATCAATAATACAATGTTTCATGCTCACAGCTAGTGCATATTTGGTTGAAGATTTTGAGTTTTATATGGGGCAAATTGAGGCAAAAAACAGTAGGGCTGCCCAGTACATTCGATCATGTGACCCTACAAGGTGGGCACGTTCTCTTTGTCCATGTAGAAGGTACACTATCATGACCACCAATATTGCAGAAAGCTTGAATGGCATTCTGCTAGATGCTAGAGAGATGCCAATAGTAGCATTAATAGAGCACATACGGGATTTACTGCAAAGGTGGTTTTATGAGCGACGTACTGCAGGTGCAAAATTGACAAAACCTGTGACTGACCATATGGAAGAGCAACTCAAACTACGAAATTTGGAGTCCATCGGACTACGTGTGAAAGCCATTAATATGCATGAATTTCTTGTGGAAGGTGGGAGTTTGAGGGGTACAGTTAGTCTCCAATCAAAAACATGCTCATGCAAAGTCTTCGATCTTGATCAATATCCTTGTGATCATTGTATTGCCGCTTGCAGAGACTGAAAAATTGCTCCTTATGGCATGTGTTCTCATTACTACACCGCGGATGCATATCGTGCAGCTTATGCTGAGTCCATTTATCATTTGTTAGATGAAAAACAGTGGCATGTCCCGGATGACATGGCAAGTCGCATTGTTCTTCCACCAAGATGGACACGTAGGCGAGCCGGTAGACCGAGGATGCAACGCATACCATCCGAAGGTGAAGATGTTATTGGACGTAGATGTAGCCGATGCGGTGGTGTTGGACATTATAGGCAGAGATGTACGAATCCATTGTCTTATGCTTCGAATTAGAAAGTTTTAATTTAGTGTTATGGTTTAATATGTTTTGATAATTATTTCATATCTTTTTTTTTTTTTTGAATTTAATCCTAAATGAAAAGATGCTTTCTGGAATTGATTTTCAATCTTTAGTTTACATATCATTTTATGAAATGTCCAAATGATTTTGAAAATAAAAACAAACATATATCAATTTTATTTTTATTTAAAATGGTTATTGATTTTAAATGTCACTACATTTTTTGTTAATTCCATCTTCATCTTATATAATATTTGTCTCCACTCCCAATTTTTTTTACCCTACTATTAACTTATATAATCTATTAGAAATTGATTTTCCAAGTGGAGGAAATTAGTTTCTAATAGGAGTAAAAATTATTCAACGATTTCCGTTTGGAGGAAATGTTTTCCAACAGGAGGAAAACTATTTCCGCTTGGAGGAAAATTTTTCCGCTTGGAGGAAAACTATTTCCGCTTGGAGGAATTAGTGACCTTTCGCTTTCCGCCAAAATACGTGTCACTAATACGAGTAGAGATGTTAACCTGCCTATTGGGTTCGTAACCAAACCGTAGACCTGTAATTATGGTGAAGTCTCTCTGTGTAAATCTAGCACCACGCCCTCCAAAATTGAATACCATAGAGTCCTTGTCGTCACAAACACATTGCCTATACAGCATGCTGTTGACGATGTGGCCACTAAATTGTATCTCGTTGGCCTTCAAAAAGTGGCCAAAACAGCTATCCTCAAACTTCTTTATTTGGGCTGGAGTCAGTTTGAACTTAATATCGACACGGCTTTCCAGAAGTTCGATCTACAATTAACCTTTGCCCTCGATATCTCCGAGTCCCAAAACCTTCGTTGGTAATCTGAATCCATTTATCTGCAAATCAAATACAACAAAACATAACAGATGGAGGAAACATTTTTTCCGACACGAGAAAAGCCTGAAGGACAATTTTTCCGCCTGGAGGAAAAGAGGAAATTTTTTCCTCCAGAAGTAAAAAAATTCCCGCCAGGAGGAAAAAAAGAGAAAATATTTTCCTCGAGGTGGAAAATTTTCCAGAACCAAAATAACATACACCTAACGGGATTTTCAAACCAGCGCATAATACATTATACATTAGTAGTGTACATTATACATTGCTTCGTAAAGATAACCTATAGATATATTATGGTTTCACATTCAAACCTCCCATTAAATTCAAACAAAAACACAAGTTCACAATAGTTTTAATTCACATTTCACATTCTAACCATGCAACACAAACATTTCTGACTCACATGCATATACAAGAGAACCTAACCATCTTAGACACATAAACAGGGTTATATGATAAAGAATAAATAAACTGACTCACATCCTTAAGAATAGGAGCAGGAAGGTAGCATATGTATTGACCATCTGGATGTCTTTCACAGTGTTGTTCTTCACTAGAATTCAATTTAGAGTAGCGTAAGAAAGTGATCTCATTAGTCGTAGGAACAACCCCGTCTTTGAGATATCTTCTTCCAAGTAGTGCATTGATTACAGTCGATTTACCAGAGTTAAATTCACCCTGGTTAAAGAAAAATAAACAATTCTTAGGCGAACTGAAAATCTCTTGCAACACTCAGAAAGATGTGTCCAAAAAAGCAGCTGATTTTCCTCATCATGAAAAAAGCTGCCTTTTAATTCGTAAGGATGAAGTTTATTAGATAAATATAAAGGACCAAAGCACAACAGAATTGAAGCTTCAGAATAAAAAGACTATTCTGAATCTCAGTGCCTTCAAAACGAAATATTGCAAATGATCAACACTAAAGATAAAACTGGATTTTAAGATCAGAAAATTATGATATCAACAAATTATTTCGCCTCCAAAAGCACTCCATGGAAATGGCATAATGGAGACTCAATGAGGACAAGTTGCATGCTTATAAAGGACTGATGATTTTTTGAGTGAATAGAAGAAATGATGCAGATGACTAAAGATTTTACCTAAAATACTGTTCCTAGGCAGAAAGGTATGATAAAGTTTGTCGTTGATCCCCGAACACAGTAATTACAATTCTCAAAAGAACCCTGTTTTGCATGGTGAATCCTTATAGTGGCCTCATTAACAAGCCAGACAAGTGAAATATTAGCACATAAACATTCATGACGTTGAAGTGCATAATTATAAACCATGTTACTCTTTTGTCAACCTTGCATAGAGAATATCAAGGACCATCTTGCTTCTAAAATTCTTTTAAGTAAAAAAAACGATTCATATGAAATTAAGAGCTAATACCAATGTATATCCCTGGAACCAGAATTTGTTGAAGTTCAGCACACAATTACCACTATAGCCAGTAAAAATGGCTCATCAATCTGAGAAACTGCATCAGTGAGAAGCGAAACCTCCTCCATCTGTCAATCAAAACAATATTCCAGGATTTACCATAAACCAGACAACTTACAAAGTTGATGAAAAACCGTATGAAGATTAACTTCAACTACCAAATATGCAATTAAAAGATCACTAGTGGAGCAGCTCTCTGAATAACTTTTATTGCTTCAAGCAATATCAATTTCTCCCTGTCAATGAATTGCTTTTCTCTATCCTCTAACTTGATAAATCCAGCAACCGCTCTTCCCTCACGTACATTGTTATCCACATCCAAGAATTCAAGATTATTCAAATTATCAAGCTCATCCTGAGTCCTTAAATTTGGCGTGTATACATTATCAAACAATTCGCTCAAAGCATCATCACTAAACATCTCAAAACCTTTCAAAGTGGAAACTAATCCACTAGCACCAGATTTCAGTAATACTAATGCCTCTTTGAGTAACAAATCCTCTCCACCCGAAGTAAACATGGCAAAAATTGGTATCTTAACATTTCGAAAAACCGAGTTGGGCACAACATCAACCTGATTCTCTTCCCCAATACTATATATGAGAAAATCAGCACCTTCAGAATTTGAAGCATTCAAAGCAGCATCCAATGTTTGCACATTCCTCGCCACCAATGGAAGGAATACTGAATCAGACTTAGAGTCCATCATTGTGTTTCTTGCAACAATGGCAGGAAGACCTTAAAGACAAAAGGAAAAAAAAAAAAAAAAAGCATTTAACTTGCCTAGTCATATGGACCTTAAAAGAAGCTAAACGAAGACGATGAAGTGAAACGGATTAACAAAGGACCAATACCCACTTGCTAAAATTGACCGAAAAGAATTTGAATAAGGAAAATAACCAACCTTGATCAGAAAGCACCACCCCACTAGCATTAGCTGCGGCAGCAATATCGACTCGTTCGGAGACCAATAAATAAGCTCGGTCCCTAACCAACGACTTCAACTTACAAGCTGCTTCGTAGAGCTTCCCACCACTGGCTTCGGCACCATTGAGCACCACGATCCTAACCCACTTGGATACTGCCTTGTCAATCAACTCCAATGTACCATCACCATCCGCCAAGACGTCGTTTGGTTCCAGTTGCAGCACGAAACTGGGGACTTTGATCTCCGCCCGCTTGTAGCCGCCAGGATAGAGAGTCCTCGGCGGCTGTTGTTGCCGTTGCCGTTGTTTTTGTGGGTCTCGACGGTTTTGGTTGGTTGCCTGATATGGGTTCTGAGGAATTGATGAAATGGGAAAGTGGGTCCGGCGAGGTTGGGTCTTGAAGCGAGGTAGGCGGGTGTGGATTGGGATTGGGATGCATAACAGAGGGTGTAACTTGGAGGTCTGCAGAGGCAGGAGGAGTACCATGGGATAGACCATGCGAAGAACCCCCGACTTTCTCTGATATAGAGAAATAAAGAAAGATAAAGAAATGGTTTTCTAATGGTTTTCTTTTCTTTCTGTTTTTTTTCTTTCTTGTGTATTTTAGAATTAAGCGCGACAGTGTGAGAGACAACGAAGAGCCTTATCGGCAACCACTCCGTCTCTATGAGTCTGGTGGACTATAGACTATTATCTTCTTATCCTTACGCCAATGAAATCAACTAGAATCCCACCACTTTCCCCCACTGGTCACTGTCATCTATCCATCCTATTCATTTTTTGTTACGGCGGCAAACGGTATGGAAGGCGTTGCCTTTTGTGTGTCTCCTCTGTCTCTGGTAGCTCTCAATCGAACGACTCTTGCCGACACAACAATGGACGAGGACGATGCCGGCGAATGGGAGACGAATGTCGTTGAAAATGGTGGCCGGGATGGTAAGATGTGCATATGCCCTAGCTGCGTTTTCAAACGTTTTCAAAGGGAAAGTGAAAAAACAAAACCAAAACCAAAAAAAATAAAAGGCTTTTTGATAGAGAAAAGAACAAAAAAAAAAATATATATATATATATAGATAAGGGTACTTTAGTCCAAACGGGTAAAATATTGGTTAGTTTTTAAAAAAATAAAAAAATTTGCTATTTTTCTAAAATGCAATTGTAAAGTGGCTAGTTATCGAAAAAATCTAAAAAACAATCCTAACTACAGGCTATATGATGGTTAAAATTTATGTACTAAATTATCTAGTTTAGAAAGGAATAAAAGTTATTTCCATTTCTGCCCATTTTCAAGGAAGCTACAGTGAATATGGAACCTTTTTAGGACTTTGTTTTATTTTTTGAAACTTTGATTGATGATCTTTTCCTACTTCTTATTCACATTATGAAATGCTTGATCGGTAACCTATTATATACATAACTATTTCAACTCATGTTGACCATAACATTTTGATGGAAAATTCTATCGAGAAGTTGGGAAAACGTATGGAGAATTATAAGCTCTTGATAGAAAATATATGATTAAAGTTATTCTGAAGACCCATTTTTTGTTTATTAAATTCAACCCCCAAAATGAAAGACTCTGGCAATGACCAATAAGACAAATTAAAAAGTCAACAAAAAAAATCAAAGTATCCTTTCCCGCTATTGCCTGCAAATGTTGTGTGGTTCAGAACCATTTGCGTGATTCCTTTGATACTGGTATGGATCATCTTTTTTTCAGCGAAAAAAAAAGTAGTATGGATCATCTTTTTTTCCTTCATTAAAAGGAAAAAAAAAAAAAAAAATTATCAAAGTATTCTTTGACGTCGGACTTATCAAAAACTGGAGAAACTTCTCATACAAAATTGGAAGTACTTTTACTATTTTTGAAATCAATAAATGAACTGGTTTGTAATTCATATATGTGTTTTTATATGAATACATAGGTTGTTGAAACAGGAACGCTCTATTTGTCAAAACCAATATTATTTTGAAATTTGAGCTAGAAGCCACCGACTTCCACGGAACATGCGATAAGGAATTTTACATGTTCGTTTCATTACGTGTGTTTTACAAGCAAAAATTGAATATCATTCCACTCTAGACCAACTACCTAACCAGAAACTTTATTCTTTTCGTGAGAAAAATAATAATAATAATATAAATAAAACAAATAAAAATTGTACCGAAAAACTTGCGTGTGCGACACAGCATAAAAAAAGGCCAGTAATTAATAAAGCAGGACACGAAATCCAAAGCTAACGTATGTTAGGCTTAGAGGCTTAGCCTTCATGTCACTCCCCTCTATAAATCGCTGTGTGTTCCTCTCCATCTCAAAACGGTGTTTGACATAATATTATTTGGTTTAGAGGCACATTCATGGGGATTTTAAATGATGCAAATGATCAGATTCCTCTGTTGCATACTCAAAACTCTGAGTCTTCTCTTATTAGAACTGGTTTGTCTCCCTTCTTTCTCACTTGTATCACCTTCTTCTTCAATTTTATCTTGTTTTTTGTTTGAAATCAATGAATGTTATGTGTTTATAATCTATAAATATCAGAAAGTTAAAGAAAACAGAATCATATATGCTTGCTTATATGTAACTTGAAAGTGCACCAGAAAAATCCCATGTATACAAATAAAGACCAAGGTAGTAGAAGATGGTTCATATATGTATTTTGTGATCTTGGACTTCATATTTTGTATATCTGAATTGTGAAATTGATGTTTAAAAAAAATGTTTGAATTTTGTATATTGAAGGGAATGTATGGACAGCAGTAGCACATATCATAACAGGGGTGATAGGATCAGGGGTACTATCACTTGCATGGAGTATGGCTCAGTTGGGTTGGATTGCAGGTCCTTTGGCCATGCTTTCCTTTGCGCTCGTAACACTCATTTCCACTTTCCTTCTCTGCAACTGCTATCGTTCTCCGGATCCTGAATATGGGCTTCATCGAAACCGCTCCTACCTTGAAGCTGTTCACAACAATTTAGGTAAGGAAATCAAGCAGCTCTCTTCTGTTTTTTGTTAATCATGGAGTAGGATTTTGATTAAACATCTGAGTGTAATCCAACTAGGTTTTATTGAATTATATTATTAAAAAGGTCTTAATAAATCTTCTCAATTTAGTCATAGATTAATTGATGAGGAAAAAGGCTAGCCTTCGAGAAAAAAATTTCATAATAATGTGATTAGAGAGTTGGATATTAATCGCTGGATATTCTGCAATTTTGTCGTTTTGTAGCAAATCTAAGTAAATTGGATGTTTTGTAAACTGAAGCATCAATCAGACAGTCACAAATTATTCATGATGATGATGAATCTTTTATGATTTGGTAAAGAGGAAAAATGAGAGGACCAAATTATCTCCACCTTAGCTAGCCAGACAGCTGGTTAGGTGGTCTTGGCTAGCTTTTTTCACGTTGAACAAGTTTATTGGTTTCTGTCAAATCAACACCTAAATTAGATGGCCTTTCTACTCAAGGTTCCTTGGCTGTAAGAATTAGTCTCTCTTTCTTAGAGTAATATTAGAGTAATAGAATCAATCACCCATATAACAAATCAGCTTAACGATATAAATTTATATATGCATACATATATAATGACAGAATTTGATTTTGGTTTCAATGATTTTTCTTTTCCTTCTGAAATAAGGAGGTATGGAAAGTAATGGTTTATATGATTTTCAGGGAAAAAGAATGCGATGGTATGTAGTCTATTTCTACAAGTGGGACTGTTTGGGGCTGATATTGCCTATACTATCACATCTGCTATCAGCTTAAGGTATATGAAGGTCATCAAACTCTAGACAGTGCCTACAAATGAGAGATTTTCCATGATCCTGCCTGTTTTCAGTTTGGAAAACATAATGTATTAATATTTCTAGATTAATCGTCAGAATTAGATGTAATACTAAATATTTTTCCATTTGGATGCAGAGCAATTCAGAATTCGTACTGTTACCCTATAGAAGGGAAACTAGCCAATTGTCAATATGGAGATGCTTCTTTTATACTAATGTTTGGAGTTGTTCAACTTTTTCTGTCACAGCTACCTGATTTCGATAATATACAATGGCTGTCAATTCTAGCTGCAGTCATGTCTTTCAGCTATTCTTTCATTGGTCTTGGACTTGGCTTTGTAAAAGTCATAGGTAAACAAAGTTTATGCTACAAATTGCTAGAGACTTAGATTGGTTTTCATTTTTTTGTTTTTTTTTTTTTTTTTTTTTTGCTCTTCCATAACCTATAATAAATTTTTTTTTTTTTTTCTCTTCCAAAACCTATAATTTTTTTGTCATTATATTCACAGGAGATGGTTATATTAAGGGCAGCATTACAGGAATCTCAGCTTTTACTGCAGCTGACAAAGTATGGTCGATATCTCAAGCTCTGGGAGATATTGCATTTGCCTATCCATACTCCTTAATTCTCATCGAAATACAGGTGTGAAACTACTTTTGATTGAAATACCTAATAGAAAACCAACATTAAATAGCAATTTTGGGCGTTTAAGAAATGATTTAAATTTGCAAAAACATGAAGGATACTTTGAAGTCACCTCCACCAGAAAACCAGACAATGAAAAAGGCCTCGACCATAGCAACTGTTATTACAACCTTCCTCTACCTCAGTTGTGGAGGTTTCGGATATGCTGCCTTTGGTGATGACACACCAGGGAATCTCTTAACAGGATTTGAATCTTACGGACCACGTTGGCTAATCAACTTTGCTAACGCCTGCATTGTGCTTCATCTGGTTGGAGGTTATCAGGTATTTTTCCTACTCAAACATACCAATATCATGTTCAAATTCTTGGGTTACAGGTATATCAGACCTCAAATGAGCACTGCTATTCAGCACAACTTACGCTGCGACAATAGTCCATGTAGCATGCTCTCATTTGCTGGCTGCATTGCCCTTGTCAGCCAAAACTTATTATGTTCAATTGCAAACTTTTTCAATAAGAAAGACCATCAACAAATAAAATTACGGCAACAATTGTTGCATTGATATATGAGGCTGTCTCTACTTTCTATTCTGTTACTCAAAATCTTAATATTAAACAGGTATACAGTCAACCACTCTTTGCAAATGTTGAAAAATGGTTCGCTGAGGAGTTCCCAGACAGCGGTTTTATGAAGGAAAATTACACAATTAGACTCCCATTGTTGCCGGTTTTTACATTAAATCCTCTCAGGTTGTGTTTTAGGACAGCTTATGTTGTGTCAACAACTGGAATTGCAATCATATTCCCTTACTTCAACCAGATATTGGGATTGCTAGGGGCTTTGAACTTTTGGCCATTGACCATATATTTTCCAGTGGAAATGTACTTGAGGCAGTCCCAAATTGAAGCTTGGACAGCAAAGTGGTTCATGCTTCGAATTTTCAGCATTATTTGCCTGTTTGTGACCTTGTTTGCTTTGTTTGGTTCAATCCATGGACTAATAAGTGAAAAGCTAGGCTAAAAGGTCACAGAAAATTCTTTCATAGTAGGATCAGTAACTCATTTGAAAGTGATATTATGAATGATCCTTCCAGGCCTAAATTGTAAAAAGAAAAACAAGAAAAAAAAAAAAAATTGTTACCTTGTGTAGATTTATTATCAATCTGTTTCCAATTTTTAAAATATGAATAGTTATTGGGTAAAAATGTTTCATAACTATTTCAAACAACAAAAGCAAACATTGAGTGGCAATAATACGAATGTTGACAATGTCAATGTTATTGTTTGACATAGCTATATGTATATATTAAACTATAATTTTAATAGTTTTAGTTAAAAAAAAATGTTAATTTAACATTATATTAGAACTCAAAATTCTAAACATCAAAATTCAAATTATATTATGGACAGTTTAAAAAAATAATAATAATAACACTTTTAAAGATAAAAACAACGTATAAATAAATGAGAATGTTAGATATAGATAAATAATATATATGGTAAACATACTTATTAATAATTTAAATTTTTACGAAAAATGACAATTTAAGAACAATAAGTTGAGAAAACATAGATCGATAAATTAAAGTTTATAGTTTCCAGCTTAACTTATATCTATAAATCATATATATATATAATTTCTAATTTCCAGCTTAATTTATATTCATAAATTAAAGTTTCATGTCCCTATTGGATTTGTACAAACTACAGTATATATACATAAATATATTATTTGACATAGCAAACTAGAGCAGGCGCAGACCCACGTAGGGGCGGTGCCACGTGCCTCTCCCTCCTCTCACAATGTTTTTAATGCTTTTTCATTTTTAATGCTTTTTCATTGTTTTATCATTTAGCCTGGTATAAGTAGTGATATGCCCATTGTATCCCTTCTTTATTTAGTAATATTTAATTAGTTTCATTTTTATCTATTTCAAAGTTGTTTATGAAAATAAATAATATTTTAATATATATTATTTGAAAAATAAATTTCGTGAATATATTGCGTTATTGTTCTCGCTCTTACTCATCAGTTTTATTATTTTTCTTTCCCATTTCTTTTTATAGTTTTAATTCTATTTACACACTTATCTATGTCTATTTTTGGTTTATCCCTCACTTATGTATAGATATAATTATACTTATCTATATTTCTGTAGCAATATAATACTTATTTAATTTGTATTTTTTAATATATACTTATCAATAATTATAATTAGTTGATACAATTATTTAATAACATAAAAAAATATGTAATTAAAATAAAAATATATTTATTTAATTACTATTTGGTTTGTTGTAATTGCAGGTAAATTTAGCTGCTATTTTCTTTGGTTTCAGTTACAATTTTTATTTTTTTTTTGGTAGATTATTCCTAACAAATCAAAATATTTTTATTTTATTTTCTTTTACATCAAGTAATATGTTTATGTTTTTTTTTTTATTTGTAATGAATTTATTGTGAGTACAAAATCATATTTGGTAAAATTTTCCAATGACTATTTTTTATTTTTTTTTAAAGAAAAATAAAGAAACTTCCACTTACGGTTTTTTTTTTTTGTTTTTGTTTTTTTTGGGCAGTCCCCTGTGCGCCGTGACTCGAACCCGACAACTGTGGTGCAGGTAGTGGCGCTCGACCACGCGAGCAAGGCCACTTTTTCTTTTCTTTTTATTCCTTAAAAATAAAGAAACTTCCACTTACTTTACGCTAACTTGACCATCATATAATATAAAATATTATAATTTTGCACATGTATACGTCTTTTCTAAATATAAATTATTAATCACTGTGCAATTGTGCCTCTACCAAACCTTTTCTGGGGTCCGCCACTAAACCACAGAATATTTATGACATATGTCACGTTGAACTCTTTCTTGGTGAAGATACCTTTTTTTTATGAAACTTGGTGAAAAGACGTTGTACTTATCAAAAAGCTAGTTTTTTTTTATTTATTTATTTTTTTGCAAAAAGCTCGTTAATCATTCAAAATTCGAAGCACTTATTATTATTATTATTATTATTATTATTATTATTATTATTATTATTATTTGGTGAATGTATTATTGTTTAAATCGATGAATGAATTGGTTTGTATTCATAAAAAAGAAAAAAAAGAAAAAGAATTGGTTTGTAATTTTTTTGATAATAATTGGTTTTAGGGGCATTGAACTTTTGGCCTATGGCTATATACTTCCCTGTGGAAATGTACTTTGTACAGAAGAAAATTGGGGCTTGGACAAGAAAATGGATTGTTCTTAGGATATTTAGTTTCATTTGCTTTCTTGTGACAGCAGTGAGCTTAATTGGATCAGTTCAAGGACTTATGAGTGCCAAATTGAGCTGATTGTTTACTTTAACATATATACATACATACATATATATATATGTATATTTATGTTTGTATATCCTTCATAAGTACAAATAAAATCCATTGTCACACTTGTGGTTTGATTACTGATAATGAGTTTTATGAATTAAAGTTACAGAATGGGTTGGTAGTGTCCAATCCGTAAATAGATATGGTAAGCTTGGGCTTTAAACTTGAAGTGAAGGACAAAACTGTTAGCAATCCATAATAATGCACTCAGTCAAAGTTCTCAAAAACCAATCCTAACTATAAGTTATATGATGGTTAACTAAATTATCTTGTTTAGAAAGTAAGAAAAGTTATTTCCATTTCTACCTAATTGCAAGGAAGCTACAGAGAATTTGCAACTTTTTTACGACTTTGTTTTTTTTTTTGAAACTTTGATTGATGATCTTTTTCTATTTCTTATTCACACTATGAAATGCTTGATTGGTAGCCTATTATATACATAACTATTTCAACTAATGTTGACAATGACATTTTGATGGAAAATTCTATTGAGAAGTTGGGCAAACGTATGGAGAATTATAAGCTTTTGATAGAAAATATATGATTAAAGTTATTTTGAAGACCCATTTTTTGTTTATTAAATTCAACCACAAAAATGAAAGAGTCTAGTTATGACCAATAAGAAAAATTCAAAAGTACACAAAAAATTTTGTACTCAGTTTTTGTGGTAACGATCAAACTATCTTTTCCCGCTATTGCCACGTCGTATTCTATACTGCAATGTTGTGTGGTTCAGAACCATTTGCGTGATGCTTTGGTGCTCTTATCGGTCATCTTTTTTTTTTTGTTTTTTTTTTTTTCATTAAACAAAAAAAAAATTATCAAAGTACCTTTCCTCTGAAAGGTACATATTAATGCTTATCAATATTGGCAGAAGAGTCGAAATCAGAAAAGTATGGATGATGCATAGTTGCATCAATCAATATATATATATATATATTATATTTAAACATAAATTTCTAATTATATACTTATTCAAGCTTTCGACTTTAGTGATTAGCAGGTAATTAATATTTCGAATCAAAGAAAACAACTTAATTGATTGACAAGTAGAAAAACAGCATGCAAAATATGGATCTTTACTTTCATTTTCCAAGGAAAGCCCTTAAGCTGGTTAAAATGGATAAAACATTTTGGCTTGCACTAGTCTTCCTTTTTTTTTTTTTTTGGGTTTTGGTAATATTCGGCTTGCATTAGTTTTTTTTTTTTTTTGGGTAAATATTCGGCTTGCATTAGTTATCATAGCGTAGATACAGACTAGTTAATCAAATTCATATTATTTTGGAATTTATAAATTCCAACTTTATTTATAATCTTTCATATCCTGTTGGATTTCTTTTTTGTTAAACGTCCTATTTGAATTAAACAAACTGCAATATGTATATTTAATACTAGGTGTGGCCACGTGTAATGCACAGGTGGTTTAATATGAAATTTAAGTATCTAATAGGTCACTTTTTATTTGGAATATTTTTAATTAAAATTATTTTATGATTGTTATGGCATAATAATTTAAAAAGCATTTATTTATTAATTATTTTTTCAATTTTATATTAATAGGAAAGAGAAAGTTTATTTGAATAAAACAACCATATAGAGCATTTTATAAAGGATTATTTAATTTTTTTTTAAAAAAATAGGATATTCTCTTACTAAGCAAAAAATTAAATAAGTAGTGAAAACATAAAATATTTACATCGTAAATAAAGATATCTTAGCATTATTGATGCTTTTCTAAAATATTTGCAAGATTTAATAGAAAACTAGGTAATATCTAAACTATTTTCTATTACATCTTGCATTTTACAAAATATTAATATTAGTGCTACTATTATAAAAAAACAATGTATTTTGTAATAGTTTACAAAAAATTACAATTGTTTATCATCCCAATATTGACAAAAAAAATGTTCCATAATGACTAATTAAGCATTATTTCTTTATCCTTATGTTGAGCAAACTTTTTTTTGCTGTCTTATCATATAATAAGGGAGACTTTTGCAGTTTCCTGTGATTGATATTTTTTTCAGCATCGTTTGGTTGTGAAAGATTTACACTACTTGCCATTTTTGCCTTGCTTCCAAAACCTCATCATTGTTGTTAACTTACCAAATATTATTGATTATGATTCTCTCTTATTTCCAAACATAATAGATTCTAAAAGTTATAAAATACATGCATTAATACATTAAATAAAAATTTATGTATTTTTATAGTTTTGAAAAAGAAAATCTCCATGTATTGAGTTACTTTTGTTAATTAGATATGGCACAAAATCATTCTTCTTCTGTTTTTGTTTTTGTCACATGGTTCATATATCTATTACATATATATATATATATATATATATATATATAATTCTACAATCCACTCAATATAATATTTCTAGCAATTAACAATTAATATTTCCTTGCTACGTACATTTTTATTTTATTTTATTATATGTTTCATCTATTTTCAGTTTGAATTAAAAATATAACTAACAAATTCTAATTAAATAAGTTTGAAAATTTAACTTATTTAATTAAAATTGTCAACATTACTTCAAGTTTCAATGTGATACTTTATAACAGTAATATATTGAATAATAATCTATTATTCAAGAACTTTTTCTTTTTTATATTTTATTTATTTTTTCAATTTTAGTGAGTCAGTTATTTGCAAAAAAAATTTCATTTCTTTTCTGTTAGAAAATAAATTCATTTTTAAGTAAATTTTTATTAAGATTTGATTAAAGCAACTATTAATTGCATTTATGCATTTTATAAAATAATAAACCTTGGTCACTTAATTTTTTGAAAATATTATCAACAGTAAACAATGAACTTGTCATCAAATGATCTAAACCAACTGGTAATTGGATGTTTGCTATACAATTACGGAAACTTTGATTTAGTTCTTTGAAACATGTTTGTATCACCAATTTGGATTGGCTTATGACAGAATATAGATTCATAGTGCACGTTTGGTATCCTGTATTAACACTCTCCTTGCATTGTATTACTGGTGCTATCCGTGGAGGTAAAAGCACATGCCCCAATTCATACCAAATTTTGTGAACCCCACCCTTTTACACAACTCAAGCCGCACCATACAAACCCAGGAGAGGGTTGGGTTTAACTTGCACCATATAAACCCAATTCGTTCTTTTTTTTTTTTTCTTTGCCAATAATGGAAATTGCATATTATATTTATATAAAAGAATGCGTTGTCATATAACTGATGCAATTAGAAAAAATATAACTAACTTCCAAGCCAAAAAGAAAAAGAAAAAAATATAACTAATGTTTTTGTTTTTGTTTTTTTTTTTTTTCCCTAAAGCATATTTTCTTTTTCTTTATATTCTTTGTTATGTTAAGTTGGAAACCGTAAAGCTGACGGATTTTTTTTTTTTTTTCTAAAACGTTGTTCTTTTTTTTTTTTTTTTGCCTTTTTACCTTTTTTTTACTTTGCCATGGTATATTTGAAAGTTTATGACTAATGCTTTTTTTATTCCCTAAAATGTTGTTATTTTCTCAATTTAACATGTTGTTGATAATTAATACTTTAGATAAGGTTAAAACATTTTATAGCTTTTTTAAATATTATATAACTTTAGATAAGGTAATTATTATCATAAATAATAATCAAAATTATATTATGAATAAAATAATTATTTAATATAATTATACAAACAATAATAAAAAATAGTTTAATCTATTTTAAGTAAGATAGTTAATTCTAGCAATACTATAAATAATAAAAAAATATTTCTTTATTTTTTAAAATGAAAAAAAATAAAAATATATATATATATATAAATACAGCATAATATATATTTTATATATATATATATATATATTAAAATACAACGCAGGCTGATATTCATATAATTGGTTTTTGTTAGGGCAAAATCCAGAATGGTCAATGTTAGGAGAGAGAGATAGAAAAAAAACCACAATGGTCAAAATCGTCCTAAATTAGTAATAGGGCAAGATTTGGGGGACAAATCTGACCCACTAGGGCCACCACGTTTCGTGAGTCACAGCGGGATTGCTTCTCTCTCTTGACGCGAAGCCGATCTCCGGTCTGCTTCTCTCTCGACGCCGGTCTCAGATCTGCTTCACTCTATCGACGCCGATCAATACCTTCTTTTCTCTCTCTTGACGCCGATCTCAGATCTGCTTCTCTCTCTCGACGCCGATCAATACCTTCTTCTCTCTCCGCGAAGCACCCAACCCAATCTGCGTCCTTCGAGAAGCACCAGTCTCCATCTCCGGTTTAATTCTGAACTCTAGTTATTTTTCCAGCTTTTGGTGATTGGCTATCAATTTTTGATATTTTAAATATTTTATCTCTAAATTTTTGGGTTTACCGTTCTAAGGTATCGTGCATTTTTTTTTGGCATAAACTGCTTTTTTTTTTTTTTTTACATATCAATTTGTCCTCTTCGCGAATGTTTGCTTTCAAATTTTTTTTTTTTTCTTACATTTGTTTGCTTGTTGGATATGTGATTGGTTGTGTATTAAAAAATTCAATAAATAAAAGTTTTAATGGCATGTTAAATTTTTGAGAGCAAGGGTATTTGTATAATAAAGCCAAAACCAGCGGTTAAGATGAAAAACAAGGTAGTTGAGAGGGTGCAACCAGCTTTTGACACTTGGAAAAAAGCCAAAACGTGTAGGGCCAGATGCATTGCATTGCATGTGGATCAACTATTTAATAGTATTAAATATTATTTTATTAATTTTTTATTATGTATAAATTAAAAATTTATCGGATTAACTTATAAATAATATAATCAATTTTAAAAAGATTTTATCCAAAAAAATTCTATAGAAAATTAAAATTAATATATACAAATCAATATATGTATTAATATTATTATTATTTTTTATTGAAAAAATTTTAAACAATTGGATAAAATAATTTTGAATTGTATTTTTTAATATATATATATATATATAATTTTTTTAAAAAAAATTGGCAAAGAAGTCTGTGATGATCCAAAGTGCTTAAACACCACGCGCCACACAGCTCCGAAAGTCGTCTGTGAGTGATAAAATTTGTCGATTTTTGACCGTCTCAATCTCTCTCTCTCTCTCTCTCTGCCAAGTGTCTCACATGAAACTTTACTCTTTTCCTGAAAATAATAAATAAAAGAAAAATGAAAATTGTCCCGAGAAACTTGCGTGTAACACAGCATAAAAGGAGCCAGTTTAATAAAGCTGGACACGAAAATCAAAGCTAACTTATACTAGTCCCGGCGGCTTGTCCTTTATTTCACTCCCCGTCTATATATCGCTGTCTGTTCCTCTCCATTTCAACACTGTATTTGACATAATATTATTTGGTTTAGAGGCAGATTATGGGGGTTTTAACACATGCAAATGATCAGATTCCTCTGTTGCAAACTCAAACCTCTGAGTCTTCTCTAATTAGAACTGGTTTGTCTCCCTTCTTTTACACTTATATCACTTTCTTCTTCAACTTTATCTTTTGTTTTTTTGAAATCAATGGATGTTATGTGTTTATAATCTATAAATATCAGAAAGTTAAAGAAAGCAGAATTGTATATGCTTGCTTATATGTAACTTGAAAGTGCACCAGAAAAATCCCAGGTAGACAAATAAAGACCAAGGTTGTAGAAGATGGTTCATATATGTATTTTGTGGTCATGGACTTCATGTTTTGTATATCTGATTGGTGAAATTGATGTTTGAAAAAATGTTTGAATTTTGTATATTGAAGGGAACGTATGGACAGCAGTAGCCCATATCATAACAGCGGTGATAGGATCAGGGGTACTATCACTTGCATGGAGTATCGCTCAGTTGGGTTGGATAGCAGGTCCTTTGGCCATGCTTTCCTTTGCCCTCGTAACACTCATTTCCACTTTCCTTCTCTGCAACTGCTATCGTTCTCCGGATCCTGAATATGGGCTTAATCGAAACCGCTCCTACCTTGAAGCTGTTCACAACAATTTAGGTAAGGAAATCTGGCCGCTAGCTTCTGTTTTTTGTTAATCATGGAGTAAGATTTTGATTAAACATCTGAAAGTAGTCCAACTATGTTTTATTTAATTATATTATTAAAAGGGTCTTAATAAATCTTCTCAATTAAGTCATAGATTTATTGATGTGGAAAAAGGCTGGCCTTGAGGAATAATTTGATAAAGATGTGATTAGACTTGCATATTAATTGATGGATATTCTACTATTTGGTTGTTTTGTATCCGATTTTAGGGGATGTTTTGTAAACTGAAGCATCAATCAGACAGTCACAAATTGTACATGATAATGATGAATCTCTTATGATTTGGTAAAGAGGAAAAACGAGAGGACCAAAATGTCTCCAGCTTAGCTAGCCAGACAGCTCGTTAGGTGGTCTTGACTGGCTTTTACTTTTCATATTGAACAAGTTTATTGGTTTCTGTCAAGTCAACACCCAAATTACGTTTCTTAGTTTCACTATGTTATTGGCATGAGATGGCCTCTCTACTCAAGGTTCCTTGGCTGTGACGATTAGAATCTCTCTTTCTTAGAGTAATATTAGAGTAATAGAATCAATAACCTATATAATGAATCAACTTAACAATTTAAATTTATATATACATACATAAAAAATGACCGCATTTGATTTTGGTTTCAATGATTTTTCTTTTCCTTCTCAAATAAGGAGGTATGGAAAGTAATGGTTTACATGATTTTCAGGGAGAAAGAATGCCTTGGTATGCAGCCTATTTCTACAAGTGGGATTGTTTGGGGCTGGTATTGCCTTTACTGTCACATCTACTATCAGCTTAAGGTATATGAAGGTCATCAAACTATAGACAGTGCTTACAAATGAGAGATTTTCCATGACCTGCCTGTTTTCAGTTTGGAGAACATAATGCATAAATATTTCTAGATTAATCCTCAGAATTAGATGTAATCCTAAATATTTTTCCATTTGGATGCAGAGCAATTCAGAATTCGTACTGTCACCCTATAGAAGGGACGCTAGCCAATTGTCAATATGGAGATGCTTCTTTTATACTAATGTTTGGAGTTGTTCAAGTTTTGCTGTCACAACTACCTGATTTCCATAATATACAATGGCTTTCAATCCTTGCTGCAATCATGTCTTTCAGCTATGCTTTCATTGGTCTTGGACTTGGCTTTGTAAAAGTCATGGGTAAACGCAGTTTATGCTACAAATTGTTAGAGACTTAGATTGTTTTTCATTATTAATATTTTTTTTTCTCTCTCTTCCAAAACCAATAATTTTTTTGTCATTATAATCACAGGAGATGGTTATATTAAGGGCAGCATTACAGGAATCCCAGCTTTTACCACAGCTGACAAAGTATGGTTGATATCTCAAGCTCTAGGAGATATTTCATTTGCCTATCCATACTCCTTAATTCTCATCGAAATACAGGTGTGAAACTACTTTTGATTGAAATCCCTAATAGAAAACCAACATTAAATAGCAATTTTGAGCATTTAAGAAATAACTTAAATTTGCAAATACATGAAGGATACTTTGAAGTCACCTCCACCCGAAAACCAGACAATGAAAAAGGCCTCGACCATAGCAACTGTTATTACAACCTTGCTCTACCTCAGTTGTGGTGGTTTGGGATATGCAGCCTTTGGTGATGACACACCAGGGAATCTCTTAACAGGATTTGAATCTTACGGACCACGTTGGCTAATCAACTTTGCTAACGCCTGCATTGTGCTTCATATGGTTGGAAGTTATCAGGTACTTTTCCTACTCAACACACCAATATCATATTCAAATTCTTGGGCTACAAGTAAAACAGATCTCAAATGAGCACTGCTATTTAGCACAACTTATGCTGCAACAATAGTCCATAGAGCATGCTCTCATTTGCTTGGTGCATTGGCCTTATCAGCCAAAACATATTATGTTCAATTTCAACCTTGTTCAGTAAGATAGAACATCAACAAATAAAATTACAGCAACAATTGTTGCATTGATATATGAGGCTGTCTCTACTTTCTATTCAGTTACTCAAAATCTTAATGTTAAACAGGTATACAGTCAACCACTCTTTGCAAATGTTGAAAAATGGTTCGCTGAGGAGTTCCCTGAGAGCGGACTTATGAAGAAAAATTACACAGTCAGACTCCCTTTGTTGCCGGTTTTTACATTAAATCCTCTCAGGTTGTGTTTTAGGACAGCTTATGTTTTGTCGACAACAGGAATTGCAATCATATTCCCTTTCTTCAACCAGATATTGGGATTGCTAGGGGCCCTGAACTTTTGGCCGTTGACCATATATTTTCCAGTAGAAATGTACTTGAAGCAGACCAAGATTGAAGCTCGGACAGCAAAGTGGTTAATGCTTCGAATTTTCAGCATTATTTGCCTGTTTTTGTCATTGTTTGCTTTGTTTGGTTCAATCCATGGACTAATAAGTGAAAAGCTAGGCTAAAAGGTGACAGAAAGTTCATAATAGGATCAGTAACTCATTTGAAAGTTTTATTATGATTGATCCTTCCTGGCCTAAATTGTGAAAAAAAAAAAAAAATGATAAAAAAAAGTGTTACCTTATGTAGATTTATTATCAATACTACGGTTTCCAATTTTTCAAATGTGAATGATTATTGGGTAAAAATGTTTCATAACTATTTCGAACAGCAATAGATTGGCACATCTGGTGGCTCGTTGGGCCCTTGTAAATGAGAATCTAGAGGGTTTTTTTTCCCCTCTCACCATTTGTAATAATTTTGTATCAATTATGAATACGGTATGATTACTACTCCTTGATTCATTAGCAACATGCTGGTTTGTATGTTCGGTCCTTTTGGTTTACATAACACCCCTTTTCTGGCCAAAAAAGGGAAAAAAAAAAAAAATTCCAAACAACAAAATCAATCATTGAGTGGCAATAATACAAATGTTGATAATGTCAATGTTATTGTTAGACATAACTAGATGTATATATTAAAATCTGTTAATAGTTTTAACTTTTGAAATAAATGATAAGTTAACATTGTATTAGAGTTCAAAATTTTAAACATCAAAATTCAAATCAAAAGTTAAAAAAAAATTAACACTCAATAAAGATAAAAAAAACCTACAAATAAATGAGAATGTTAGATATAGATAAATGAGTGATATGCCCATTGTGTCCCTTCTTTATTTAGTAATATTTAATTAGTTTCATTTTTATTTATTTCAAAGTTGTTTATGAAAATAAATAATATTTTAATATATATTTTTCGAAAAATAAATTTCGCGAATATATTTCGTTATTGTTCTCGCTCTTACTCATCAGTTTTATTATTTTTCTTTCCCATTTCCTTTTATAGTTTTAATTCTATTTTACACACTTATCTATATCTATTTTTGGTTTATCCCTCACTTATATATAGATATAATTATACTTAACTATATTTCCGTAGTAATATAATACTTATTTAATTTCTATTTTTTAATATATACTTATCAATAATTATAATTAGTTGATGCAATTATTTAATAACATAAAAAAATATGTAATTAAAATAAAAAATATATTTATTTAATTACTATTTGGTTTGTTGTAATTGCAGGTAAATTTAGCTGCTATTTTCTTTGGTTTCAGTTACAATTTTTTTTATTTTTATTTTTATTTTGGTACATCATTCCTAACAAATCAAAATATTTTTATTTTACCTCAAGTAATATATTTATTTATTTTTATTTGTAATGAATTTATTGTGAGCACAAAATCATATTTGCTAAAATTATCCAATGACTATTTTTCCATTTTTTTTTAAGAGAAATAAAGAAACTTCCACTTACTTTATCACTAGCTTGACCATCGTCAACATAAAATTTTATAATTTTGCACTTGTCTAAGTCTTTTCGAAATATAAATTAGTAATCACTGTGTAATTGTGCCTCTAGCAAATTTTTTCTGGGGTCCGCCACTAAACCGCAGAATATTTATGACATATATGACGTTGTACTCTTTCTTGGTGAAATACCTTTTTTTAATGAAATTTGGTGAAAAGACGTCGTACTTATCAACAACCTAGTTAATCATATAAAATTCGAAGCATTTATTATTATTATTATTTTGGTGAATGTATTATTGTTTAAATCAATGAATGAATTGGTTTGTATTCATCAAAAAAATAATAATAATAATAAAAAGGAGAGAGAGAGAGAGAATTGGTTTGTAATTTTTTTGGTCATAATTGGTTTGTAATTTTTTCTGAAATAATTTGTTTGTAATTCGTATCTTGTATATACATACAGATATAATATAACTCTGCGTTATAAGGGCACCATTAATTTATTGTTGGCAATAAATTTTATTGATAATAATGAACGGGTGATGCGTGCCTTTAGGTAAAGACAATTTTGTTAACAAAATTTTATGTATATTTTATATACATTTGTTGTCACAGTAACAGGCTTTTTGTCAAAAGCTTTATTATTTTAAGTTAGAAACGACCATGTTCCACAATATCAAGCCACGTGGTGACCTATATGTGCCTGAGAAATTTAGATTTTTTTTTTAATTTTTTAATTTTTTTATTTTTATGGTTTGTGAATTTTTGATATTTTACTATAAAAATTAATAATATCAACTACAATTGACAGCTTACCTAACTTAAAACTTTTCTCTCTTTTTTTTTTTTTTTTTTTTTTTTTCTTTCTTTTTTTCTTTTGGGTGAAATAAGAACTTGACTCTTTCTTAGAAAACAAAATAAAATAGGAAAATTTCATCAACATGAAATAAAATAAGAAAATCTATGGAAAATCTTGAATGTGACTCAACACATAAACAATTACAGTAGAGCTGGACTCGAAAAGCAAAAGACCAAGACCCAGCAAGCTTTACGATTATTCATTTCTTAGTCTTTGGTTTCTTTCCATTTTCTCAAATATATGAATCTCTGTTCCTTCTGAAAACCGTGTTTGTCTTAAATATTATTTGGTCTAGACTTTAGAGGCAAATTAATGGGGGGTTTTACAGATGCTAATGATCAGGCCTCTCTGTTGCATTCTCAAATCTCTGAGTCTTCTCTCATTATAACTGGTTTGTCTCCCTCCTTTCACTCTTTAGATCATTGTCTTCTTCAACTTTATTTCTGTTTTTATACATACATTCACACACACACACACACACACACATATATATATATGTATGTAATATATATGCATATATCAGAAAGTTAAATAGAGCAGAATTATATATGCTTGTTATATGTAATTTGAAAGTGCACCAGAAAATTCCCATGCAGAGAAACTGAACAGCTGCTGATAAAATGTTTTGCATCATCAGTGTATAATAACGATGATATGGAAATAAATTAACGAAACTAATTGAGTACCATGCATGAAATTGATGTAAAAATGTTCATATATTTTGTGATCGTTAACTTAATGTTTGGTATATTAGATTTGTGAAATGTGAAATTTTTTTTTTGAATTCTGTGTATCGAAGGGAATGTGTGGACAGCAGTAGCACATATCATAACAGCGGTGATAGGGTCAGGGGTACTATCCCTTGCATGGAGTATGGCTCAGTTGGGTTGGATTGCAGGTCCTTTAGCCATGCTTTTCTTCGCCCTTGTAACCCTCACTTCCGCTTTCCTTCTCTGCTACTGATATTGATCTCTGGACCCTGCATATGGACTTTATCGAAGCCGCTTCCACCTTGAAGCTGTTCATAACAATTTAGGTAAGGAATCAAGCAATTGTTCACAACAATTTTGATTTAACCTTGTATATGTTACTAAGTCATATGTTAATTATGCATAAATATTAATTGATGCTTGAAAAAAGGCTGGCCTGAGAAGAAACCTTCATATAAGTCTAACTATACTTGAATATTGATTGATGAAGTATTATACAATTTGGTTGTTTGGTCTCCAATCTTCACAAATTGGATAGTTTGTGAGCTGAAGCATCAATCAAATAGTCACATTCACATGTAACGCATAATAATGATGAATCTTTTGTCATTTGGTAAAGGAGAAAAATGAGAGGACCAAAATGCCTCCAGGGACTAAACACTCTTGGCTAGCCACGCAATTGGGTAGGTGGTTTTGGGTAGCTCATAGTTTTCATGTTGAACAAATTTTTTGGCGTCTGTCAAGTCAACACCCACATAAGATTTCTCAGTTTTTCTATTTTTTTGGCATGAGTTTGGCTTCTACTCAAGGTTCCTTGGGGGAAAACAACAATTAGACACTCTCTTCCTTAAGAGTAATGGAATTGATCACATATATAATCTGATGAATCAACGTAATAATATATTTATATATATATATATATCTCTAATCATCAGTTGCTCTTATAATATGAATGTTGTGGGTCATAAATGGGTGTTTTGAGTTAAACAAAGTGTTGATGGTTCAATTCAAAGGTATAAGGTTCGATTGGTTGCAAAGGGCTTACATCAAAAGTCTTTGTTTGATTTTAATGAGACCTTTAGTCTTGTAATTAAGCCAGCAACAATCAGATTGATATTAAGTTTTGCTGTCTCATTACATTGGCTAGTTAAACAGCTAGATATTAATAATGCTTTCCTAAATGGTTACTAACAAGAAGTACTGTATATGTCACAACCACAAAGATATGAAAACAAACAGTTTCCTAATCGTATTTGTCGATTACATAAGCCTTGTATGAGCTTAAACAAGCTCCAAGAGCTTGGCTTGACAAGTTAAAAGGAGCATTAATTCAAGAAGAACTTGTTAACTCAGTTGCTGATTCCTCTCTATTTGTGCTAAGAACTGCAAATCATCACTACATATTCTTGTGCTAGTTTATATGGATGGTTTGAATGCAATCATCACTGGTTCTGACTTGAAAGCTATTGAAGAGCTTATTGCTGGTTTGAATGCTCAGTTTTCATTTGCGAATTGATGTTGCAAGAAATTATAAGAGTATGTTTTGACTCAAATAATGTATATAAAGGATTTTCTCATTAACACAAAGATGTATGAAGCAAATTGTTTTCCTTCACCAATGATGGCCAATAAACCACTAACTCCATCTAAGGGAGATATTATGCATGATCCACGGTTGTATATGAGGACTGTTGATGCTCTCTAATACTTAGCCATCACCAGACCTGATGTATCATTTGGAGTCAATAAACTTAGCCAGTTTGTAAAGTCTCCAGCTACAACCCATTAGGAAAGTTGTAAACAATTGCTCAAATACTTGAAACAACTGTTTATCATGGTTTATAAAGTTATAAGCTTCCACAAAATTGGGTCTCTATGGCTTTGCAGCTCTAATTCAGCTAGTGACAGAGATGACAGACAATCCATCAGTGGTTATTCAGGTTTTTTTTTTTTTGGTCCTAATCTTATTTTTAGAGTTCTAAAAAGCAATTAATGGTAACAAGGTCAAGTACAAAAGCTGATTACAGATCAATTGCTCACCTTACAGCTGAATTGTGTTGGTAGAACAACTTAATTACTAAGTTAAAAATATATTTTCTAGTCCTTCATAATGTGGACAGAATCTTAATGCAACTACTCTGGCATGTAATCCAATTCTACAACAACGAACCAAGCATATTGAAATAGATCAACACTTTGTTCGAGATAATTTTTTGAAAGTTTCATGGAAATTAGGTGTATACCTATGAAAGAGCAAGTAGCTCACTTGTTTACGAAACCTTTTTGGTACAATGAGGCTTCTCTATCTGAAATCAAAACTGAGAGTTGTGAATACCTAATGTTAGTCTTATCAGTTGAAGGGGGAATGATTCTTGTCTAGCAAACTTGTGATTGTCGATTCAGACATCATCAAGTTTGAGGGGGAATGTTGGACAATAAGTATTAGTTGTTAGTTGTGCCACATCACTGCTAGTTAGTTTTGCTTTGTCAGCATCTAGATTGGTTTCTGTTTTTGTAAATAAGCACGTGTACTTGTAGTTTCATTGTAACAAGACTCTAAGTTTGTTACAGTGACAGTGTCATTATAATATAGAGTATAACTCCATTGTGAAGCTAACTCGAATCATTATTTTCTGGGAAATAGAATTTTCTCTTGCTTTCTTTTCTTTTCCTTCTTCTTCCTTCTTCGTCTTCTGTTCTGTAAAACTATTGTAAATGTGCATACATAATACAGAGTTTGAATTTTTTTTTTCTTAAAAAAAAAAAAATTCTTTTTCCTTTTGGTGTAAAATAAGGAGGTATGGATAATAATGCTTTACATGATTTTCACGGAAAAAGAATGCCTTGGTATGTAGCCTATTTCTACAAATGAACCTGTTTGGGACTGCTGTTGTCTATACAGTCACATCTGCTATAAGCTTAAGGTATAGCAGGTCATGAATCTCTAGATGGTGCCTGGAAATGAGAGATTTTCCTATGGTCCTGCCTGTTTTCAGTTTGGAGAGCATTAGTATAAATAGTTATAGATTAATCCTTAGAATTAGATGTAATCGTAAATAATTTTTCCAGTTGGTGCAGAACAATTCAGAATTCCAGAACAATTCAGAATTCATACTGTTACCACATAGAAGGGAAGCTAGGCAACTCTGAATATGGAGATGCTTCTTATATGTTATTATCTGGGGTTGTTCAAATTTTACTGCCACAGCTACTTGATTTCCATAATTTACAATGGCTATCAGTTGTTGCTGCAATCATGTTTTTTAGCTATTCTTTCATTGGTCTTGGACTTGTCTTCGCATAAGTCGTACGAAACCATCAGAGACTTCAATTTGATTTCTTCTTTTTCTTCTTCCTAAAGCAATAATTTTCTTGTCAATATATTAAGGGAAGCAATGCAGTAATCTCTACTTCTACTGCAGCTGAAAAAACATTGTTGGTATCTCAAGCGCTAGCAGACATTCTTTTTTCTTATCCATACTCCATAATTCTCATTGAAATACAAGTTTGACATTAATTTTGATTGAAATACCTACTACAAAACCAACATTAAATACCAATTTTGGACATTTATGAAACGATGAAATTTGCAAAAACATGAAGGATACTTTGAAGTCACCTCCACCAGAAAACCAGACAATGAAAAAGGCCTCCATCATAGCAGCTGTTGTTATGACCTTCCTCTACCTCAGTTGTGGAGGTTTTGGATATGCAGCCTTTGGTGATGAAACTCCAGGGAATCTCTTAACAGGATTTGAATCTTATGGACCACGTCGGCTCATCAACTTTGCTAATGCTTGCATTGTGCTTCATCTTGTTGGAGGTTATCAGGTATTTTTCCTACTCAGCATACACATGTCATATTCAAATCCTCATATTAACTTTTTTGATTTGGGGGTACGCTTAAAACAGATCTCAAATGAGCAATTTAGCAAAAACTTTGTTCAACACAAGTCTATGTGGCATGCTCTCATTTGCTGGCTGCATTGGCCTTGTCAGCCAAAATATATAAGCTGTGTAGTCGTTCAATGCAACCTTATTCAATAAGAAAATCAGCAAATAAAATTATAGCAACATTACTACAGTGATGAGGTTGTCTCTATTTTCTATAATGTACTTTCTATTCAGTTACTCAAAATCTTAATGTTAACATATATTCTGTCAACCACTCTTTACAAATGTTGAAAAATGGTTAGCCGAGGTGTTCCCACACAGTAGATTTATAGAGGACAATTACAGAGTTAGATTGCCATTGTTGCCAGTTTTTACATTAAACCCTCTAAGGCTGCGTTTCAGGACAGCTTATGTCGTGTCAACAACTGAAATTGCAATCATATTTCCTTTACTTCAACCAGATATTGGACACGCTAGACGGCATGAACTTTTAGCCCATAACCATATATTTTCCAGTAAAAATTACTTGAAGCAGTCGCAGATTGAAGCTTGAAGAGCAAGGTAGTTTATGCTTCAAACTTTCAGCATTGTTTGCTTGTTTATAACTGTGTTTACCTCTATTGGATCAACCCAAGGACTAGTAAGTGAAAAACTAAGCTAAAAGGCTGCAAAAATTTCCTTCACAATGGGATCAGAAACTCGTTTGAATGTATTATAATGAATAATCCTTCTGGCCTAAATTGTAAAAAGACAAAAATGTTACCTTATGTATATAATTATCACTATTGTGGTTTATGATTTGTATTTATGTAAATAATTATTCCTTAGAATGTTTCATAACCGTCCGAAATGGCAGAAACAAACACTGAGTCGCAAGAAAATCCAAATGTTTGATGATGACAATTTGATTGGGAATTTGAGAAAACCTATAGAAAATAAAAACCTGTCAAGCTACGAGCCTAGCTATGAACTATAAGAAAAACGCAATAGTCAAACATCATTTTCCTACTGTATTGACAACAATCAATGTATATTCACTTGTTGTATCGAATTTGCCATTGAACTACACATTATACTAGTCAAAAGCAGTAATGTCAAATCAGTTTTTATGATAAAATAGTTAATTAACTAATAAGCATAAATAGTTTATATATATATATATTATTAATAAAAAATAACTATAAAATTCAGTGTATATTTATCCCAGATTTAAACTATATTAATTTTTAAATCAACAGCAATCACATTTAGTTACTATTTAATGTCTTTATGGATAAAACTTGTGACTTATATCCATATTTGGCATTTAATTTATAATTCCAGCTTCTACAAATTAAAGTTTCATGTCCCTATTGGATGCACATTTATACAAAGGACATTATATATGTTTTTTGGTAATAACGAAAAACATATATATATATATATATATTTTTATATATATATTTTTCCATATATACACATATATGGGGCTAGACTTATCAAAAAGCTAGGTAGCTTCTCTTATAAAATTGAAACTAAAGTTTGCAGTGTTGGTGATATATATGGAACTGGACTTATCAAAAAGCTAGGCAGCTTCGCCTATAAATTTGGTAGTGCTTTTATGACTAATCAAGAAATAGATGAATGAACATGCTGAGTCGTAATTCATATCATTGTGAAAACGTGTTTATTATATGTAGAAATATATGGTGTGACACTGATTGTCATTTTCGTCCGAAACCCATTATTTTGGACTGGAAAAGCCACCGACTTCCACAAAATCAAGCCACGTGGTCACTAACGTGTACTAAAACTTACTGGATAGTTTTTTTTATGGTTATGATATTTTACAAGTACGAAGGAATACAATTTGTTTTTTGTTGACCACTCACATGCAAGAAACTTTACTCTTCTCCACATAAAAAATATTGTCAAGAAAACCTGAGTGTGACACTTCATACAAACCAAGTGTAATAAAAGTTGGACACGAAAACTATGGCTACGGCTTATGATTATTCGTGATTATTATTATTATTTATATTAGTATTATTTGCTTTTTTTCATTTCTCTCCAATATATAAATCTGAGTTCCTTCACGGAATTTTATTTGACATAATATCATTTGGTTTAGATGCAGATCAATGGGGGGTTTAGAAGATCCAGAGTATCAGACACCATTGTTGCACACTCAAGTCTCGGAGCCTCTTATCAGAACTGGTTTGTTTCCCTCCTTTTTTTTCATACATATATCATTTTTCTTCTTCGAATTTGTTTTAGTTTTTTACTCTGATATTAAGGAATGTGATATGTACATATATGCATAATCTATATATCTACCAGAAATTGAAGATAGCAGAAATGTATCTAACTGAAAAGTGCACCAGAGAATTCCCATGTAGAAAAATTTAATAGCTGCTAGTTAATATTTTGCATCATCATCATATATGTGTATATATGATCAGGATGTGTTAATTAGTCAATCAAACTGAAAACCAAGTAGAAGTATTTTGTTGGCTTGCTCTGCATATTGAATTTACTACCATGCTTGACATGCAGAGATTGATGCCCAAAAAAAGAAAAAAAAAAAAAAAAAAAAAGAGAAAAGAAAAAAGAAGAAGAAGAAAGGTTCATATAATTTGTGATGTAAGAAGAAACTTGCTGTTTTTGTAGATTAGGTTTGTGAAATTGATGTTTGTAAAAATTGAATTTTGTATATTATAGGGAACGTATGGACAGCAGTAGCACATATCATAACAGGGGTGATAGGATCGGGGGTACTATCACTTGCATGGAGTATGGCTCAGTTGGGTTGGATTGCAGGTCCTTTGGCCATTATTGTCTTTGCCCTGGTAATCCTCGCTGCTGCTTTCCTTCTCTGCAATTCCTATCGTTCTCCGGACCCTGAATATGGACCTAATCGAAACCGCTCCTATCTTGAAGCTGTTCACAACAATTTAGGTAAGGAAATCACGAAGCTAGCTTCTATATATATATATATATATTTTTTTTTTTTTTGGTTAATTATGAGTAGGGTTGTGATTAGACATATACAAATAATCAAACTATGTCTACTTAATTATATTATTAGAAGGATCCTAATAAAACATTTTTAGTTAAGTCAGACATTGACTGATGCTGGAAAAAGGCTGTCCATGAGACAAAATAACCTCAAAAATGTAACTATACTTTGGATATTAATTGATAAGTAATCTACAATTTGGTTGTTAAGCATCACTCAGATTGTCATACTCACAAATAATGCATAATAATGATGAATCCTTTTATGGTTTGATAAAGGGGAAATATGAGAGGACCACAACGCCTCCAGGGACCAAAAGCTCTTGGCTAGCCTTGCAGCTGGGATCGGTGGTTTTTGGGTAGCTTTTACTTTTCATGTTGAAACAAATTTATTGGTGTCTGTCAAGTCAGCACCTACACTAGATTTATAAGTTTTAATATGATATGGCCTCTACTCAAGGATCCCCGAGTGAAAGCAATTAGATTCTCTCTTCCTTGGAGTAATGGAAGTGATGATATATATAATATGATGGATCAACTAAATAATATATGTACACATACATATGTAATAGCAGAGTTTTATTATTATTATTATTATTTTTCCTCAGAAAATTTTCTTTTCCTTCTGGTGTAAAATTAGGAGGTATGGAATGTAATGGTTTACATGATTTTCAGGGAAAAAGAATGCCTTGGTATGTAGCCTATTTCTACAAGTGAACTTTTTTGGGGCTGCTATTGCCTTTATTGTCACATCTGCTCTCAGCTTAAGGTATATGAAAGCTATCAAACTCGAGACAGTGCCTGGGAATGAGAGATTTTTCTTTGGTGCTGCCTGTTTTCAGTTTGGAGAAAATTAGTGTATATAGTTAATAGATTAATCCTTAGAATTAGATGTAATCCTAAATATTTTTCCATTGGGTGCAGAGCAATTCAGAATTCATACTGTTACCCCATAGAAGGGAAGCTAGGCAACTGTGAATATGGAGATGCTTCTTACATACTATTGTTTGGAGTTGTTCAACTTTTCCTGTCACAGCTACCTGATTTCCATAATTTACAATGGCTATCAATTTTCGCTGCAATCATGTCTTTCAGCTACGCTTTCATTGGTCTTGGACTTGGCGTCACAAAAGTCATAGGTAAACACAGTCTATGATACAAAACCATTAAGAGACTTCAATTTGCTTTTCTTTTTCTCCTTCTAAAACCAATAATTTTGTTGTCAATACAATCTCAGGAAATGGTTATTTTAAGGGAAGCGTTGCTGGAATCTCTGCTTCTACTGCTGCTGAAAAAACAATGTTGGTATCCCAAGCTGTAGGAGACATTCTATTTGCCTATCCATACTCTATAATTCTTATTGAAATTCAGGTGTGACACTACTTCTGATTGAAATACATACTAGAAAACCAACATTGAATAGCAATTTTGGGCATTTAAGAAATGACTTAAATTTGCAAAAACATGAAGGATACTTTGAAGTCACTTCCACCAGAAAATCAGACTATGAAAAAGGCCTCCACCATAGCAGTTGTTATTACAACCTTCCTTTACCTCAGTTGTGGGGTTTTTGGATATGCAGCCTTTGGTGATGAAACACCAGGGAATCTCTTAACAGGATATGAATCTTATGGACCACGTTGGCTCATCAACTTTGCTAATGCTTGCATTGTGCTTCATCTTGTTGGAGGTTATCAGGTATTTTTCCTACTCTAGCATACCAATATCATGTTCAAATCCTCACATTAAATTTTTTGATATGGGGTTGCAAGTAAAACAGATCTCAAATGAGCAATGATATTCTGGAAAAACTTGTGTTGCTACACAATTCCATTTGACATGCTCTTATTTGATGGCTGCATTGGCCTTGTGAGCCAAAACATACAAGCTATGAAGTTGTTCAATGTAACCTTGTTCAATAAGAACATCAACAAATAAAAACAACACAACCTTGCTGCAATCATGTGGCTGTCTCGACTTACCATATTGCACTTCTGTTCAGTTAACTCAAAATCTTAATGTTAACAGGTATATAGTCAACCACTCTTTACAAATGTTGAAAACTGTTTAGCCGAGGAGTTCCCAGAAAGCAGATTTATAAAGGACAATTACACAGTTAGACTCCCATTGCTGCCTGCGTTTACATTAAATCCTCTCAGGCTGTCTTTCCGGACAGCTTATGTCGTGTTAACAACTGGAATTGCAATCGTGTTTCCTTACTTCAACCAGATATTGGGTGTTTTAGGCGGTGTGAACTTTTGGCCCTTGACCATATATTTTCCCGTAAAAATGCACTTGAAGCAGACGAAGATCGAAGCTTGGACAGCAAAGTGGTTAGTGCTTCAAATTTTCAGCATTGTCTGCTTTTTCATTACAGTGTTTGCCTGCGTTGGATCAATCCAAGGACTCATAAGCAAAAAACTAGGCTAAAAAGGCTACAAAAATTTCCTTTAAAATGGGATTAGAAAGACGGAAACCCATTTGAATGTATTATAATGAATGATCCTTCCTGGCCTAGATTGTAAAAGGAGAGAAAAAAAATGTTACCTTGTGTATATCACTATCACTATTGTGGTTTGTGATTTTTTGAATGGGAATAATTATAGGCTTGATTGTTTCATACCCATCTCAAACACCAGAAACAAACTTTGTGTCACTTAATAAATGACAATTGGATTGGGAATGAGAAAACGTAAAGAAACGGCAACCTATGAAGCATTGGGGCTACCTATGAACTACAGGACAAACTCAAAAGTCAACATCATTTCCCTACCATATTGAAGCTTTCAAAGTATATTCATTTGTTGTATAGAATTTCCCCTGAAACTATACAATATACTAATCAAAAGCAGTGTCAAAATCAGAAACACTATAGATGATGCACTCATCAATATTTATTATACGCCATATTATATATATTGATTTCATTTTCAATTCATAATCAAATGCTCAAACAAGGTTTAAACTTATGTTGTGTCAACAACTGGAATTGCAATCATATTTCAACCAGATATTGGGATTGCTAGGGGGCATGAACTTTTGGCCCCTGACCATATATTTTCCAGAAGAAATGTACTTGAAGCACACCAAGATTGAAGCTTGGACGTCAAAGTGGCCTAAATGATTAAAAGGGAAAAAAATTAAAAATGTTACCATGTTTATATTATTATCACTATTGTGGTTTCCAAATTTTAAATGTGTAATAATTATTGGTTAAATGTTTCATAACTATTTCAAACAACAGAAACAAACATAGAATAACAATCCAATGTTGAAAATGACAATTCTATTGGAAGTTGGGAGAAAATAACGAGGAGAAAAACTACACGCAAATGCAAAAGAGATGCAACTTTGCTTTCATTTTCCATTCACCCAAAAAAACAAATAAATAAAAACAAAAACTTTGCTTTGATTTTCCATTTAAAGAAGCTGGTTAATAATGGGTACAACTTCTTTTTTTTTTTTTTTTAATCAATCACATCGTAAAACTTCTTTTTTGTTTTTGTTTTTATTTTATTTTGTTTTATTTATCTTTTTATTTTTATTTTTTTTTTTGTTTGAAGGATTGTGACTTTTTGACTTCCACTAGTTACCATAGATAGACTAATTAACTAAATCCATATATTTTTTTTAATATTTCAAAAAAATTTCCAACTTAATTTATATCTGCAAATTAATGAAGTTTCATGTTCCTATTTGATTTGCACAAACTACAGTATATATATATATATATTATATATATGACGTTGTACTTTTTCCCCCTGCTTTTTTTTTTTTTTTTTTGGGTGAAAAGACTTTTTTTTTTTTTTTAATCGAATTTGGTGAAAATAAGTTGGACTTATCAAAAAGCCAGGCATTCATATAAAATTGGAAGTACTTTTATTATTGTTTTTTTTTTTTTATTTAGGTAAATGTACTACTATCATTATAATTCTTTAAGTCAATGAATGGAATTTTTTTTTTTTTTTGGGATCATAATGAATAAATTTCTTTGTATTTTTTTTTTTTAATAATTGGTTTGCAATTCATATCACGGTCGAATATATTTTTATTATATATATATATATATTATATAGATAAATTTTACAATATATTTGATTTGTATGTAAATTTTAATACTATTTATAATTTTTTTATATAATAATATTGATAATAATTTTTAAAAAAATTATCATCAATATTTAAAATTCGTATATAATTATCCCTATTATAAACAAACTATGCACGCATATCTATTTTGGAACAATAAGTACGTATTATATATTAGCGGCTTTATGTCAAAAACTCTATTTATTTTCAACTGGAAACAACCGACTTCCGCTAAATCACACCACGTAGGTAACTACTTGTGCTAATGAATTTAATTTAATTTATTTATTTATTTTTTTTATGATTTGTGTATTTGTGCTATTTTTCAAGAAAAAATTAATATTATTCACTGTAGTGACCACTTGTCTAACTAAAAACTTTACTCTTTCATAAAAAAATAAAATAAGAAATTGTTTCTCAAAAGTTGATTGTTGCACAATTAATATTATAAATAACAATGTAATAAAGCTGGACACGAAAAACAAAATAACAAAGATCAAGCAAGCTTTACGATTATTCGTCTATTAGTCTTTTGGTTTCTTTCCATTTCTCTCAAATATATAAAAAATCTCTGTTCCTTCTCAAAACTGTGTTTGACTTAATATTATTTGGTTTAGACTTTCGAAGCAGATTAATGGGGATTTTAACAGACGCTAATGATCAGACCTCTCTATTGCATACCCAAATCTCCAAGCCTTCTCTCACTAGAACTGGTTTTGTCTCCCTTCTTTCACACTTTATATCATTTTCTTCTTCAACTTTATTTTAGTTTTCATACATATATATATATATATGCAGTCTGTCTATGGTGCGGACGGTACTTATGCGGATCACAATATTGGTGACAGTTTTTAATAATATTGGTGATGATTTTCTAAAAACCTGTTGTTAATACTATGAAAAACCGCCACTAATACTGCGGTCTTCATGCGGACTGTCTTCACCATAGAATTTCTATATATATATGTATGTATATATATCATCTACAATCAAGATAGCTAATGAAATTATAAATTATTATCATATATAAATCAGATTATTGACATAAAATATTAAAATTTAAAATTTAAAAATAATAAATAATTAAATATAAATTTAATGATGTATTAAAACTTTATTTATAAAAAATGAATATTTTTGGATTCGGTGGTGATTGGTAAATGCAAATTTAAAACCATGAGATTGTCTGACTCTAAGTAAAAGATAAATAAACCAGAATTATGTATGCTTGCTTATATGTAATTTGAAAGCACAGTAGAAAATTCCAATGTAGACAAATTGAACAACTGCTGATAAATTTTTTGTATCATCATGTGTGATGATATTGATGATTAATTAACAAAACTATTTGAGTAACATGAATGAAATTGATGTAAAAAAAGTTCATATATTTCATGATCATGAACTTTTTGATTTGTATATTAGATTTGTGAAATTAATGTTTGAAAATTTTCTTTAATTTTGTAATTGAAGGGAACGTATGGACAGCAGTAGCACATATCATAACAGCGGTGATAGGGTCAGGGGTACTATCCCTTGCATGGAGTATGGCTCAGTTGGGTTGGATTGCTGGTCCTTTGGCCATGCTTTTCTTTGCCCTTGTAACCCTCACTTCCGCTTTCCTTCTCTGCAACTGCTATCGTTCTCCGGACCCTGAATATGGACTTTATCGAAACCGCTCCTACCTTGAAGCTGTTCATAACAAATTTAGGTAAGGAATCAAGCAGCTGTTCAAAACAATTTTGATTTAACCCTGAATATGTTATTAAGTCATATGTTAATTATGCATGGATATTAATTGATGCTCTAAAAAATGCCGGCCCTGAGAAAAAACCTTCACGTAAGTGTAACTATACTTGAATATTGATTGATGAGGTATTCTACAATTTGGTTATTTGGCCTCGGATCTTCACAAACTGGATGGTTTGCAAGCTGAAGCATCAATCAATTAGTCACACTCACATATAATGCATAATAATGATGAATCTTTTATCATTTGGTAAAGGGGGAAAATGAGATACCTAAATGCCTCCAGGGACCAAACACTCTTGGCTAGCCACGCAGCTGGGTGAGTAGGTAGTTTTGGGTAGCTTATATTTTCCATGTTGAACAAATTTATTGGCGTCTGTCAAGTCAACACCCACATTAGATTTCTCTGTTGTTCTATTTTATTGGCATGAGTTTGGCCTCTACTCGAGGTTCCTTGGCTGAAAACAACAATTAGACACTCTCTTCCTTAAGAGTACTGAAATTGATCACATATATAATCTGATGAATCAATGTAACAATATATTTATATATATCTCTAATAATCTGCTGCTCTTATAATATGAATGTTGTGGGTCATAAATGGGTGTTTTGAGTTGAACAAAATTTTGATGGTTCAATTCAAAAGTATAAGGTTCGATTGGTTGCAAAGGGCTTAGATCAAAAGTCTTTGTTTAATTTTAATGAACCTTTAGTCTTGTAATTAAGCAAGCAACAATCAGACTGGTATTAAATTTGCTATCTCATTACATTGGCCAGTTAAACAGCTAATTTTTAATAATGCTTTCCAAAATGGTGACTAACAAGAAGTACTGTATATGTCACAACTACAAGGATATGAAAGCAAACAGTTTCCTAAGCATCTTTGTCGATTACATAAAGCCTTGTATGGGCTAAAACAAGCTCCAAGAGCTTGGTTTGAGAAGTTATAAGGAGCATTAATTCAAAAAGTACTTGTTAACTCAGTTGCTGATTCCTCACTATTTGTGCTAAGAGCTGCAAATCATCGCTATATATGCTTTTGCTAGTTTATGTGGATGATGCAATCATCACAGGTTCTGAATTGAAAGCTATTGAAGAGCTTATTGCTGGTTTGAATGCTCAATTTTCACTGAAAGACCTGGGAAATTTAAGTTTTTTTTTTTTTTTTTCTTGGGAATTGAAGTTGCAAGTAATCATAACAGTATGCTTTGACTCAAAAAAAGTATATAAAGGATTTTCTCATTAAGACTAAGATGTATGAAGCAAATTGTTTTCCTTCACCAATGATGGCCAATAAACCAGTAACTCCGTCTATGGGAGATATTATGCATGATCTGCGGCTGTATATGAGTACTGTTGATGCTCTCCAATACTTAACCATCACCAGAACTGACATATCAGTTGCAGTTAATAAACTTAAGTCAGTTTGTAAAAGTCTCCAACTACAACTCATTGGGAAAGTTTTAATCGATTACTCAAATACTTCAAAAACAGTTTACCACGGTTTAAAGTTATAGGCTTCAACAAAATTGGGTCTCCATGGATTTGCAAACTTTGAATTCGGCTAGTGACAGAGATGACAGAGGATCCATCAATGGTTATTCAGTTTTTTGTGGTCCTAATCCCATTTTGTGGAGTTCTTAAAAGCAATCTGTGGTAGCACGGTCAAGTACAGAAGCTGAGTAAGATCACTTGCTCACCTTACAGCTGAATTGTGTTGGTTGAACAACTTGATTACTGAGTTAAAAATATATTTTCCAGTCCCCCATAGCGTGGACAGAATCTTAGTGCGGCTGCTCTTGCATGTAATCCAATCCTACATTTGAGAACCAAGCATATTGAAATAGATCTACACTTTATTCGAGATAATTTTTTGAAAATTCATGGAAATTAGGTGTATACCTACTGAAGAGCAAGAAGCTGACTTGTTTACTAAACCTCTTTGGTACGATGAGGTTTCTCTGTTTGAAATCAGAACTCAGAGTTGTGAATACCTAATGTTAGTCTTATCAGTTGAGGGGGAAATGATTCTTGTCTGGCAAACTTGTGCTTGTCTATTCAGACATCATCAAGTTTTAGGGGAAACGTTGGACAATATGTATTAGTTAGCTGTGCCACGTCACTGCTAGTTAGTTTTGCTTTGTCAGCATCTAATCTGGTTTCTCTTCTTGTAACTAAGCACGTGCACTTGTAGTTTCATTGTAACAAGACTCTGAGTTTGTAACAGTGACAGTCAATATAAATACAGAACATAACTTCATTGTGAAGCTAACCCGAATCATTATTTTCTGGGAAAATAGAATTTTCTCTTGCTTTCTTTTCTTTTCTTTTTCTTCCTTCTTTGACTTCTTTTCTGTAAAACTATCGTATAATATACACACATGCATATATAATACAGAGTTTGATTTTATTATTTTTTTTTTTCCAAAAATTTTTCTTTTCCCTTTTGGTGTAAAATAAGGAGGTATGGATAGTAATGGTTTACATGATTTTCAGGGAAAAAGAATGCCTTGGTATGTAGCCTATTTCTACAAGTGAACTTGTTTGGGACTGCTGTTGTCTATACTGTGTCACATCTGCTATCAGCTTAAGGTGTAGCAGGTCATCAAACTCTAGATGGTGCCTGGAAATGAGAGATTTTCCTATGGTCCTGCCTGTTTTCAGTTCGGAGAACATTAGTATGAATAGTTGTAGATTACACCTTAGAATTAGATGTAATCCTAAATATTTTTCCATTGGGTGTAGAGCAATTCAGAATTCATACTGTTACCCCATAAAAGGGAAGCTAAGCAACAGTGGATATGAAGATGCATCTTATATGCTATTTTGAGGTTGTTCAAATTTTACTGTCACAGCTACCTGATTTCCATAATTTGCAATGGCTATCAATTGTTGCTGCAATCATGTCTTTCAGCTATTCTTTCATTGGTCTTGGACTTGGCTTTGCAAAACTCATAGGTAATTGCAGTCTATGCTATGAAACAGTCAGAGACTTCAATTTGATTTCTTTTTTTCTTTTTTTCTTATACCTAAAACAATAATTTTCTTGTCATTATAATTTCAGGAAATGGTTATATTAAGGGAAGCATTGCAGGAATCTCTACTTCTACTACAGCTGAAAAAACACTGTCGGTATCTCAAGCTGTAGGAGACATTGTATTTGCCTATCCATTCTCTATAATTCTCATTGAAATACAGGTGTGGCATTACTTTTGATTGAAATACCTACTAGAAAACCAACATTAAATAGCAATTTTGGGCATTGATCAAATGTTGAAATTTGCAAAAACATGAAGGATACTTTGAAGTCACCTCCACCAGAAAACCAGACTATGAAAAAGGCCTCCACCATAGCAGTTGTTGTTACGACCTTCCTCTACCTCAGTTGTGGAGGTTTCGGATATGCAGCCTTTGGTGATGAAACACCAGGGAATCTCTTAACAGGATTTGAATCTTATGGACCACGTTGGCTCATCAACTTTGCTAATGCTTGCGTTGTGCTTCATCTGGTTGGAGGTTATCAGGTATTTTTCCTACTCAGCATGCCAATGTCATATTCAAATTCTGATATTAACTTTTTAAATTTGGGGTTTCGAGTAAAACAGATCTCAAATGAGCAACGCTAGTCAGCACAGATTTTGTTGCAATACAAGTCTATGTCGCATGCTCTCATTTGCTGGCTGCATTGGCCTTGTCAGCCAAAAATATAAGCTGTGCAGTTGTTCGAGATAATCAACGAGTAAAATCATACCAGCATTACAGCAGTGATGAGGCTGTCTCTACTTTCTATAATGCACCTTTTATTTAGTTACTCAAAATCTTAATGTTAACAGATATTCTGTCAACCACTCTTTGCAAATGTTGAAAAATGGTTAGCCGAGGTGTTCCCACACAGCAGATTTGTAGAGGACAATTACACAGTTAGACTGCCATTGTTGCGCCTTTTTACATTAAATCCTCTAAGGCTGTGTTTCAGGACAGCTTATGTTGTGTCAACAACTGGAATTGCAATCATATTTCCTTACTTCAAACAGATATTGGGCGTGCTAGGCGGCGTGAACTTTTGGCCCATAAGTATATATTTTCCAGTAAAAATGTACTTGAAGCAGACGAAGATTGCAGCTTGGATAGCAAAGTGGTTAATGCTTCAAATTTTCAGCACTGTTTGCTTGTTTATAACTGTGTTTACCTTGATTGGATCAATCCAAGGAGTAATAAGTGAAAAACTGAGCTAAAAGGCTGCAAAAATTTCCTTCACAATGGGATCAGAAAGTCTTTTGAATGTATTATAATGAATGATCTTTCCTGGCCTAAATTGTAAAAGGAAAAAAGAAATGTTATCTTGTGTATATAATTATCACTATTGTGGTTTGTGATTTGTATTTATGTGAATAATTATTTCCTAGAATGTTTAATAACCATCTCAAACAACAGAAACAAACGCTGAGTCACATGAAAATCCAAATGTTTGATAATGACAATTTGATTGGGAAGTCGAAAAAATGTACAGAAAATAAAAACCGATGAAGCTATGAGCCTAGATATGAACTATAAAAAAATCGTCAACATCATTTTCGTACCTTATTGACAAAAATCAATGTATATTCATTGTTGTATGGAATTTGCCCTGAAACTACACATTATGCCAGTCAAAAGCTGTGGTGTCAAAATCAGAACACTATTGATGATGTGTTCATTAATATTTAATGTATACCATATTATATATATATTGCTTTCATAGTCAATTCATAATCAAATACCCAATCAAGGTTTAAACTTTATCAGTTTGCAGGCTATGCTCGGAATCCATAAATAGGGTGCGAAAAAAAGAAAAAAAAGAAAAAATGTACGTAAAAGATGGATGGGACATTTGCTTTGCTTTTAGATAAATGAATAAGATAAAGTTCATAATAATTTAATTTTTAAAAAATAATAACTCTATTTTTTTTAATATTTATTATAAAGTAGAAAATTTTGGTAATATATATGATATTGAACTTATCAAAAGGCCAGGTAGTTTCCGCTATAAATTTGGTAGTGCTTTTATGATTAATCAAGAAATAGATGAATGAAGATGCTTTGTTGTAATTCATACCATTGTGGAAACGTGTTTATAGTGTGTACAAATGTGCGGTGTGACAGCGATTGGCATTTTGTCCGAACACCCATTATTTTGGACTGGAAAAGCCACCGAACTTCCACAAAATCAAACCACGTGGTCACCAATGTGTGGTAAAAATTATTAGATTTTTTTTTTTTATGATTTTGATATTTTACAAGCACGAAGGAGTACAATATTCTACCATCGACCACTCATCTACAAGAAACTTTACTCTTCTCCACATAAAAAAATATTGGCTAGAAAAACCTGCATGTGACACTTCACACAAACCAAGTATAATAAAAGTTGGACACGACAACCATAGCTATTGGTTCATAATTAGTCGTCATTATTATTATTATTATTTTTTTTTATTTGCTTTTTTTCATTTCTCCACAAGATATAAATCTGAGTTCCTTCACAGAATCGTATTTGACATAATATCATTTGGTTTAGATGCGGATCAATGGGGGGTTTAGAAGATGCAGATTATCAGACACCATTGTTGCATACTCAAGTCTCGGAGCCTCCTCTTATCAGAACTGGTTTGTTTCCTTCCTTTTTTTTTTTTTTAATACATATACTATTTTCTTGTTCGAATTTATTTTAGTTTTTTTTCTGGTATTAAGGAATGTGATATGTAGATATATGCATAATCTATATGTATCAGAAGTTGAAGAAATCAGAAATGCATCTAACTTAAAAGTGCACCGGAGAATTTCCATGTAGAAAAATTTAATAGCCGCTGGTTAATGTTTTGCAAAAGACCAAGCAAGCATTACGATTATTTGTCTATTTAGTCTTTTGGTTTCTTTCCACTTTTCTCAAATATATAAAAAATCTCTGTTCCTTCTCAAAACTGTGATTGACTTAATATTGTTTGGTTTAGAATTTCGAAGCAAATTAATGGGGGTTTTAACTGACGCTGATGATCAGACCTCTCTGTTGCATGCTCAAATCTCCAAGCCTTCTCTCATTAGAACTGGTTTTGTCTCCCTTCTTTCACACTTTATATCATTTTCTTCTTCAACTTTATTTTAGTTTTCATATATATATATATATATATATATATCTAAACGTATATATATCGTCTACGATCAAGATAACTAATGAAATTAAAAATTATTGCCATAAATAAATCAGGTTATTGTCATAAAAGATAAAAGATAAATAGAGCAGAATTATGCATGCTTGCTTATATGTAATTTGAAAGCGCACCAGAAAATTGCATCATCATATCTGTGATGATAATGATGATCAATTAACAAAACTATTGGAGTAACATGAATGAAATTGATGTAAAAAAGTTTATATATTTTGTGATAATGAACTTTTTGATTTGTATATTAGATTTGTGAAATTAATGTTTGAAAATTTCATAAATTTTGTAATTGAAGGGAACGTATGGACAGCAGTAGCACATATCATAGCAGGGGTGATAGGGTCAGGGGCATTATCGGTTGCATGGAGTATGGCTCAGTTGGGTTGGATTGCCGGTCCTTTGGCCATGCTTTTCTTTGCCCTTATAAACCTCACTTCCGCTTTCCTTCTCTGCAACTGTTATCGTTCTCCGGACCCTGAATATGGACTTTATCGAAACCGCTCCTACCTTGAAGCTGTTCATAACAATTTAGGTAAGGAATCAAGCAGCTGTTCACAACAATTTTGATTTTTGACCCTGTATGTGTTATTAAGTCATATGTTAATTATGCATAGATATTAATTGATGCTCCAAAAAAGGCTGGCCCTGAGAAAAAAGCTTCATATATAACTGTAACTATACTTGAATACTGATTGATGAGGTATCCTACAATTTGGTTATTTGGTCTCCAATCTTCACAAATTTGGATGGTTTGTAAGCTGAAGCATCAATCAGATAGTCACATACCATGCATAATAATGATGAATCTTTTGTCATTTTGTAAAGGGGAAAAATGAGAGGACCAAAATGCCTCCAAGGAACAAGCACTCATGGCTGGCCACGCAGCTGGGTAGGTAGTTTTGGGTAGCTTATGCTTTTCATGTTGAACAAATTTATTGGTGTCTGTCAAGTCAACACCCACATAAGATTTCTCTGTTTTTCTATATTATTGGCATGAGTTTGGCCTCTACTCAAGGTTTCTTGGGTGAAAACAACGATTACACACTCTCTTCCTCAAGAGTAATGGAATTGATCACATATAATCTGATGAATCAACGTAATAATATATTTATATATATTTCTAATAATAAGCTGCTCTTATAATATGAATGTTATGGGTCATAAATGGGTGTTTTGAGTTAAACAAAATTTTGATGGTTCAGTTCCAATGTATAAGGTTCGATTGATTGCAAAGACCTTACATTAAAAGTCTTTGTTTGATTTTTATGAGACCTTTAGTCTTATAATTAAGCCAGCAACAATCAGATTGGTATTAAATTTTGTTGTCTTGTTACATTGGCCAGTTACACAGCTAGGTTTTAATAATGCTTTTCTAAATGGTGACTAACAAGAAGTACTGTAAGTGTCACAACCACAAGGATATGAAAGCACACAGTTTCCTAATCATGTTTGTCGATTACATAAAGCCTTGTATGGGCTAAAACAAGCTCCAAGAGCTTGGTTTGACAAGTTAAAAGGAGCATTAATTCAAAAAGTATTTGTTAACTCAGTTGCTGATTCCTCACTATTTGTGCTAAGAACTGTAAATCATCGCTATATATGCTTGTGCTAGTTTATGTGGATGATGCAATCATCATAGGTTCTGACTTGAAAGCTTTTGAAGAGCTTATTGTCGGCTTGAATGTTCAGTTTTCACTGAAAGATTTGGGAAATTTAAGTTTTTTATTTTTCTTGGGAATTGAAGTTGCAAGAAATCATAACAGTATGTTTTGACTTAAACAAAGTATATAAAGGATTTTCTCATTAAGATAAAAGATGTATGGAGCAAATTGTTTTCCTTCACCAATGATGGCCAATAAACCACTAACTCTGTCTATGGGAGATATTATGAATGATCCGTGGCTGTATATGAGGAATGTTGATGCTTTCCAAAACTTTAACTATCATGAGATCTGACATATCATTTGCAGTTAATAAACTTAGTTTGTAAAGTCTCCAACTACAGCCGTTGGGAAAGTTGTAAATGATTGCTCTAATACTTGAAAGAACAGTTTATCATGGTTTAAAGTTTTAAGCTTCAACAAAAGTGGGACTCTCTAGATTTGCAGACTCTGATTTGGCTAGTGACAGAGATGACAGACGATCCATAGGTGGTTAGACAGTGTTTTTTTTTTTTTTTTTTTTTTTTTTTTTTTCTTTTTTGGTGTCCTAATCTTATTCTGTGAGAGTTCTAAAAGCAATCTGTGGTAGCAAGGTCAAGAACAGAAGCTGAATACAGATGGATTTCTCACCTTACAGCTGAATTGTGTTGGTTGAATAAGTTGATTACCAAGTTAAAAATATATTTTCCACTCTCCTATAGCATGGATAGAATCTTAGTGCAGCTGCTCTTGCATTTAATCCAATTCTACATCAAAGAAACAAGCATATTGAAATAGATCAACACTTTGTTCGAGATAATTTTTTGAAATATTCATGGAAATTAGGTATATATCTACTTAAGAGCAAGTAGCTGACTTGTTTACTAAGCCTCTTTGCTACAATGAGGTTTCTCTATTGGAAATCAAAACTCAAGAGTTGTGAATAACTAATGTTAGTCTTATCAGTTGAAGGGGGAACGATTCTTGTCTGTCAAACTTGTGGTTGTCTATTCAGACATCATCAAGTTTGAGGGGGAATGTGGGACAATATGTATTAATTGTTAGCTGTGCCATGTCACTGCTAGTTAGTTTTGCTTTTTCAGCATCTAGTTTGGTTTCTGATTTTTTGTAACTAAGCATGTATACTAGTAGTTGTCATTGTAACAGGACTCTGAGGTTGTAATAGTGACAATGTCAATGTAAATACAGAACATAACTTCTTATGAAGCTAACCCGAATCATAATTTTCTGGGAAAATAGAATTTTCTCTTGCTTTCTTTTCTTCTTTCATCTTCCTTCTTCGTCCTCTTTTCTATAAAACTATTGAAACTATACACACATGCATATATAATACAGAGTTTGATATATATATATATATATATATTTTTTTTTTTTGTTTTCCCAAAAATGTTTCTTTTTTCTTTTGGTGTAATATAAGGAGGTATGGATAGTAATGCTTTACATAATTTTCAGGGAAAAAGAATGCCTTGGTATGTGGCCTATTTCTACAAGTGAACTTGTTCGGGACTGCTGTTGTCTATACTGTCACATCTGCTACCAGCTTAAGGTATAGCAGGTCATCAAACTTTAGACGAATGCTTGGAAATGAGAGATTTTTCTATGGTCCTGCCTGTTTTCAGTTTGGAGAACATTAGTATAAATAGCTATAGATTAATCCCTAGAATTAGAGGTAATCCTAAATATTTTTCCATTGGATGCAGAGCAATTCACAATTCATACTGTTACCCCATAGAAGGGAAGCAAGGCAACTGTGGGTATGGAGATGCTTCTTATATGCTATTATTTGGGGTTGTTCAAATTTTACTGTCACAGCTTCCTAATTTCCATAATTTAAAATGGCTATCAATTGTTGCTACAATCATGTCTTTTAGCTATTGTTTCGTTGGTCTTGGACTTGGCTTCGCAAAAGTCGTAGGTAATTGCAGTCTATGCTATGAAACCGTCAGAGACTTCAATTTGATTTTTCCTTTTTCTTCCTCCTAAAGCAATAATTTTCTTGTCATTATAATTTCAGGAAATGTTTATATTAAGGGAAGCATTGCAGGAATCTCTACTTCTACTGCAGCTGAAAAAACATTGTTGGTATCTCAAGCTCTAGGAGACATTCTATCTGCCTATCCATACTCCTATATTCTCATTGAAATACAGGTGTGGCATTACTTTTGATTGAAATACCTACTAGAAAAAACCAACATTAAATAGCAATTTTGGGCATCTATGAAATGACGAAATTTGCAAAAACATGCAGGATACTTTGAAGTCACCTCCACCAGAAAACCAAACTATGAAAAAGGCCTCCATCATAGCAGTTGCTGTTACGACTTTCCTCTACCTCAGTTGTGGAGGTTTTGGATATGCAGCCTTTGGTGATGAAACACCAGGGAATCTCTTAACAGGATTTGAATCTTATGGACCACGTTGGCTCATCAACTTTGCTAATGCTTGCGTTGTGCTTCATCTGGTTGGAGGTTATCAGGTATTTTTCGTACTCAGCATACCAATGTCATATTTAAATTCTTATATTAACTTTTTCAATTTGGGGTTTCGAGTAAAACAGATCTCAAATGAGCAACGCTAGTCAGCACAGAATTTGTTGCAATACAAGTCTATGTTGCATGCTCTTATTTGCTGGCTGCATTGGCCTTGTCAGCCAAAATACATAAGCTGTGTAGTTGTTCAATGCAACCTTATTTTATAAGAAATCAACAAATAAAATCGTAGCAACATTACTGCAGTGGTGAGGCTGTCTTTACTTTCTATAATGCATTTTCTATTCAGTTACTCAAAAATCTTAATGTTAACAGATATACGGTCAACCACTCTTTGCAAATGTTGAAAAATGGTTCGGGGAGGTGTTCCCACACAGCAGATTTATAGAGGACAATTACACAATTAGACTGCCATTATTGCCGGTTTTCACATTAAATCCTCTAAGGCTGTGTTTCAGGACAGCTTATGTTGTGTCAACAACTGGAATTGCAATCATATTTCCTTACTTCAACCAAATATTGGGCGTGCTAGGCGGCGTGAACTTTTGGCCCATAAGCATATATTTTCCAGTAACAATGTACTTGAAGCAGACGAAGCTTGAAGCTTGGACAGCAAAATGGTTAACGCTTCAAATTTTCAGCATTGTTTGCTTGTTTATAACTGTGTTTACCTCGACTGGATCAATCCAAGGACTAATAAATGAAAAACTGAGCTAAAAGGCTACAAAATTTTCCTTCACAATGGGATCAGGGACTCATTTGAATGTATTATAATGAATGATCCTTCCTTTCCTAAATTGTACAAAGACAAAAAAACAAAAAAATGTCACCTTATGTGTATAATTATCACTATTGTGGTTTGTGATATGTATTTATGTGATATGTATTTATGTGAATAATTATTTCCTAGAATGTTTCATAACCATCTCAACAACAGAAAAAAACGGTTTAGTCACATGAAAATCCAAATGTTTGACAATGACAATTTGATTGGAAGTTGAGAAAACGTATAGAAAAATAGTCAACATCATTTTCCTACTATATTGACAAAAATCAATGTATATTCATTTGTTGTATAGAATTTGCCCTGAAACTACACATTATACGAGTCAAAAGCAGTGGTGTCAAAATCAGAACACTATTGATGATGCATTCATCAATATTTATCGTATTCCATATCATATGTATAGCGGTTTCATAGTCAATTCATACCACTAGTGATAGAAATATTGGTGTTTTGTATTTATGGAAATATAAAAGTATAATTTTATGTATATATTTTTAGAAATATTGATGTCGACAGAAATATTAATAAAATTAAATAATATAAAAAATATAATTATTAGAATAAAATAATAATAACATAGTTTATAAATATTAAAAATTATTATAAATAAAAAAAATACAGTATTTATTATACATTTAATAAATATCTTAAATTATACTGTATATATATTTAATTATAAATCATTAATTTATATTGATATGACGATTTATATAGTTAAAAACTTCTTCACTCATGATATAGATATATTTAGATTAAAAGTTTATTCAAATATTATTTTTCATAAAAAAAATAATATTAATTAGCTATGGATAAATAAATATAAATTTATTATTATTTTGGATACACTTCTTGTTACTCTTATAAACATGTAAAATATATATATATATATATATATATATATTCCTAAAAAAATAAAAAGAAAAATACATGTAAAATAAAAGTTTTGTATTAAAATGAAACAAATGACAACATTGTAATAAACACAAAAAAATAAGGTGAAATTATTATTTTAAGCAGTGCATTGCTTTTGGAAAAAGTTGAAAGACACATGTCAATTGCATCGAAAGCAAACCAAAACAAAGTAATCGGAGTCCACAAAAAAGGAAAAAGAAAAAAGAAAAAAGAAAAAGAAAAAAAAAAATTGAGTCCTCCTGAAAATCACGGCTTTTCCCCCTTTCTTTTCTTCTTTTTCTGGGGCTTTCCTACTTTTTCAGAGTAATATAAAGAGGAAGAGACAGTGATAGAGAGAGGCGTGGAATATCTCTACAGCTTGCGAGCCACGGAGAGAGCCGAAAAGGCTAATGAGAGAAGGAGGACCCACAAGGTAAATATGGCTGATTTCGACAACATTTCTTCCTCCTATAGGTGTCGCCGCCCGTCGAAATCCAACATTATCACCAACATTTCGCTGAAGTCGTTGATATTTTTTTCCCCTGGAACTTTAAACTTAATCAGTTTGCAGGCAATATTCGTAATCCAACAATAGGGGCCCAAAAAAAAGAAAAAAAAAAAGAAAAAGAAAAAGTGTACTTAAAAGATGGATGAGACATTTGCTTCCCCTTTTCCGTTTAAAAAACGATTAGGGAAGGTCTTCTGTATATATAATCACTGTTAAACTATCTTTAATAATTTTGTTTATTATTAAATTTTTTATCACATTAAAAAAATAAATCATCATTCAAAATTTTTTTTATTAAATCTGTTTAAATATTCAGTTAAAATAATATAATAAATAAATAAATAAATAATGTTAGTGTGACCTTCTATTTTTGAAATTTTTTTAATATTATCAACTTTTTTTAAAAAAATAAACTAATATAAAATATTTAATTAACTAATAAACATAAATACCTTTTATATATACTATTATTAAAGAATACTTTTAATATTTATTGTACATTTACACCATATAAATTTAGACTATATTAATTTTTATATTATATAAATGAAAATTCACATTTATTTACTATTAAAGATGTGTTTATAGGTAAAATTTTTGTCTTGTACTAGTTACTAAAAATACAATCGAATTAATTAATATATCCATATTTGGCATTTAATTTATAATTCCAGCTCAAATTGTAAAGTTTCATGTACCTATTGGATGCACATTTATACAAAATACATTACATATATATTTTTGTAATAACGAAACACATATTATTTATTTATTTATTTTTTTCCCTATATACACATATATGGAGTTGGACTTATCAAAAAGCTCGTTGGGTTCTCTTATAAAATTGAAATAAAAGTGTGGTAATATATATGGACTTGGACTTATCAAAAAGCTAGGTAGCTTCACCTATAAATTTGGCAGTGCTTTTATGATTAATTAAGAAATAGATGAGTGACAAATGTACGGTGGGACAGTGATTGGCATTTTGTCCGGACACCCATTATTTTGGACTGGAAAAAGCCACCGCCCTTCCACAAAACCAAACCACGTGGCCACTAATGTGTGGTAAAATATAGTAGATATTTTTTTTATGATTTTGATATTTCACAAGCAGGAGGGAGTACAATATTCTACTACCATTGACCACTCACCTACAAGAAACTTTAACTCTTCTCCACATAAAAAGATATTGTCTATGAAAAGCTGAGTGTGACACTTGATACAAACCAATATAAGAAAAGTTGGACACGAAAACCATACCTACTGGTTCATGATTACTCGTCATTATTTTTTTTATTATTATTATTATTGTTATTTGCTTTTTTTCATTTCTCCCCAATATGTCAATCTGAGTTCCTTCACAGAATTGTATCTGACATAATATCATTTGGTTTAGATGCGAATCAATGGGGGGTTTAGAAGATGCAGATTATCGAACGCCATTATTGCATACTCAAGTCTCGGAGCCTCCTCTTATCAGAACTGGTTTGTTTCCTTCCTTTTTTTTTTTTTTTTTTTTTTTTTTAATACATACACTATTTTCTTGTTCGAATTTATTTTAGTTTTTTTCTGGTATTAAGGAATGTGATATGTAGATATATGCATAATCTATATGTATCAGAAGTTGAAGAAATCAGAAATGTATCTAACTTAAAAGTGCACCGCAGAATTTAATAGCCGCTAGTTAATGTTTTGCAAAAGACCAAGCAAGCATTGCGTTTATTTGTCTATTTAGTCTTTTGGTTGCTTTCCACTTCCCTCAAATATTAAAAAAATCTCTGTTCCTTCTCAAAACTGTGATTGACTTAATATTATTTGGTTTAGACTTTCGAAGCAAATTAATGGGGGTTTTAACAGACGCTGATGATCAGACCTCTCTGTTGCATGCTCAAATCTCCAAGCCTTCTCTCATTAGAACTGGTTTGTCTCCCTTCTTTCACACTTTATATCATTTTCTTCTTCAACTTTATTTTAGTTTTCATTTATATATATATATATAAATGCATATATATCGTCAACAATCAAGATAACTAATGAAATTAAAAATTATTGCCGTATACAAATCAGGTTATTGTCGTAAAATATTAGAATTGGTAAATGCAATTTCAAAACCGAGATTTTCTGACTCTAAATAAAAGATAAATAGAGCAGAATTATGTATGCATGCTTATCTGTAATTTGAAAGCGCACCAGAAAAATCCAATGTAGACAAATTGAACAGCTGCTGATAAATGTTTTGCATCATCATATATGTGATGATAATGATGATCAATTAACAAAACTATTTGAGTAACATGAATGATATTGATGTAAAAAAGTTCATATATTTTGTGATCATGAACTTTTTGATTTGTATATTAGATTTGTGAAATTAGTGTTTGAAAATTTTCATGAATTTTGTATTTGAAGGGAACGTATGGACAGCAGTAGCACATATCATAACAGGGGTTATAGGGTCTGGGGCATTATCCGTTGCATGGAGTATGGCTCAGTTGGGTTGGATTGCAGGTCCTTTGGCCATGCTTTTCTTTCCCCTTATAAACCTCACTTCCGCTTTCCTTCTCTGCAATTGTTATCGTTCTCCGGACCCTGAATATGGACTTTATCGAAACCGCACCTACCTTGAAGCTGTTCATAACTATTTAGGTAAGGAATCAAGCAGTTGTTCACAACAATTTTGATTTTTAACCCGGTATATGTTATTAAGTCATATGTTAATTATGCATAGATATTAATTGATGCTCCAAAAAATGCTGGCCCTGACAAAAAGCCTTCATATAAGTGTAACTATACTTGAATACTGATTGATGAGATATTCTACAATTTGGTTATTTGGTCTCCAGTCTTCACAAATTTGGATGGTTTGTAAGCTGAAGCATCAATCAGATAGTCACACTCACATACAATGCATAATAATGATGAATCTTTTGTCATTTGGTAAAGGGGAAAATGAGATGACCAAAATGCCTCCAAGGACCAAATACTCTTGGCTAGCCACGCAGCTGGGTAGTTAGTTTTGGGTAGCTTATACTTTTCATGTTGAACAAATTTATTGGTGTCTGTCAAGTCAACACCCACATAAGATTTCTCTGTTTTTCTATTTTATTGGCATGAGTTTGGCCTCTACTCAAGGTTCCTTGGGTGAAAACAACAATTACACACTCTCTTCCTAGAGTCATGGAATTGATCACATATATAATCTGATGAATCAACGTAATAATATATTTATATATATCTCTAATAATCAGCTGCTCTTATAATATGAATGTTGTGGGTCATAAATGTGTGTTTTTGAGTTAAACAAAGTTTTGATGGTTCAATTCAAAGTTATAAGGTTCGATTGATTGCAAAGAGCTTACATCAAAAGTCTTTGTTTGATTTTTATGAGACCTTTACTCTTGTAATTAAGCCAGCAACAAGCAGATTGGTATTAAATTTTGTTGTCTCGTTACATTGGCCAGTTAAACAGCTAGATTTTAGTAATGCTTTTCTGAATGGTGACTAACAAGAAGTACTGTATTGTCACAACCACAAGGATATGAAAGCACACAGTTTCCTAATCATGTTTGTCGATTACATAAAGCCTTGTATATGCTAAAACAAGCTCCAAGAGCTTGGTTTGCGAAGTTAAAAGGAGCATCAATTCAAAAGTACTTGTTAACTCAGTTGCTGATTAGTCACTCTTTGTGCTAGGAACTGCAAATCATCGCTGTATATGCTTGTGCTAGTTTATGTGGATGATGCAATCATTATCGGTTCTGACTTGAAAGCTATTGAAAAGTTTATTGCTGGCTTGATTGCTCAGTTTTCACTGAAAGATTTGGGAAATTTAAGTTTTTTTTCTTGGGAATTGAAGTTGCAAGAAATTATAACAGTATGTTTTGACGCAAACAAAGTATATAAAAGGTTTTCTCATTAAGATAAAAGATGTATGAAGCAAATTGTTTTCCTTCACCAGTGATGGCCAATAAACCACTAACTCCGTCTATGGGAGATATTTTGAATGATCGGTGACTGTATATGAGGAATGTTGATGCTTTCCAAAACTTTAACTATCAACAGATCTGACATATTAACTAAAACTTTAACTATCACCAGATCTGACATATCATTTTCAGTTAATAAACTTAGTTTGTAAAGTCTCCAACTACAACCATTGGGAAAGTTGTAAATGATTGCTCAAATACTCGAAAGAACAATTTATCATGGTTTAAAGTTTTAAGCTTCAACAAAACTGGGTCTCTATGGATTTGCAGACTCTGATTCATCTGGTGACAGAGATGACAGATGATCCATCGGTGGTTATTCAGTTTTCCTTTTTTTTTTTTTTTTTTTTTTTTTTTTTGTGTCCTAATCTTATTTTGTGAGAGTTCTAGAAGCTATCTGTGGTAGCAAGGTCAAGCATAGAAGCTGAATACAGATCGATTTCTCACCTTATAGCTGAATTGTGTTGGTTGAACAACTTGATTACTAAGTTAAAAATACATTTTACAGTCCCCCATAGCGTAGACAGAATCTTAGTGCAGCTGCTCTTGCATTTAATCCAGTTCTACATCAAAGAAACAAGCATATTGAAATAGATCAACACTTTGTTCGAGATTATTTTTTGAAAGATTCATGGAAATTAGGTATATATCTACTTACAAGCAAATAGCTGACTTGTTTACTAAACCTGTTTGCTACAATGAGGTTTCTCTATTGGAAATCAAAACTCAAGAGTTGTGAATAACTAATGTTAGTCTTATCAGTTGGAAGGGGAATGATTCTTGTCTGGCATACTTGTGATTGTCTATTCAGACATCATCAAGTTTGAGGGGAATGTGGGACGATATGTATTAGGTGTTAGCTGTGCCATGTCACTGCTAGTAAGTTTTGCTTTGTCAGCATCTAGTTTGGTTTCTGATTTTTTGTAACTAAGCATGTATACCAGTAATTTCATTGTAACAGGACTCTGAGTTTCTAACAGTGACAATGTCAATGTAAATACAGAACATAACTTCATTATGAAGCTAACCCAAATCATAATTTTCTGGGAAAATAGAATTTTCTCTTGCTTTCTTTTCTTCTTTCTTCTACCTTCTTCATCTTCTTTTATGTAAAACTATTGAAACTACACACACATGCATATATAATACAGAGTTTGATTTCAAACCACACCCCCCCCCCCCCCCCCCCCCCCCCCCCCCACGAAAATGTTTCTTTTTCCTTTTGGTGTAATTTAAGGAGGTATGGATAGTAATGCTTTACATGATTTTCAGGGAACAAGAATGCCTTGGTATGTGGCCTATTTCTACAAGTGAACTTGTTCGGGACTGCTGTTGTCTATACCGTCACATCTGCTATCAGCTTAAGGTATAGCAGGTCATCAAACTCTAGACCGTGCCTGGAAATGAGAGATTTTTCCATGGTCCTGCCTGTTTTCGGTTTGGAGAACATTAGTATAAATAGTTACAGATTAATCCCTAGAATTAGAGGTAATCCTAAATATTTTTCCATTGGATGCAGAGCAATTCTCAATTCATACTGTTACCCCATGGACGGGATGCTTGGCAACTGTGAATATGGAGATGCTTCTTATATGCTATTATTTGGGGTTGTTCAAATTTTACTGTCACAGCTTCCTAATTTCCATAATTTAAAATGGTTATCAATTGTTGCTGCAATTATGTCTTTTGGCTACTGTTTCATTGGTCTTGGACTTGGCTTCGCAAAAGTCGTAGGTAATTGCAGTCTATGCTATGAAACCGTCAAGAGACTTCAATTTGATTTCTTCTTTTTCTTCTTCCTAAAGCAATAATTTTCTTGTCGGTATGATTTCAGGAAATGTTTATATTAAGGGAAGCATTGCAGGAATCTCTACTTCTACTGCAGCTGAAAAAACATTGTTGGTATCTCAAGCTCTAGGAGACATTCTATTTGCCTATCCATACTCTATAATTCTCATTGAAATACAGGTGTGGCACTGCTTTTGATTGAAATACCTACTAGAAAAAACCAACATTAAATAGCAATTTTGGGCATTTATGAAATGATATAATTTGCAAAAACATGAAGGATACTTTGAAGTCACCTCCACCAGAAAACCAAACTATGAAAAAGGCCTCCATCATAGCAGTTGCTGTTACGACTTTCCTCTACCTCTGTTGTGGAGGTTTTGGATATGCAGCCTTTGGTGATGAAACACCAGGGAATCTCTTAACAGGATTTGAATCCTATGGACCACGTTGGCTCATCAACTTTGCTCATGCATGCATTGTGCTTCATCTGGTTGGAGGTTATCAGGTATTTTTTCCTGCTCAGCATACCAATTTCATATTCAAATCCTCATATCAACTTTTTCGATTTGGGGTTTCGAGTAAAACAGATCTCAAATGAGTAATGCTAGTTAGCACAGATTTTGTTGCAATACAAGTCTATGTTGCATGCTTTCATTTGCTGGCTGCATTGGCCTTGTCAGCCAAAATATATAAACTGTGTAGTAGTTCAATGCAACCTTATTTTATAAGAAAATTAACAAATAAAATCATAGCAACATTACTGCAGTGATGAGGCTGTCTTTTACTTTCTATAATGCATTTTCTATTCGGTTACTCAAAAATCTTAATGTTAACAGATATACTGTCAACCACTCTTTGCAAATGTTGAAAAATGGTTCGCCGAGGTGTTCCCACACAGCAGATTTGTAAAGGACAATTACACAGTTAGACTGCCACTGTTGCCGGTTTTTACATTAAATCCTCTAAGGCTGTGTTTCAGGACAACTTATGTTGTGTCAACAACTGGAATTGCAATCATATTTCCTTACTTCAATCAGATATTGGGCGTGCTAGGTGGAGTGAACTTTTTTCCCATAAGCATATATTTTCCAGTAAAAATGTACTCGAAGCAGACGAAGCTTGAAGCTTGGACAGCAAAGTGGTTAATGCTTCAAATTTTCAGCATTGTTTGCTTGTTTATAACTGTGTTTACCTCGATTGGATCAATCCAAGGACTAATAAGTAAAAAACTGAGCTAAAAGGTTACAAAAATTTCCATCACAATGGGATCAGAAACTCGTTTGGATGTATTACAATGAATTATCCTTCCTGGACTAAATTGTTAAAAGACAAAATTTTTTTGCCATGTGTATATAATTATCGCTATTGTGGTTTGTGATTTGTAGTGAATAATTATTTACTAGAATGTTTCATAACCATTTCAAACAACTGAAACAAACACTGAGTCACATGAAAATTCAAATGTTTGATAATGACAATTTGTTTGGGAAGTTGAGAAAACGTATAAAAAATAACAACCTATAAAGCTATGAGCCTGGCTATGAACTATAAGACAAACTCAAAAGTCAACATCATTTTCCTACTATATTGACAAAATCAAAGTATATTCAGTTGTTGTATAGAATTTGCCCTGAAAGTGCACATTATAGATGATGCATTCATCAATATTTACTATATACCATATTATATATATATATATTGATTTCATAGTCAATTCATAATCAAATGCTCAATCAAGATCTAAACTTTGTCGGTTTGCAGGTAATGTTGGGAATCAAAAAGTAGGTGGGAATTGAAAAAAGAAGAAAAAGTGTATGTAAAAAGATGTATGCTACATTTGCTTTCACTTTTCCATTTAAAGAACGGTTAAAGAAAGCCCTTAAGCTGGATATATAATTACTTCTTTTAATGGTATTATCTATTATTATATATTTTGTTACATTAAAAAAATAAAACCACAATTCAAAAAAAATTTTTTTTTTTATGAATATGTCTGAAGACCCTATCAAAATGATGTAGTAAAACAAAAAATAAACATTGTCAAATTATTTTGAAAACAAAATTTTCTCAAAAAAATTAATTTTTTCAAAAATAAACCAATAAGATATTTTATTAATTAATAGGCATAAATAGTTCTTATGTATACTATTATTGAAGAATCATTTTAAAATTGACTATACATTTATATAATATAAATTTAGACAATATTAATTCTTATATTACATAGACAACAATCCATATTTATTATTGAAAATATTTTTATGAGTAAAACTTTTAATTTATACTAGCTACTAAAAGTACAGTTGGATTAATTATATCCATATTTGGCATTTAATTTATAATTCCAGCTAATTTGAATCTACAAATTAAAGTTTCATGTCCCTATTGGATGCACATTTATACAAAATACATAATATATATATATATATATATATATATTTTTTGTAATAACGAAATACAGATCGTTTCCATATATACACATATATGGGGCTAGACTTATCAAAAAGGTTGGTAGCTTCTCTTATGAAATTGAAACTAAAGTTTGCAGCGTTTGTAATATATGGGATGGGACTTATCAAAAAGCTAGGTAGCTTCAGCTATAAATTTAGTAGGCTCTTATGATTAATTATAGATGAATGAACATGCTGAGTTGTAAATCATATCATTGTGAAAACGTGTTTATTATATGTACAAAATATATGGTGTAACAGTGATTGGCATTTGGTCCGCACACCTGTTATTTTGGACTGGAAAAGCCACTGACTTCCACAAAATCATACCACGTGGTCACTAACGTGTGCTAAAAGTTACAGATTTTTTTTTTTTAAAGCGCGAAGGAATTCAATATTCTACTGTTGGACCACTCGCCTAGAAGAAACTTTACTCTTCTCTACATAAAAAGATATTGTCTAGAAAAACGTGGGTGTGACACTTTCATAATAAAAGTGGGACACGAAAACCATAGCTATGACTTCATGATTATTCATGATTATTATTATTATTAATTGTTTTTTTAATATTTCTCTCGAATATATAAATCTGAGTTCCTTCACAGAATCGCGTTTGACATAATATCATTTGGTTTAGATGCAAAATCAATGGGGCGTTCGGAAGATGCAGATTATCAGACACCATTGGTGCATACTCAAGTCTCGGAGTCTTCTCTTATCAGAACTGGTTTTCCCTCCTTCTTTCATGCATATATCATTTTCTTCCTCGATATTTTTTTTATTTTTTTTGGTATTAAGGAATGAGACATATATATATGTATAATCTATATATATATATATATATATATATATATATCAGAAGTTGAAGAAAACAGAAATGTATCTAACTTAAAAGTGCACCAGAGAATTCCCATGTAGAAAAATTTAATAGCTGCTAGTTAATATTTTGCATCATCATCATCATCGTCATCATATATGTTGAGGATATGTGTGTTAGTCAATCAAACTAAAAACCAAGGAACTAGAAGTATTGTGTTGGTTTTCTCTGCATATTGAATTGAGTACCATGCATGATATGCAGAGATTGATGCCAAAAAAAGAAAAGGAAAAGTTTCATATAATTTGTGATGTAAGAAGAAACTTGCTGTTTTTATAGATTAGGTTTGTGGAATTGATGTTTGTAAAAATTGAATTTTGTATATTGTAGGGAATGTATGGACAGCAGTAGCACATATCATAACAGGGGTGATAGGATCAGGGGTATTATCCCTAGCATGGAGTATGGCTCAGTTAGGTTGGATTGCTGGTCCTTTGGCTATGATTTTATTTGCCCTCGTAACCCTCATGTCAGCATTCCTTCTCTGCAACTGCTATCTTACTCCGGACCCTGAATATGGACCTCACCGGAACATCTCCTACCTCGAAGCTGTTCGCAATTATTTAGGTCAGGAAGGAATCAAACAGTTGCTTCTTTTTTTCTTTTTTTTTTTCTGTTAATTATAACATTAATGAATATATATATATATATATATATATATAGATATATTCATATAATAGGAGAACTTGAATTTTTTGTTTACACTTTTCTTTTGCTTTTGTATAATTTACATGATTTTTTCAGGGGAAAAGAATGCCTTGGTGTGTAGCCTATTTCTACAAGTGGGTCTGTTTGGGATTGGTATTGCATATACTGTCACATCTGCTATCAGCATAAGGTATGATTTGAACTCTTGGTTTCTCTACAACCTTGTGCTAGTTAAGCTGCTCTGCTCTAACTTGGCAAAAAGCATTCGTGAAGTTGGAAATGAAACTTGCTTTGAAGCAATTTTTTGCCACCAAAGTATGTGGAAGTCATCCAACTTCTGACAATGCCTGCAAATAAGAGATTTTCCATGATACTGCCTGTTTTAAGTTTGAAGAGCAATAGTATGAATATTTACTATACTAATCCTTAGAATTTGATGCAAATCCTAAATGTATGCAGAGCAATTCTGAGTTCGAAGTGTTTCCACGTAGAAGGAATTCTAGCCAACTGTGCATATGGAGATGCTTCTTATATGCTATTATTTGGAGTTGTTCAAATCTTATTGTCACAACTACCTGATATGCATAATATAAAATGGCTATCAGTTCTTGCTGCAATCATGTCTTTCACCTATTCTTTCATTGGTCTTGGACTTGGCATTGCTAAAGTCATAGGTAATCCGAGTTTACACTATAAAACTCATTAGAGGCTTCGATTTGATTTCTTCTTTTTTTTTTCTTTTTCTTCCAAACCCAATAATTTTGTTGTCACTGTAATTGCAGGAGATGGTTATATTAAGGGGAGTGCTACAGGTATCTCAGCTTCTAGCACAGCTGAAAAAGTATGGTCGATATCTCAAGCTATAGGAGACATTGCATTCGCTTATCCGTACTCCTTAATTCTCATTGAAATACAGGTGTGACACTACTTTAGATTGAAATAGCTACTAGGCAACCAACGTTAAATAGCATTTTGGGCATTTAAGTAATCAGGAAATTTGCAAAAACATGAAGGATACATTGAAGTCGCCTCCATCAGAAAACCAGACTATGAAAAAGGCCTCGACCATATCAATTGTTGCCACAACCATCCTCTTCCTCGGCTGTGGATGTTTTGGATATGCAGCCTTTGGCGATGACACACCAGGGAATCTCTTAACAGGATTTGAAACTTACGGACCCCGTTGGCTTATCCACTTGGCTAATGCCTGTATTGTGATTCATCTGGTTGGAGCTTATCAGGTACTTTTCCAATTCCACATATCCATATCATGTTCAAATCCTCACATTAAAATTTTTTTGATCTGGGATTACAAGTAAAATAGATCTCTATGAGAAAAAATGCTTTTCAGCACAGCAAGCGTTGCAAAACAAGTCCATGTGTCTGATCATAGAAAAAAATTAAAAAACACACAAGTCCATGTGGTATGCTCTCCTTTTCTGGTTGCATTGCCCTTGTTGGCCAAAATATAGAAGTTGCATGGTTGTTCAATGCAACCTGGTTCAATAAAACATCAAAAAAATAAAATTATAGCAATATTTGCTGCAATGATGAGGCTGTCTTTACTTTCAGTAATCCACTTTCTATACAATTACTCAGTATCTTAATGTTAACAGATATTCAGTCAGCCGCTCTTTGGAAATGTTGAAAAATGGTTCATGAAGGAGTTCCCACACAACAGATTTACAAAGGACGATTACACGGTTAGACTTCCATTGTTGCCTGCTTTCACACTACATCCTCTCAGGCTGTGTTTCCGGACAACTTATGTTGTCTTAACAACTGGAATTGCAATCATATTCCCTTACTTCAACCAGATATTGGGAGTGATAGGAGGCATGAACTTTTGGCCCTTGACCATATATTTTCCAGTGGAGATGTACTTGACGCAGATGAATATTGAAGCCTGGACAGCAAAGTGGTTAATGCTTCGAATTTTCAGCATTGTTTGCTTTTTTGTCAGAGTGTTTGCCTTGATTGGGTCATTCCAAGGACTAATAACTGCAAAACTAAGCTAAGAGGCTACAGAAATCTCCTTCAGATGGGATCAGGAACTCATCTGAAGAAGATACTATGGCGAATGATCCTGGCCTAAACAAAACAAATGTTACCTTGTCTATATTATTATCAGTATTGTTGTTTCAGATAATCAAAATGAACTAATTGGTTCTGCTTGATATTATTTTAATGTGCAGAAACATGAAAATAACCAGCAATGACCTGTAAGTTGTAATTCTAATTTCATGTCATTCGAATAGGAAAATGGAATATCAGCTGCTAGGAAACCATCTTTGGAGATAAAAAGACTTGGCCGTTAAGATTATCTCTAATTAAAGAATGCTACAATGAAAATGGCATTTCAAAATGTGGAACTGACTTGAGCTCCAAATATTAAAACAACTGTAGGTAGCTCTCTGACGCAAATATTAAAGCAACTGCAGGTAAGGAACTGTGTGTTAGGTAATTGGTTTGATATACATAGTTGGATCAACTTTATACCAAATGATGGTTCAATATATGATATTAGAGCCTTGGTGGCCATGATGTCTTCGTGCATGGGCAGGCTTATATGTGAGGGGACAAGACAATATTTGATAATTTTCAAAGGGTGTTGTAACAAATTATAGAAATGTCATTCCCAATTCTGTATTTGGCAATTGCATTTTGAAATGAAATACTAGTTGTGCTCAAATTTGACTCGACACCTTATTTGCCTACCTACCATTGTAGGTACTATTGAGGTTTGGAACACACACATTTTGTTTGCTGCCCTATCTGGTCTGGATAGATAATTTTCCATAAGTGGATAGTTCTGTTAGCGGTAAGGAGTCCCAGAAGTTCGGCAAGAAAAATGTGTGAGCCTCACGTGCAACAATAACCCTAACTTTTCAAGTTGGGGGGCATGAAAGTCGATGGAAGTGAGAAAGAGTTGACCGCAGGTTCACCCATAAGCAATTACTTTCCTTCTCTTTTGCTTCTTTCCTTATATCAAAAGCAACATTCTTTTAATCCTTTTTTAAGGTTAAATCTCAGAATTTAAATCTCTTTCTTCATAACTCCTTCCTCAATTCATATCTTTTCTTTCCCAAATTTGGTTTATGGTACACCATTTTACTAGTTGGTATTTCTATTACTGTGGGATATGCATCCTTTGGGAGTGACACACCAGGGAACCTCTTGAAAGCATTTGGATTTGTATGAACCCTACTAGCCCATTGTTTTTGCTTATGCTTGTAGTTATTCTACATTTGGTGAGTGGAATGCCTAACCTTTTTATAAGCAATATTCAGACCAATGTGCAATTTACTTGTACTTATCCTTCTTTATCATGCTTTGGCGCTCACCCAAGTATTTGCAGTTGCTGAAGGATGGTTCAGCAAGAAATTCCCAGTGGACTTGTCAATAACTTCTACACCATCAAATGCCCATTACTACCAGAATTACCACCAAATCCTTTTATGACTGTTTCGGAACTGTTTTATGTTGTGTCCACTACTGGAATATCCATGGTTTTGGGTTGTAAAATGCATTAAACTTTGGACCTGTGGCTCATGTACTTTCCTGTGGAAATATACCCTGTGCAAAAGAAAGTTGGGCCTTGAGAAGAAAATGGACTGTTTTAGGGACACTTTTTATTCTGTTTTTTGTAACAGTATTGGGCTTTATTTAAAAAAACAGTATTGGGCTTCGTTGGGTCAGCTCAAATACTCATAAGTGCAAGCTGAGGGTATATATAAATAAATTGGGGGTTCATAGCTTAATGTAATGCATTCTTCATTAATGCAAAGAAATCCATTGTCAAAACTGGTTTTTCCATTGACAATGAGTTATACGAAAATGTGTAAGCTTGGGCTTTAAACTTCAACTGGAGGCAAAAACTGTTAGTTAGCGCATTCCAAAAGATTTTTTAAAATAAAATATTTTTTTATAATAAAGAATATTTTTTAAAATAATTTTCTACTTTTATTTTCTATTTTTATTTTTTCTATAAATATTTATTATTTTATTTGTAATTTTTTTTTATATAAATTATCTATCTTTTAAATATTATAATAGTAATATTAAAAAATATATTATATTCAATTAAATTTATATAATATTGAAATAAAAAATAATTTTAATTTTTTACATTTGAAAAATTAAATCAAATTTTTATATTAAAAAATTAAAATAAAAAATTTATTAAAATATTTTTTTAAATATTATTTTTTTAAAATAAAAAAAACGATACATTTAAACAGTTATTTGAAGATGTTGTTAGCCGCCAACCCATAACAAAGCATTATGTAAAAATTCTTAAAGCCCAGTATCCAAACGTATAGGTTATACTTTTAGAAAAAATAAAAATAAAAAGAAAAAGAAAAAGAAAGAAACACTATAAGTTATATTATGGTCATAAAATGTGTATTAAATTATCTTGATAGGAAAGTAGGAAAAGTTATCTGTATTTAATACCCATTTTCCACGAAACCTGCAGAATACAAAATAAAGGTGGAGGGGTCAATTTCAGACGCAAGAAAAGCGGGTTTGGGGATGTTTGATTGGTTATGAAGGGAACGATCATGGAGACACAGAAAATGGCAACAATGTCGAAACCTTTTCAACAACTATATGGGGCCAAGCAGTTTGTGACTGTCGAGGAGCTATTAAACTGTCACTTTTAAGGAGCTATTGGTAATTTGCCAGTATGTCGAGGTACTTTTAACTGTGTTTTTTTCACATAGGGAACCAATCCCGCAGCTGCTCATCTGTCTTGGCAAATTGGATAACTATGACTCTTCTTGGATGTAGTGAGAAGGTCTCAATTGGCTTCTTCCTACCATCCAGGGAGAAAAAAAGGTTCTACAGAGACGGATTGATTTTTTTACATATGCCTTTCTGGATCAGATGTTACTCATTCTGTTTATTTATTATATATCCATATATTATATTTAAAAACGAAAAAAAAAAAAAAAAAAAGAGTGTTTGAAGCTATTTTAAACTGTAGAAGCAACCATGGAAAGTTTGGTAACTAAATGGAAGAAAGGTACTTAACTACATCTGTAAAGTGTAATTTAAATTTTGACAAATCCAGTTATTGCATCAGAAAAGATGCAGGCTCCTATTTAATGTGATAAGGAGGTATCTTTCTTTTATTTTGTTTTAGCTAAAAAAATATTTTCAACTATAGAACTAAACATCAAGTGACACATAACCATCCGAAATGTTTGACATTGATATTTTGATGAAAATCCTATAAGGAAGGTGAGGAAACGTATAGAAAATGGCAATCTTTTGGTGTCTAATTAGATAATTAACTCATTCTTCAGAACTCTTTTTCTTTGTTTATTAATTTATCTCCCCCTCTGAACCTATTACTGGCCTAATGATATGACCCCTATACAAACGCAAAAGTCAATATTGTTTTGCTACAATAAATAATCAATGTATTTCAGTTGTTGTGTGGAAGTTCCCCTCCTCTTAACTGTTAATTATACCATTCAACATTGTTCAGAAGAGTCAAAATCAGAAAACTATTCATCAATATCATATTTCATCATCAACACGTAGCCTAATAGTTAATCGAACTTTAGACTTTTATTGGTTAGCAGGTAATATTCAGAATCTAAAAAATAAAAAAATAACTAAAAAAACGAGATAAACTGAATGCAGCAGAAGATGGATGCAAAGTTGCTTTCACTATCATTTTAAGGAAGGGTTACAATAGGTATAATCATTTACTTGCACCAGACTGGTTAATTATAAATCCATATTTATCCTTTAAGCTTAATTTATATCTACAAACTAAAGTTTTATATCCCTATTGGATAATTACAAAAAGTGCATATTATATTGTGAGGTTAGATATATAAAATAAACTAAGTCAGCTTCTAATATATATATATTGGGAGGGAGTATTTCAATAATTTTAATTTGGAAACAATGAATGAACGTGGAGGTTTGTAATTCTCAAATGCACATTAAATGTATGTACACTTTGTCACTGCAATAAGCCTTTTTTGTCAAAACTCCATTATTTTGAATTGTAAAACCAACGGAATCCGACAAAAACAGCCCACGAGCCCACCAACATCCGCTAAATAGTTTTAGAATTTTTTTCTGATTTTTGTTGATATTGATGTTTTTTAAAGAATATTATTGGATAATTGAAACAACAATACGCTCTTCTTGACCACTTACCCAATAAGAATTTCACTATTTTTTTCATTAAAAAATAATATAAAATAGTGTGACACTTAATAAAAACAAAAATAATAAAGCTGGAGATGAAAACAAAAAAAAAAGCCAGATACAGCCTCATGCCCAAAAAAGAAATAAAAATAAAAAAGAAAGCTAGCCATAGCTTCATGATTATTATTGCACTTTGCTTTCTTTTCTAATTTGTCTGCTATTATATAAATCTTTGTTCCTTCACATAGCTGTACCTGACATAAGATGGGGAGTTTAACAGATGCAGATTATCAGACTCCTCTGTTGCAAACTCAGTTCTCTGAGTCTTCACTCATAAGAACTGGTTTGTCTCAGTTCTTTCACACTTTATATGATTTTCTTCTTCAACTTTATTTTATTTCATTTTATTTTCTTCTTTTTCTGATTATATGTTCTGCTTGTATGTAATCTGAAAGTGCTAACAGAAAATTATCATGCAGACATATTTTCATTCATGATGTTCAAATTAATTAACCCAAGACCAATAGATTAGGAGATTTTGTGTTAGTTATCCGGCATGTTAATGGAGTCACCGTGAACTTTTTATTTTTTTTATATTAGATTTGTGACATATGACTGATTTGAAATATATAATTTTGTATATGGAAGGGAATGTATGGACAGCAGTAGCACATATTATAACAGGGGTGATCGGGTCAGGGGTATTATCACTAGCATGGAGTCTGGCTCAGTTGGGTTGGATAGCAGGTCCTTTGGCCATGCTTTCCTTTGCCCTTGTAACCCTCATTTCTGGATTCCTTCTCTGCAATTGTTATCGTTTTCCAGACCCTGAGTATGGGCCTCTCAGAAACCGGTCCTACCTTGAAGCTGTTCATCATAATTTAGGTAAGGTTTCATTATAAAGTACGCTCAGCTGCTTTTTTTTGGAGTTTGTTTGAACATCTAAAAATCAATTCAATATTAATATAAAATAAGGCCCGGTCCATTGATAGAAATTTAAAAGTCACCAAAGGTGAATTTTAGTTTAATAAAGTAATATGGATCTTACTGAAGATTGAATATAAATATATATATATATATATACATATATATCTGTACTAACAGGGTATGAGTTTTCATTTTTTTTTATTTTCTTTTGCTTGGTATGGAAAGTAATGCTCTATGCATGAATTTCAGGGAAAAAGAATGCCATGGTGTGTAGCCTATTTCTACAAGCAGGCTTGTTTGGGGCTGGCATTGCCTATACTATCACAACTGCTACCAGCTTAAGGTATATGAAGGTCAAAATTTAACTCCAAACTAATCCTTAAAATTTGATGCAAATCCTAAAATATTCTTCCATTGGATGCAGAGCAATTAGGAATTCATACCCGGTAGAAGGGAAGCTAGCCAATTCTGAATATGTGGATGCTACTTATGTGCTGATATTTGGATTTGCTCAAATCTTCCTGTCACAACTACATGGTTTCCATAACATACAATGGTTATCAGTTATTGCTTCAATCATGTCTTTCTGTTATTCTTTCATTGGTCTTGGACTTGGCTTAGCAAAAGTCATAGGTAAAATCCCCAATCTATGTTACAACAACATTTAAGAGACTTTGATTTGATTTCTTCCTTTTCTTTTTCTTCAAGGACCAACAATTTTTCTTGTCATTATAATTGCAGGAAATGGTTATATTAAGGGCAGCACTACAGGAATCTCATCTTCTACCGCGCTTGAAAAAACACTGTCAATATCTCAAGCTCTAGGAGACATTGCATTTGCCTATCCATACACCTCAATTATCTTTGAAATACAGGTATGCGACACTACTACTTTTGATTGAAAATACCCTATTAGTTAAAAAAGCAATTTTGGGGCATTTTAAGAAATGATTTGAATTTTGCAAAAAACATGAAGGATACTTTGAAGTCACCTCCATCAGAAAACTACGCTATGAAAAAGGCTTCAACAATAGCAATTGTGATCACAACCTTCATCTACCTCAGCTGTGGAGGTTTCGGATATGCAGCCTTTGGTGATGAAACACCAGGGAATCTATTAACAGGATTTGAATCTTATGGTCCACGGTGGCTTATTAACTTTGCTAATGTCTGCATTGTGCTTCATCTGGTTGGAGGTTATCAGGTACTTTTTTCAACTCAGCATACACATATTATCATGGTCTTGTCAGCCAAAATATTTAAACTGCTTAGCTTTTCAATTGAAACCTGATTTAACAAAAACGTCTAAAAAAAAATAGATAAATAAATAAATAAAAATAAAAATCATACTATTGCTGCAATCATGAGGCCGTCTCTTCCAGTATAGATTATGTTGCTCAAAAATGTTAATGTTGACAGATATACAGTCAACCACTCTTCGCAAATGTTGAAAAATGGATCGTGAAGCAGTACCCTGGATTAATGAAGGGAAATTACATAGTTAAACTACCATTGTTGCCTGTTTTTACATTAAATCCTCTCAGGCTGTGTTTCAGGACATTTTATGTTTTTTGTACAACTGGAATTGCAATCATATACCCTTACTTCAACCAGATATTGGGATTGCTAGGGGGCATGAGATTTTGGCCCTTGTCCATATATTTTCCAGTAGGAATGTACTTGAAGCAGAGCAAGATTGAAGCTTGGACAGCAAAGTGGTTGATCCTTCAAATCTTCAGCATTGCTTGCTTGTTTGTAACAGTGTTTTCCTTGTTTGGGTCAATCCAAGGACTATTAAGCGCAAAACTAAGCTGAAAAATGGGCAAAACTAAAGCTGAAGAGTGGGTCAGGAACTCATTTGAAGATATTAAGTTGAATGATCCTGGCCTAAATTGTAAAAAAAAAAAAAAAAAAAAAAAAAAAAAATCTTATCACCTTTTTTCCTTAATATTGAAAGTATGGGGATTTGAACTCAGGGTCATATTAAGCTAAATGATCCTGGCTTAAATTGTAAACGAAAAAACTGTTTCTTTTTTTTTTTTTTTTTAATACTGTACCTTGTGTATATCAGATTCCTAAAATGTGAATAATCATTGGCTAATTGCCTATGCTTGATTTTCTTTTAATGTGCCGAAACATAATATATATATACCTATATATATATATGCAGCAATTTACTTGCAATGCTATTCCATCTTTGGAAAAAAAAAAAAAAAAATTAATGCTAAGAGCATCTATCTCTAATGAGAAATATTAAAACAGCAATGTCAAATTTTGATATACCACTGAAATGCAAGACAAAATGTTGACAATTTCCCAGGGTGTGACAAATATAGCAATGTCACTATAAATGCTATATTTGACATTGTAATTGGAATTAAAATGCTAAATGTGCTAAAAATTTGACAATGACATCCTATTTGCCGATCTCTATGGGGATAGTTTTTGTCATTCAACATTTAACCAAAAAAGAGGGCAGATTGCATATGTTTTGTTGTCTCTAATGAGTCTGGATGGATGATCTTTGTCCTTGATAAGTAAGTAGTTTTGTATGGAAGTAAAAGAGAGACACAAAAGTTATGGAAGAAAAAATGTGTGAAGCACACGTGCAACAACAACCTTAAATTTTTTGCAAGTAGAAAGGCAGTCAACAGGGGAGAGAGAGAGAGAGAAAGAGAGAGAGTTGACCGGGCGTCTTGCGGGTGAGCTACCGGCCCATCTCTCACACGCTCTACAGCGTTGAATTCTTTAATATAATCATGCGCCTTTGATGCCTCTTGTTCATGACCATGCTAACTCTTCCTTATATAATAAGAATTTCCCTTTCACTTTCACTTACAATAAACAAAATATATATATATATATATATATATATTAACACACCCAAAAATCAATTCCTTTCCTTCTCTATTTTGCTTCTTTCCTAATTCAAAAATGCTACATTTTTAATCCTCTTTTTTTTTTTTTTTTTTTGGTTTTCTATAATCGACCTCAAATTCGGTTCTCTTTCTTTTATATCTCTTATTTCCTTGGTTCATCTTTTATTGTCCAAAACTTGGTTTATTATTAGACCATTTTACTACTTTGTTATTATTGCTACTACCACTTTGAACGAGAATTATACTCAGAAAAAACCTCAAAAGAAATGGGTCGGATTCCTTGCTGCGAGAAGGATAACGTGAAACGGGGACAGTGGACTCCTGAAGAAGACAACAAGCTCTCTTCCTACATTGCCAAACATGGCACTCGCAACTGGCGCCTTATTCCCAAGAATGCCGGTTTGTGCCTGCTCTCTCTCTCTCTCTCTCTCTACCTCTCTTGTGCATAATAGCTCTATATTCTAATATCTTTTTATCCTTTGTTTTCCATGTTATGTTCAAGGTCTTCAAAGATGTGGTAAGAGCTGCAGGCTGCGATGGACTAATTACCTTCGGCCTGACCTTAAGCATGGCCAATTCTCAGATGCAGAAGAGCAGACCATAGTGAAGTTTCACTCCATCGTTGGCAACAGGTAGTATACCAACAAGCGAAGCACTATTAACTCAAAACTCATGTTATGAAGAATCTCATTGTGCTTTTTCTTTTTCTTGTTTTCTATTGAACATCACAGATGGTCCATCATTGCTGCTCAGCTGCCTGGCCGTACCGACAACGATGTCAAAAACCACTGGAATACCAAGTTAAAGAAGAAGCTTTCAAGCATGGGCATTGACCCTGTAACACACAAACCCATTTCCCACCTCATTGCAGAGATTACAACAACACTTGCACCACCACAGGTAGCTCACCTTGCAGAGGCAGCCCTCGGCTGCTTCAAAGATGAAATGCTCCATCTCCTTACTAAAAAGCGCATCGATTTCCAGCTCCAGCAATCGAATGCAGCACCTGGAAACACCCAGTCCAATTACATAAACAGTAAGCAGGAAGAAAAAGATGACACAATCGAGAAGATCAAGCTTGGTCTATCAAGGGCCATCCAAGAACCTGACATACTACCCCCAAACAAACTATGGGATTCTCATGGACCGACATTCTCAAATTTCACAGGGACATGCACTACTTTCCCTGCATCGGGATTTCAGTATGGTCCATCATCTTTTAGCAACGAAGAGGATGGATCACCCTGGAATCAGAGTATGTGTACCGGAAGCACATGTACAGCAGGAGACCAGCAGGGTCAGTTGCAGGACAAACATGATGAAAACGGACTGGAATCCGAGGGTGGAAAAGAGATCAGAAACGGATCGATTATATTTAACTCAGATGGTGTCTTGTGGGATTTACCTTCTGATGATCTAATGAATCCAATAGTCTAACGGAAAACATAGAGATAAACTTAGGAATGCAATAATAACTCCCTACTTGAGAAAATAATAAGTGGCAACGATGAAAATGTAAATAATGCTCATTTTATAAACTGTGAAGGAAAAAAATATATATATAGATTATTACATAATATCTTGCTATCACTTCTCAATCAATGTGTAACAACCATATCTATTTTCTTACTATAAAATACAAATATATTCTCTAGATCAAGCAAAATATGACGATGAGGAGGATGTGTCGGCAAGAACCTGCAGTAAAAGAAACAAGTAATAAAAGAGATCAAAATAATCAAAGAAAAGGTTTATTTTCTGGGGGGGGGGGGGGGGGGGAAAAATCAGATAAAAGATTTTGTTTGCAGAAGAAGAAACATTTCTATACAGCTACATACCTCAAGTTGCTCTTCAGTAAATAAATCTTTCTGAATATTCCACGTATCAGCATGTGTACGCCGAAATTCAGCCACTGCTTTTGTAACTGTAGATTTTACAGGTGATGGCTCCCCACCAAAACGAGCTAGTAATGTTACATGCTCCGGCAACCAACTGAGAAAAATGAAAATTGCTCAAGAATTAAAACGATTTCTAAAGAATCAAATCAACCAACTGAGAAGAATGAAAATTGCTCAAGCATTAAAATGATTTTTAAAGAATTAAAATTGAACCAAAAAAAAATACAAATTGAACAAAAACAAATAATATATATATATATATATATATATACATAAAAGAGAAATTTTGACATTGAATTTGTTAGCTGATAAGGCACAAGAGAAAAGACCCAGAGCAAAATCTACAAAATTGATAGATAAGATAAATCTGCGCAGCTCACCGCCATTGTGGTAAACCAATGGTAGGCCAACGAATGCCCAACCAATATATGGACAGCAGTGGAGAATAAGCTTACCCAGCGATTGATTTACCATAGGATCCTAAGTTTGTAACCATATTAATGAAAATGTAGTTCTTCATAATTTAGTCAAATTTATAATAAAACTTTCCTACTCATGGGTGTTCAAAATTGTATGCTCAAATTAGAAAGAAACCAATTACTTCTTTACAACAATGATACTTTTCTTGTAAGCAATTTAGTAGATGCTCATATTAACAAAAATTTCTGGATGCTTCATAGCTATCCCTTGCTTTTAATTTCATCACTCAATCACCGGCTCAGCGTGGAATCACTTACAACCAAGTATTTGTTATATAGAACACTACTTGCATAAATGTCATAAACAAATACTTTATATTGGAAATTCTCAAAACGCATATGTTTAGTTTCTTATCTAGAACAAACAGACCTGGGTATATCATAGGGAGCTGATAACACACAAGCTGTCAAAGCAAGTACAGCACCATGAGTAGAAGCAATCGACTGACTTGAATTCAAATTTCTGCATTCACATAGTAACAGTGTCAAGATTTTAAATATATATTGATTGTCCTATACTTTGGTCTAGATGTACAAGAATTCAAACCAGATGAGATGCAAACTTTAAAGCATGAAAAAACATGTTAGCAATTCCAACTACCGATTATATATCTACGAAAAACATGTCTATCAATGCCAAGGGCAGAAAATTCAGTGGTAAACCCAATGCAATATATGTAGGCATCTTATATTCGAGGTTGAGCATATGCATGTTCCGGATATGCCATTATATGCTGTAAAACTAAATTCCATGGGCAATTATACCATTTAGAGAGAGAGAGAGAGACCAAAAAAAAAAAAAAAAAACCAACACTACTAGCATGAGATGCTCACAGAGCTTAAGAACAAAGACATGAATGTACAATAGCATACATTATTAATCTACAGAGATATATGTACAACATAAAAAGGTATATTAATAAAGTAAGAACAAAGAAGCATGGAAAATAACCTCTTCTTCTTCTTCCTCTGAAGATTACTTGCTTGCTTGTATGCCTTATCACGAAAGCCCTTAGCTAGATCTTCATCCCCACCCTTCATTAGCCCTGCTAAAACTGCAGCTGCATGCTCCCTTACCTGAAACAGCAATTAGATCATATAAATTACAAAATCTCACTTATCATCCAAGGACACTACAACATAAACGGAGCCATAGTCACTATAAAAAGGTTTTTAAATGACAACTGATCACAAATTTGATTCCACAATATCAAGAATAATAATTAAACATAATTATAAATTTTGAAAATTGAGCCCCCAAAAAAAAAAAAAGATATTACTGTAGACTTTATGTGGAATTACTGATAGAAATAAACAGTGACATTAGGAACTTGCCTCAACTTGGTTGTCTATAAGTAGCTTTTCTACAGTTTCCCAGATTTGTTGTTTCTCCGCGTTTGAAAGAATGAATGTGTGCCTGTCATATGAAAGAACATTCACCAATAGACTCAAATCATTGGTTGTCTTTAGTTTTGATAGTGAGTTCCTTGTTATATAATAAGTCAAGTCAAGAATAATAATAGAACCGGGAGATACTTGCCAGGATGGCTTGGTAAGCAAGCAACCAGTTATGCAGGCACTTATTTTATTTAAACATTTAACATCCCAAATGGAATTTAAACAATAAAAATACAAAGGCTCAAACATTTTAATGATAACTATCTTTTATGCAAAGGAAGATGGGATAAGATTCAATATAGAAATCCTTCTGAAAGACAGTACCTGTACATAAAAGTACGTAGATACGTCAATGTCGCAGATCTAATTCGCCAGTTGGAATCATTCGCTGAAGAAAGAATCACAGTTACAACATCCTGAAGATGAGGTTCCCAGATAATCCTCCACCTTAGCAATTCAAAAGCTGCCTTTGCCAAGGTTGACAAATCTTTATTTGAAGTATCCTTCAGAACGAAACTAATTTTTCTCAGTCCTCAGATATGAAAAATTGATGCCTAAGTTACATGCCATCATAGTTAAAGGGGATAATACCTCCCACACCCCCCAAGGTTTACCCTAAGTTCAACAAGACTCCTATAAGTTTTAAAACTATCAATTTATATCTTGCAGGGATTGTAAATAATGGAGATTGATGTTAATTCCAGAGTGTATGATGAAGATTTTTTAAGACTGGGTAGGCAGGAAGATGATATTATTAAAATCAGCAGGTCCCAGTTGGTCCAGTTTTATTTCAGCCAAACCTCAAGGGAGGTGAATGGTATTAACCAGACATAATGAATAAATAACAGAACAATAAAAATTACCCTAGATGTCATTTCTTACCAAATCAGATTCTGCTAAATTCAACTATAAATCATTAGAAACATAATATACCACTTAGTACATTAAAGTCATTAACATTACAGGTTACATCATGGCCCACATCCTAAAAGAGGGGCTAGAATCCAGGTAGCAAGGAAAGAAAACTGTTAAAGGTAGTAGCCGAACAAGTTAAATAAACTCATCGAGTCACAGTTAGCCACTAGTTCAAAAATGTAAGGAGAAGTCCTGAACCAAAATATAGAAAAGCTATACTAACTAAAAAACCCAAGACAGCTTTATGAAAGTCTCTCTTGAACTAGCACCCCTGCAAGTTCAATTTGCAGGTCTCTTAATTACACATATTTTTATTTCAGGAATAAAAAATGTAAAGCCTGGTAACGATGCTTTCCAAAATAACACCAACATATGACAGACTATCCTAAATCAATCACTTGGCCTGACTAAAAGATAGGTAGAAATAAACCTCAAAGTATCCATAAGTATGAATTCTCTACTTTGCATACCTGCAAGGATATCACGGGATAGAGAAGTCCCACGATCACATCCAGCAAATATGAAGACCTTCCAGACTTCAAAGATGAGATGATAAAATGGAAAAGCTTCACAAAATAAAAATAAAAATAAAAATAAAAATAAAAATTCATCAATAGAAGATTTTAAATAGTAGAAAATATTCTAAAACAATTTTATATAAAACTTTACCGTTTCCATCCATTTGGCATCATCTTGTGAATCACCATTCAGTATCCCATTTTGATAACTTGTATTCATTTTGCTTTCTGAGCTGTCGGACTGATTGGTATGCTGAATATTCATTACCACTTCAGATGCTCGTTCTACTAGAAATTGAACCCAAAGTTTCTCTTTAAGCTGGTTATTTACTTCCTTATTTTCTGCCTCATGCGAACAATCATGATCAAATGATGCATGAAGCCGAATATTAGAGCATAAAACAGAAAGAGTAACTCCTATTGCTTCCCTCACCTGCCCAACAAAACAGAAACATTAAAATACTACCCAAATCAACAAATAAATTCCCAAGGTTACTGCCATGGTTGGCTAACAATTAAAGCTGTTTGTTTCTTCTTGTAAGCTCATTTGATAACACATTTATGTTTTTGGTTTTCATTTTCTGCTTTTAGACCAAGCATATATGATTAATAGCTGGTTATATATGCCATACGCAAAAGCCAAAAAAATATAAAAACCGCTTATTGAGCCTACTTATTTAGTTATTTATTTTATTTCTCATTTCAAGCTTCTAACTATGTGAGAAGTCCAATTATCATTCAAAGAAAAAGCCTGATGCTATATGGCTGAAGTAAAACTTTTAATAAAAAAACCAAAAACCAAAAAAAGAAAACAGATACGTTGCCAAACAGCCTCCTAAATTTTACTTTCTAATACTGGATAAAAAATGATAACAATAAGATATAAGCACACTAATTAATCAAGAACTGACTTTACAAAAACATGGATGGATTAATTACCCACACAATAACTTTACCTAACATTTATAAATCTCTACTCCAGTAAATATGTGTCATATGTCAAAATGTGCAAGTGCCCACATAAAAGAGTTGGTGACTTAATACATAGAGCACAAATATGTAGAGCACTTACTCTTTTTTCTTCTTTTTTTCCTTTATATTCTTTTCATCTGTTGTTTTGGATAAGCACATGAAGGCAAAAAGAAAGTAAAAGTTTATTCCATTGATTTTGCTAGAAAGCAGAAATATCAAACAAATTTTAAGGAGAAACCTTAAGTGAAAATAATTAATTGCTTATTCTATAAAATCTCCCCCCAAATAATACAACCAGACAATAAATGTGAAAGAGAATTGAGCTGATTAAGAATTTTGCTAACATCTAGTGTCTCCTTTGTTGAATTATAATTGCACTGGAAGATGAAAAAAAGAGGCAAACATGTACATGCAACATTAAAAATATTTTATCAGAAAATTGGATAATCGTTTGACAAATAAACATGCTTACTTGAGCAGATGAATGGCACATGCTACCAAGCAGCTCATCGAGAAGTTTATAGTGGAGCTGAATTTCAGCTACTGGCATCTTTTGTGGGGATATTTCTATAAGTGCTGCTGAAAGAAATGCATAGCGTTTGGCAACTATAGTGGTAGTTACTGTTGATGGTAAAGTTGTGGCCAAACAATCAAGTATATGCTGCCTCAAAAGAGGGACCCTTGTTCCATACTTTCCTTTCCCAGTAACCGCATAACGTATACAAGCTGCCCATTCAGGTATCGATTCTACCGACTGTGATAGAATGATATTCCGCAGCTGGTCCATCATCCAGCTGTCCCATGCTCCTAAAAGACCATTGACATCAGAATGCAATACCCCAGCAAATGCTTCAGCAGCAACGCATTGCTTAGATCTTTCCTTGGCAATTATAAACTCTTCTAATGAACTTTTAAGTGCCAATAAAACAGGCATGCCACATTCTTGTATGAGACGCTTGAAAATCCGAGCAAAGTTTGAGTAAAAGTTGTCAGATCCTAATAAAGAGATCCAACTAGGAGTGCGCGGCCATGAAGATGAAAAGTCAAAATAAAAGCGAGTAATTGACTTGTCTGCTAGACTCTGGAAAGAAGAATTCCCATAATTTCCTCTCGAAGAAGTGTTTTCCATGTCAGTAGTTATATGAACATGAGAAAGACTGTTCAAAGTCTCAGTAAAGAATCCATTCTCCATAAAAATTTGAGTTAATTCTTCTTCGAGGGATGATTTTTTATGTCCTTGCTTGTTCCCAGAAAGAACAGTCTGTTCTCCAGGCGAAAGCTTATAAGGTGATTCTTTTAATAGAGTATTTAAAGCTGAGATGGCAAGTATTCTTGTCTGAGGAAGTTGACTTTTCAAATTTTTCAAAAAATGACCTGGAAAAGAATTGATATTAAAGTTCAAGAAAAAAATTAACAGCTGTACACTGTAAATGGAATGAAAACAATTTTAAAGCAATAAGTACACGAGAATATGAACCAACCAGCAGTTTCACTCAGAATATTAGAAGAAGAATTTGGATCATTCCTTGATGCCATAGCCAACAGGAGCAGAATTCGATTAGCCATCAGATTGTACCTGTACGAAAAGTAAACAAATAGAAAACTCAACTGGTAACTTCAAGAAATTTTAGTCCATGAAATCAATGTAAAATGTACTGAAAAACTTCCAGCAAATGAAATGTCAATAATGTCCAATTCCACATCAGTTTGTCAGAATTCAAGGAATAAATGAGAAAAGTTGCAAAGGGATTTGAGACATAGTTAAGCAAAAAATTCTACAACTCCTGAAAAAGGTGGTCAAGATAATCAGATTTAATACCTCCAGTGTAAGCCAGTAGAATCAAAACTCATAGAACCAATCTGACAAACCAAATCCGCAAAATCCTGACCATCTGGGTGATCCTTGGATGTCCCAAAAATGCTTCTAGATACTCCAGAAAAGTGGATGTTGTATTTGACAAAAAGCTGTTGGTACTCAGATTATATTAAACTACAACAAAATCAAGAACATATACTCTAAATCATCTTGAGCTAGTTACCTCATTAATTGCTTTCTGGGTTTTCAGTGATTCATGATGAGAGCTTCAAGCAGAAAGAAAGAAAATTAAAATGTATGACAACTTTTAACATTCAACAATAAATGAAATCAATTATAGATATTTCTGCAGATAAAAATAAGGTTACCTCGAAAGAATCCCAAGAATAAATGAAAAGAATGCCTTTTGATCCTGGAATAACAGAATAAATATCAGGACATTCATTGAAAAATCCGTACAGAAAAGTTTGTTTTGAAACACTACCATTGTCAAATGCTTGAGAACAACTTGTGTGGCAAGTATTGAGCAAGAACCTAGCACAGCATTTTCTGGTGAATTGGGATTCCGTAAGTTCTCAGTTAAAGTGAGAACACACTTTGAAATCATAGATGGCCATCTCTTGAGCATCTTTAAAAGAGATTTTCCAGCAAGCCTGGGTATCATGCCATCAGATCAGATTTGGTAAAGCACAATTCAAACTAGAACCATATGGCAACATATCAAATGGATACTTGTCAGAAGAAAACAAATTCTCAACTTTCAGACAAAATTCATTGTTCCTATGCAGCAATAGGATAAATGTAATGCATCTTAAATTACTTTTTTTTATTATTTTTTTTATTTTATTATTATTGGAAATCATGCATCTAGAATTATCATTCTTAAGTCTTTTAAGTTTCAAACAATTAAGCCAATGTTGCATGGTTTCCACCATATGGAAGATTTCCCCAAATACCTTAAGGCATATTTTCCTCGATAAATAAGAAGTGTACAGGCTTACCAAACAGAAAATAGAGACCACACATGGTCAGTTTAAAATTTCTGACACCAATCATATGCAAGCACTTAAAGCCAAAATTATTTGACAAGTAGATGACTTGTTAGATGGCTATTTAATATATCTTAAACCACACTACAAGTTCTAAAGGAAAACAGACAATAGATGTTTTTAATTGAAGAATATTGCGAATAAGTTTTAGCTTATGTATGAGATAAAGCCCCTCATCAAAATTAAAATAGATACAAGGACCAAAATAAAACTAAAAAGAATTAAGGTGTAGAAAATTTATTCTTACCAAGGTAATGCACCATACATTTATGCACTATGTACAATGTACAATAACATTAATGCATTTATTCAAGTAACATTATTCCATCAGATTGATTAAAAGCACAACATTTTAATCATATAGCAGGGCCACAAAAGATTAGAAGACTCACGCACGAACAGTTTCATAGCTGTGCAAGGACAGGTTTAGAAGATCTTCTATCAAAAGGTTCAAATGGTCTGATGGACAGAAATTCCCATCAGTGTGATATAGATAATAGGATGACTGTGATGATCTCCATGTATTATGCATGTATGCCTTGTCAATAAGTGCCCACCTAGGCCTGGAATGGAATAACATAATCAGGAGCAAACTAAAACATATATGTATATTTTGAACTAATAGGAGATTCCACTAAAGTACTGCACCTTCTTTTTCCTTTAGAATGAGATGACACAATGAAATTTATTGGAGGTTCTATTATAGCAGCAGATTCTAACTTCCAAGCTTGCCTGTGATGTGCCCACTCATCATATTCCAAAATTCCTATATAACAAGAGTACAGAAAGAATTAATGAGGCAGCATATAAAGGGAGAGAAAAGGAAGGGAACATCATACATCATGTACCATGTAAGTATATATAAAAAAGTACAGATTCATTTCCATTACCATAGTTTCCTAAATCATCCATTATACGAATAATGAGTATCAAAAGTATGCTGTCATCTGATTTTTTCTCTAATAAGTATCTGCTCAGTGCACAAAAAGCAACAAGATTAAGTAAACAAGCCACATAAATTGAAGGAATGAATTTGACAAAGAAATTATATCAAACATTACTTGCAAGCCGTATGAATAATCTCAGCAGCTTTTTCCCGCAATTCAGTACTGCCAACACTCGAACCAGTTGCTCCAGCTATCAAAAAAGAACCATGACCTGAATCTTCAACCATCCCATTTCTAGTGGATGGTCTGAAATCAGGTAAGCAAGACAAAACACCTTGCAATGCAGAATCTATACGCAAAAGAGTCACTTTTAAGTGCTCTTTCTCATCTCCTGGTTAAGAAGTTGCATATAATTGTGAGACAAAGAATTTCATTTATGTACAAAATACAAACAAATGCAGAATCTATACATAAAAGAGTCACTTTTTAGTGCTCTTTCTCATCTCCTGGTTGAGAAGTTGCATATAATTATCATGTAAAGTAATTTCATTTAGTATAAAATACAAACATGTATATCAGTGCACATAAATTGGGCCATACATGTCAACATTGATAAGAGAACTATCAATATGCAATCTCAATACGATCAAACATTTTACATCTCAGAAAGAGGGTGGAGGAAGGGAAGGAATATCTAGAGAGTTATACCTGGATCAGTATGCATTTTAGTTTGGCATATTCTCAACAGATCATCCAAAGCTGAACGAAAATGAAGGTCCAAAAGTTCATTTGCAAACTGAACTTCTTCAACACTTGGGATGTGCCACTTCGGTCCCATCAACAGTTTATCATCAGAATAATCTTTTGTGCCAATCCATGCCTCCAATGCAGCAGTATCTGGATGATGCAAAATACACCTAGAAAACAATAATTTTATATCATTTATAAATATATATTTTAATTTATTATTGATATACTACATAAAGGGGTCACAACTTTTATTTTGAAACCATCTTCATATGGAAAAATCTAATAGTCTAGGGAAAATGCGAAACCTTAACATCAAACGTTCTTATTAATTTCAAACATCCCCACTTGCATACTAACTTCTTGTGCATACTTATTCCAGAAAGGCATGTGAATGTCTCACACATGCTTAGCATATAAACATGGCCAGTAATTCATATTCTTTTTACACACAAAATTTAGAAAAAGGAAAAGACACTTTATACATGGTATGCCAGTAAAATAAAATAATACATAGCAAAGGAGGAGGTATACACTTACTTGTACTGATCAATAGGATAGTAAAAAATCAGGCATCCAAGGAGGGATCGAAGAAGTTGATCACTGGCTCCATTGATCTGTTATTTGACCAAGCAAATGGTTCAAATAATTCAATGAATAGAAGAATCCCCACACACAAACTTGTGAGAAGTTGCTAAACAAAGAGGTATTAATCCATAACAAGATAAATAAAAACCTTCCAAGATGGTGACTCAAAAGCATAGCCAATAGCTTCTTTTAACTGATCCTTGAAGCGGAGAACTGCACTGCCTGCATAGCTAATAGAAATTGATAATAATTTCATTTGGTATTCCACTGCTGTTTCAAGAGCTGGAGAGATCGTAGGTTTTGCCTGGAAGAAATCATTCCATATTTAAAACAAAAATCTAGGTTTAGAAAAAACGATACAACCAACAGCACAAAATCAAAAAGACCTTGGTTGAAACTGGGGCATTTGATATCCCGCTTCCTCCAAATCCAGTGACAGGTATTCCTTTTAAAGAGGATAAAACAGAAACCAAAATAGGCTCAACAAGTTGAGTAACTGCCTCTTCTGGGTTTGAATGAACACATGCGCAACAAAGCAGTCCAACCTCTGCTATTGCCCCAGGAAGAATATTTGTCCTCACAAATTTGGAGATCTTCCTCAAGGCCTGTTTTTGGTAAACAAAGAAAAGTTTACAATGTATTTCACTGGAATGTCTGATAAAAGTACAAAACCACTTGACTGTGCATTTGAGTCAACAACTGAGACCTGATTATACAGAGGTTTTGAAAGTCTTGCAAATAAGATCTCAAGCATGCAGTAATAGTATGGACCATCCTCAACCAGAAAAGTTCCTGATAATGCTGATAAGTGTATACCTTCATTCCTGCAGGCACAAGATCGATTGTTCTCACAATGTGGAGATGGGGAAAAGTTGATATTTCAAATACAATACAATTGAACTAAGAACTAAACCAATAACAGATTAAGAAAGTGAAGGATTGGGGATTTGGTTCACTTACATAACGCTGCTGGGTTCCAAGTGTAAAAGCAAGGAAAATAAGCGACATAAGAACTCATCCAGCCATTCAGAAAAACGAAGCATTGGCATGAAGGGTAGTGAATCTATATCATCATCCAATGAAACCAACTGCAAATATCCAAGATCAGTAAAGCATTTATGCAGCTTATTAAGGTGGTGGCTGCAGATTATGTACTTACATTGGAAAATATGGAACCAATTAATTGCATGGTTGCCAAGGTTTTAGGAGGATCATTGGCATCCATACCAAGTAACGCATTGGACAATGAAGCCATCAGAAGATCAGTTAAAGCACCATCACTACCAAGATCAATTGTTGCTGCTGCAGAATCTGAATCTGACAGGGACGTGAGACATAGAGAACGCCCAACAAATGCTACTGACACCAGTGCAATTTTTAATTGATGGGTTGCAGTCATCTGACTAGACACAAAGGTTAGTAAAAGAGAAGTTATTTCAATGAAACAAGCTCCACTTATAGGAGGAATATAACTCTCACATAAAAGAGCCACACTAGAGCAAGGGAGAACCTCATATTTTAGAGGTAATGTATAGAGAAAACCAAATATAATTCATGTGATTTAAAACTAGTTTATTAATGAGGAAACAGATGGGCCATGACAAACCGTTTCCAAAGCCATATGGAACCTAGATGCAACAAAAGGCAGGACCAAGGTAGGCTCCACATAAGACAAGATTGAAGTGGCAGCAGCAACTGTCTCAGAAAGATGTTCATTTTTGCTATATTGACCACGATCAATTAACTTCAGCAACACATTGACAAAAGACTTCCTTTCTGATCTTCCTAGAAAATGGTCAGCAGGCTTGCTGCTATCACTGTTCCTGTACTAACAATAATTTAGTATAAAAAACATAAACATGATTAAATATACATACAACATATCTCATCTTGTAGCAAGCATATTCTTACAGTTGTTCATTCTGTAGGCGTTTTTGGAATGAAATTACCAAATGGAGCAAAAATCGCTCTAATGAATAGGTCCAGCGGCCACCATTAGAGGGGTGGTAGTATCTATAATAAGAAAAAACAGAAAACAACCAATAAAAATAAATAACTTAAAACAAACTTTTAGTAGTAGAAATAATAAAATTAATATGGAAGTATACAAACTGTTCTAAGAGGTTGACCAATTTCTCAAACTGCTCCTGTGACTTGCTACCAGGTTTTAATAAATACACCTGCAATTGAAATAATAGCATAAAGATGCATTCCAACCCATTCATACAGGCAACAGAACAATTCATCAACAACGCAAAAATTAGACAACACCATATGAATCTTACAATTGACTTTGCAATGGCCTTTGCAGGGGTCATTGTTTTATTTGAGAACAAGAACCTTGTGTTTCTGGGAACATCCACAGCAAAGGGGAAGGATCCACTTCCATTTGCCACAGGAACCTATAATTTTCAGAAAGAAGCATGAAATTCCACCATGGTAGTATCAAAATCATCCAGCAAAACTGTTTACTTCGGTCCTTACTATCATTCCAAGAGAAATTGAGTATGCAGTTACAGAACATGTCAGCGAAGAGCCCTTTATAACAAACTTTAGGGATACACTAACCTCAAACATATTTAAGTATCTAGTGAAAAGTGTGGGTAAAAAGCATTCCCAGTCAATAAAGTCGTAGTTTTTTACAACACGAGCAACAATGGCTGCCCATTGACTATTCCAGAATTGACAGTTTGGTATAGATTCCCACAGATTCATACACTCTTTAATCCAATCCCTGCAGTGCCAATGGGTGGGTTTTTCATTTCACCAATAAGTCATGCAGAAATCATAAAGGAAAATTTCCCAAACAATATGTGCTCTTACTGTGAAAAGAAATCCTTGTTGTCCAAGTTTGTAGGAAGAAACAGTCTCACAAATCCCGATCCATCAAAGGATGAATTATGCCACGGGTTCTCCAATAACGATCTGCACATTGGTTTCATTAGGCAGATTGCAACAACATCTAAAAGATGAGTCAAAGCTCCAATGCCTTTATCCATTATTGCCTAGCAAATTATTCTATCCACTGATGTATTTAGAACATTGATATTGATAACGGGAATATCACAACTTAATAACTTGAACCAAGTGGAAGATTATGTAGTTCCTCTCTCAAATTTTAACATCAATTTTAATGACATAAATTCCATATGATGGATGAAAAAGTACTGTAAAAAACATCACTTTCCTCAGTCTGATTATAAAAATCGAGGAGGAGAAGGAATGAAGCACTTACCTAAACTCAGACCATATCTCAAATGCAGAACCTGGTGGGAAAAACCTCCGGCAGGACCGGACAAGGGAAGTAATAGTCTCAAAATGCCTTTGTCTCAACCTCCAACCTTCTGGACCAGCATTTCTATAGCAAGTGCATACTCAAAGTCACTATCATATAAAGTACTAAAAAAATTGTTCCAACATCTGTGTTATATGCCACTAATTGTAGAAAATTATCAAGCAGATAGTTAAAGATCAAAAGAGGTATTAATAAGCTAAAACCTTACAGAGAAACAATGACAAGAAGCACAATAACAACCAAAAGTTCATTTATTAAAAGGGAAAAATAAGTTGAAATGCACCATAATGTTGTGCAAAGATCAGAAACAGAAAAAATAGTAGCTAATCATGACTATAATATTTTAACAATCTTATTGGTATGAATAGTAGCTAATCATGCAATCCCTTCATGCCTTTTAACAAAATATACTTAAAAACAGATCCTATAGTAAAAATAATCAATCTTTATACACGTCACACACTTGAAAAGTAAAATACATAAGACCCACCTGCTGAAATGAGTATGGATTAGAGTATCATAAAAGGGCCGCCATGGAACTTTCAAGGACAACTTCTTCCGATACTTGTTAAGTACCCTGACTAACATATTTCCCCATCTAACCTAATTAACACAAAGAGAACCATCATTTAGGCAACAACAAAAAATGAGCAAGTACCCAAAAAAAAAAAAACAAAGTTTTGATATAACAAGGGATTACCTGGGCATAAAGCTTGTTCTGTGATATTCCAAACAATTCTAATCCAATCTCAACGATAGCATTGACATCTTCCAAAGATATTTCACTTTTTGCCTTTGTGAAACTACAAGGCAAACATATGAAACGTTAGGTTCGTTCCTGTCAATAACCCTTTCAGTTGTGATAAAGCATAAATGAAAATGTTACTCCCAAGTAAGCCATATTGCAACAAAAGACCCATATGGCACTTCTTAGAGCAACATACATCAAGAAGAAGAGTGGTCAGCAACACATCTTGCAGGAAATTATTTGTATCTACCATTATTATGCATTCTATGAAAAGCCACATTTGGCAGTTGCTAGGCTCACATAGCCAGGCCAATTCCAATTCCATCCTACGAAGACAAACCATCCTAGGCTTTAATGCATACTTGTGTTTAAAATATAAAAGTGAAAGAGAAAGAGTGAGAATGGTTGCCTATTGGCCATGGGTCATTACTATGACTGACAAAAGCAGGATTCTCTATAATGGCTGGAGTATATATTGTAATAATACTGCAGCAAAAATCTTTGTTTGTTGGGAGCAAACTCAAGCCAACGAGAGAAAGACATCTCAAACAACTTATTCGCATACTGCAAGTCATGTCTGAGGACTTATGTGATCACATAAACATAGGCAAGTTTACTTGGAAGAGGACTACCTAACCAGCGCTAATAATTTATCTTTGCCAGACCAACAAGCTAATTAGCATTACCACTGCAACACCAGCATGAACATCTAATATAATAAGCCAAATATAAGACCCTCTGCTAAGACTCATTTAAAAAGCTTCAGCTAATATTGATTGACAAAAATTGATATCCACCCCCATAATTTTGGCTCCAAGTGGGAAAGGGTAAAAGCTCTAATCTTCTCAATTACAGCTTAAAAAAATAAAAACACCAGGGCAATGCCATCCAATGACATAAGCATTAACATGCCTCTCCATAACTTATTAAATTGCTTAAACAGAATTCCACAACTTGTTGACCCATTAATACTCTCTGCACAAGCAAACCATAGCTCCAAAACCCAAGTAAGAGATTAAACGACCCAATACATCCAAATTCCAGAATCCCAATAAGACCCCAAAAAAAAAAAAAAAATTTAAAAAAAAAACCCAAAAAGGAATTCAAAATAATAATAATAATAATAATAATAATAAGCAAAACTTTATACACAAGGGAAAAAAAAATAAAAAATCAGGCAAAGAAAAAAAAAGTAAAAGAGAAAACTAACAGGTCGATGACGGAAACCCATTTGAGAGTGGAGTAAACGGAATCGGGATCGTCGGTTCTGTATGAATTCCTAACAGAGGAAACCACGCGAGCAAATGAGTCCTTCTCTCTCTTGGTTTCTTCGGCCACCGGCGGAGGAAGCCATGCATTGTAGAGATGCATATTCTGGCAGTGTGGAAAGTCGGTAGCAAAAAACAGCAAAAGCAGCCAGAGAAATTTTCTGGCAAATCGGGAAAAATGGGAAAGAAGAAGATAGAGAAAAAGAAAAAGACTGACTTTGTGAAGAGAAAGAGGGAGAGACAGAAAGCTTTAATGGTTTCACATAATGTTTTCTTTTCTAACAAGAAAAAGAAAACCTCTGGGTGTCGATAGAAAGTGACAGATTGATACTTTGCCAAAAGAAGAAAAAAAATTGGGATTTTTGAGAAATTCAGATTTTTTTCTTCACCTTCTTCACAATTCACCAAATAAAAAATACATAAAAACAGAGAGACTTGGAGAAGGGGTTGTGTGGGTGACTGGCTACCTGCACCGCTGGTTTCCTTCCTCAGTAGTTTTTGACTTTTCAGTGCTTCCCAATTCCGTTCATGTAATTTTCAATCTCATTTCATGAAAATTACACATAAAAATTAAAACTTTTTTTTTTTGACAACAAAAACCAAAAACGAAAGAGGCTTTATGGAAGAAGGAGGGCCACTGGATATTTATTTCACGTATAAAGATTAAAAACGACGTGTCCACTTTGGCTATGAGCCAATGACAAAGTGTGAAACTCGTGTCCGTGTGTTCAAGTAAACCAGTCACCACCACACCACACCAGCCACTTATTCCAATTTTTTTATTTAGTTTTTTTTTTTTTTTGGGTATCAAAAAAAAAAATTAAGTATATTGGTGAATGACGAAGCATCCCTGAATATACTTGCACCGTTCATTTTATTTCATTTCGTTGTATTTGTGGAAGTGACAAAAGTCTCTTAGGTTAAAAAAAAAAAAAAAAAAAAAAAAAAAAAGGTAAAAGTAAAAAAAATACCCATTTTCAATAAAGATATTTGCAGCATCCATGATTCAGATACCTTTGATGTGTTTGATAGGTTCAGGGATCAATTTGCTAAATTCAATATGCATTTTGGTCAATGCCTATAAAGTTGTATCACAAATGGGGCCCCCTTATACAGTACTACTACAACCCCTGTCAAACACATTTCCACACACACTAACCTTTTATTTTTCTATTTCCTTGTTTTTTTTCTTATTATTTTATACCTAACAAACATAAATAGAAAATTGAAAAGTTTGTCAAGGTTTTATGTCATTGCTTACCTACACTTTTAATAATGTACATATCTTTTTAGTTGAACCAGTAGTATAATTTTTTATGTTTTTCTTGACAAATCATCTTAGTTAATAAATGGGTTTTTTTTATTCATTAAAAAATAAATAAATCGGGTGTTTGTACAAGTATTATTATATATACATTTCTAATTCAATGAGCAACTTCTTATTATTGCCATTTATGCGCACACCTTATTGCAAAAAGAATATGTACAAGCTGTTCAATTAAAAAAAAAAAAATCAAACTTTTGTGCTAGGTTGTATATAAAAAAAGAGGGTTTGTGATAGCTTTGCTAAAAAAGTTTATGTAATTCCTTTAGAATATATCCCCTTATAATTCATATCTATATATATATTGTTTTATGAGTATCATAATCAGTAATCAAATGTTAAAAAAAAGTATATATACCCTAGTAATATGAAGCAATGATTTGTTATATCAAGGTCTCATTTGAACAACTTTTGCTTATGTTTCATAATTTAAGCTTCTCATTTTTCATTTTTTGCAAGTATAACTTAATCTTCTTCTTAAAAAAAATAAAATAAAAATTATTAGGCAGCTATACTTTACTAATTCTAATTAAAAACTCTTTTAAGAATTTGTCCAACACTTTTAATAGTTGTAATAACATCAAATGTCAAAGTAATGTTTTATAAGTCATGCCAAATAAGGTTTAAGTCAATAGGATTTAATTTAAAAATTAAAATAAATAATTTTTTGAAAATAAATAAATTGTATATAAGATTTACGTCCATTAAAAAAACAAAAAGTAAAAAAATTGTCCTAAGGTTCAAGCAATGTTAGAGCAGAAAGAAAAATACTGGGCCGGGTCAGTAAGTGGACTTTGAGAAGTAGGACTTGTTAGAGATATAGGCCTCGTACTAACTCCAGCTTGGGAAATAATGCCGTTGGAACAAAATTAAAATAATAATTGGACTTAGAAGAATCAGACCGTTTGGCGAAAAAGTAACCGTTGCCATTTTTCTCCATCTCTATAGCTCTCTCTCCCTCCCTCTCCCCCTGTGTCCCAGGCTTTTCTCAACAAAATTTATCACTTTAAATACCACATCCCTCTCTGCTTTTCTTCACCCAAAGCCATTCTTTATCTTCTCTCTTACTGCAAAACTCTCAAAGCAATCTCTCTCTCTCTCTCTCTCTCTCTGGTTGCTACCTCACTATCACCTTCAGCATTCATTCTCTGCATTTTTTTTTTTTTTTAAGTTTTTCCGTGTTCCTATTTTCTACAATGGCTGAAATGAAAGATACCCACATTGTAGAAATCCCAGTAGACGCAGAGCACCAGCAGAAAATGCAGTGTGCCATGGATTCCATCTCTACTGCAATCCAACACCACCCATTAATGGAAATCTCCGGTAGCCCCGGCCATCTTTTGCTTCTCAAACTCTGGCAAAGAGAAGAAGATCTTTTCGGCCGCCGCATTGCTCTTAAAGAAACCAGAATGGGATCCATCAAACAGGAGATCTTCCAACTATGCTGTTTCTTCTTGCTCTTTCATGGTTTTTTCTTAACCATGCTGTTTACCTCTTCGGTTCAACCCGAAAACCAAGATCACCATGTTTGTAAGAAATGGTGGATTCCGAGTCTTTTATCAATTGCAACCTCGTTTGTCTTTGTGGTGTTGGTCCAGATCAAGCTCTGTGGGTACTGGAAAGTTTGGAAACAGTTGCAAAGGGAAAAAAGTGATAACAGAGCTCTTACAAGGTGTATTCAGGAGTTGAGGATGAAAGGGGCAAGCTTTGATCTTTCTAAGGAGCCTCAGAGTGGGAAGAGGATGAAAAGCTCCAGCGTTGAGATCACATGGAAGCCTCTCACTTTGTGCTCTCAGTATCTGATCACCCTTTGTCTTGTTTGTTTTTCAGGTTTGGTCTTCCCTGCTTCCAAACTCATACTCTGTGGGTTCTGAGCTTTTTGTTCCGTTACTTTCAGTTTCAAGATCTTATATTCAAAGGGTATCAAAGAGGTAATTTTCTGCTACCTTTTCTCTATCGCTCAATGTCAAAGGTTGGTGATTGAAAATTTTAATCTCATCAGATCATGTCTTTCTGTTTCACTTTTTCTGCAGGATGTGATTTGGGAAGATCACCGAAGAAGTATAGAGAGTCATAGCCAGAACGAAGTTATTAATCGGTGTCGATGTATAATTAATTAATCCATTCCATTATGTAAAGACATTATTTAATCCATTCCATTATGGTTTTGATTTGTTCTTGACTGGCTTTTTTATTCGTTGAGATTTGCCAGGCACAAAAATTTGTTGAGATTTACATGATGACACCAGAACGAAGTTATTAATCGGTGTCGATGTATAATTAATTAATCCATTCCATTATGTAAAGACATTATTTAATCCATTCCATTATGGTTTTGATTTGTTCTTGACTGGCTTTTTTATTCGTTGAGATTTGCCAGGCACAAAAATTTGTTGAGATTTACATGATGACAATGAGGCGGTACAAGAAGAGTCAGCGAATTGCAAAAATTTGGAAGCTTTCATTGCTTCTTTTTACGAGAGGGAATGAAGCATACTTGGTCCGATAGCCAGTGTCCCAGTTGGAGGAAAGATTTGAGTCATTTTTTCTGCATCTGGACCGTGTCACCAATGCTGAGGGTTTCAGATTTGGCCCCCCCCCCAAAAAAAAAAAAAAAAAAAAAAACACGAAATTTTACGCACTTAACTGCCTATTCCATTGTAAGACAATCATGTATGGCAATATGAGAAGACACTCCTTGTGTACACACCTTCTTCGAAAGTTCAAAATGAACAAAGCTTTCACCTACTCTCTCTCTCTGTCTCTCTCCATATATACATACATATATATAATATATATATGTTATATATATATATATATATGTATGTATCTGAGAATATCTATGTGTATGGCATATATAAGAAAGTTATCAGATCCCGAGAAGCTAGGATTTATGTACTCGTAAGAGTATCATAAATTAACACCTACAATCATGGTTCAAAATATATTATCAACACTCCCAAATTTTGATAAATAGAAGACAAAAACAGTGTAAAAAGAAGCAACTGGTCAGAAAATCTTGTGTGGCATTTTAAAAGCCAAATACTTGAAAACAGCCAATTACAAAATTATGCGGCACTATCAAAGCCAAATATTCGAAAGACACCTGCAACAAGAAAACAAATTCTATTAGCAATTCTGTTGTGCCTCAGATTAAATGAATCATTTGCAAGAGTGGCGCAAGATTACCTTCATCAGCCTGATACTTGTTCTTGTCATCTCCAGCATATGCAAGCAGATTATATTTGGGATTCCATTCAACGCTGTTCATGGCAGCGCGGCAGGGAATTTGATGCACTGTCCGTCCAGTTTGAACATTTGCCTAATTTTTCACAAGAATCAATAATTAGATGTATCTACTCAATTTTTTATATTACCAAAAAAAATCAACTCAATTTTTAAATGGAATCGTTCGGAAATCACCACATGAATGGGATTATTTCACTAGCATATATAGTTCGATCTTCTTCACCTAAAGTGAATATCTATGGTCCAAGCTGCAAACGAATTTAAGCCCCATGGATACTTACTATGTCAATGAATAAGTCCTCACTGGCTGAAGCTATATAATCTCCAGTATGGTTGAAGCTTATCGTCCGGACAGGCCATCTGAGAAAGGTAAGGTACTCAAAGGTCATTGTCTAGCATGCAGATGATTTAGGTCCATGATGCATTAAGTAAAAAGGAAGCCCAAGGTGAAAACTTACTCAAGTTTTGTAAATGTTCTTACACAGAGCATCTCTGAAATGTCCCACAGGCTGACTAAGGAATCAGCACTTCCAACTGCAAAATATCTGTAACGGTTGGCAGAAGGATTCGTTATGTTCCAAGTTAATTTTGTAATGGAAAACATAAACAAAGTAAATTTTTATGATGGGATCCGTGACTGTTTATGCAAGTAAGATATTCAATAAAAAGATAAGACAGCTTTGTGGCACACCTCCCAATTGGGTCAATTGCAATGCAATAGCAACCAGCTGTATGAGCCATAAGAGTGTCAAGTGGTCGAAGAGATGGGTATGCTAGAACTTCAACAGTACCTGGACATAAGCATATAGGTTCAGATATCCATTCTAACAGGCAGAGTGAAAAGCCATTGCACAAAAATTTGCTCACCATTTCCAGTTGTCAAAAAGAACTTGTCGCCTGTCATGTTCCAAGCAATCTCATTTACCTGGAATGAGAAATACTACATAAGGAACCTTTTACGTATAAAAAAGAATGATAAAGATATGATTTGGTGCATCCCATTTGACCAGGATGAAGTATCTATCTGTAAGTATAAGACAGTTGACTTGTGAAATCCTGCCATCAACCATGCAGACAAACCCCCTTTGTAGTTTGTCCAACATGGTCAGTTTCTAAGGTTATGTTAAGTTTTGACATTTTGACCCAATAGGCCTTGTACAGCTACAATAAGAACAAATAAAGGGAAAACTAGCATCTGCCTTTACATGGCGTTACCTCATAATTGAACTTGCGCTTATGAATTGGCTTGAATTTCCGAACATCTAAAATTGTTAGTTCATCATCCTATAAACAAGGAAAGAACACCATTAGAATAAATTACTTCAAGATCCAATGATGGACAGATGATGGCATGAAAACAGATAACCAACCACACATAAACCAAAATCATAAAATGTGACAGGCTGAAAGTACTCAAATTTGAAGAGGTTTATGAGTTTAGCAAATCAAGTATAGAAACATACCCTATTACCAACAGCTATGTGAATCCCATCAGGTTTATAGGTGATGTTAATGTTCTCTCCACTAAGTTCTGCCTGCTGAGTGCATTTTCCACCTACATAGCCAAAGCAGCAATAAAGCATCTACTCTCAGCTCTATGAATAGCCATGCATCAAATTAATATATCTTTACCACTTTACAGAACCACCCATTAAGAATATTGCATTAATGGAAAATGGAAAAGGAAGAATAAGATTTTACATTTGCATTTGACTTTCTGTCTTTCATATTGCATATTTAGAAATGACAGCACATTTTAGAGTCAAAGACGCACTTTACAGATCTGAGCGCTATACTTCTTTGACAATCATAAATAAAAATCAGGAGGGAAAAGTGAAAGTTTAATGGTTCTTAAAACAGTCAAGAAGAAGATAATCAGATCTTTTTAAACACCAGCCTAAACTTCAGTTTCCTACCAGTTTGTTCATGATAATGGAGACACATATTTAACAAGGGGAAAAAAAAAAAAAAAACAGAACAAACAACTCACTTCGTGCATCCCATAGACGGACAGTCTTGTCTCCTGAAGCAGTTGCAATTAGATCAGCATGCTTAGGATCCCAACACAGCTGATCCACACTATCAGTGTGTCCCTTCAATTCAATATCTTTAACCTTGCCCTGTCAATAATGAATGTAATTTTCCAACATCATCATCATCAACAACAACAACAACAAAAATACTAATGACTAACAACTTAATCCACCATCTTCCACATTGTGAATTGGCATTTCAATCAGTTCTCAAGAAATTTAACTTATGTCCCAAGACTCATTTTTATTCAACTTTGAGCAGAATCAAAGCAATACTCCATGCATTTTTACAGTTTTATCAACATTTTCCACGCTGTGAATTTGAAATTGCGACCATAATCCACCCTCAATGAATTTAACAACATTTTTTTTTTTGGTTCTCAAAAAACTACAATCAAATACTTTTTAAGGGTTTCCCTCCCAAGACTCAATCTTTATTCAACTTAGACTCTATTTTTACACTCCTAAAAGCAACATTTAATGCAAGCATGACATAAATTAGAAAACATAAAATTCTTACATGTCCATGGGTCTCGATATGCCAAACTCTTGCAGTTTGATCCACAGAACCGGAAGCAAGCTTCGTGCCCGTGCAATTCCAAGCCACCGAATGCACCTTTTTTCGTGGAAAATCTCAAGTAAGAGTTAAAAAAATCAAATAATCAAAGAAAACCCATTACACTATTTCTACAGTTGGAAATTTACAATTTCAAGACATATATATATATATATAGAGTGTGTGAGAGAGAGAGAAACCTTTTTCTTGTGACCTTGATACTCTCTGCTTTGCAAATTCTTAAAGGGAATTGTCTCCTCCATTTTTCTACAGCTTTTTGAAAAATCCGAGTTTGGGGTCGGTTCTCCGTGAAGCTGAAGCAGCTTCCACCGTTCCCAGAGCGGTCGAAGAAAACGGTGGTTGTCCGCGGTCCCTGGCTTCCGGCTACTGGAACTGTTTTTAAGAGAGGCTTGAGAAGGCCGAGGTGGGACAGAATTTGTAAAAACAATAATGATATAGGGCATTTTAGGCATTTCAGCCTATAAATTGCCTATGGATCAAAACCACCTATTCCTTGGTAAATAAAAATAATTGATGTAATTTTAAATTTTTTAATGAGATTCAATATTTTATTTCATTTTTATTTTATATAAATTACATATTAAAAAACTTCTAAAAAAAAAAAAAAAAACTATGTAAGTATAAATAATTTAAACATCATTCGATTTTATCTGTGCGATAATTTTTTTTAGATTTATTAAATTAATAATTTTACATAATTTATGCAATTATTTATTTTGTTGAAAGTGAGAAAACAATGGTAAATAATAAAAGTATGGATTTGAATTTAAAATGCGAAGAGGATAGTCCAACTAATTTTTTTTTTTTTTAAAAAAAACATTGACATTTTGATTTTGTATATTTAATGGAGGACTGGCAAATTTTGATATTATTATTGAGCATCATTGACTACAATTTTCAAACTATAATGCAGGTGCACTTTAAAAACTTTTGGTATTTAATGAAGCAAAAAATAAAGAAATAAAATAAAACTTTAAGTGTATACATTTTAGAATTTATATTTAAACACTTTAATTAATACGGGGCGATATAAATAACTAGACAATATTAATTTTTATTTTTCTATTTAAGATGTTATTAAATACAAAATTCTAATTTTAATCTAAACAACAAATTACCCAAAAAAAAAAAAAAAAAAAACCTAAACAACAAATAAAGAAAGTGATTAAGCAGTAACGGATGCAAAAAATTATGTAACCAAAATATTGGTAAAAATTGATATACATTTTGAGATTAAAAAAAAAAAAAAAAAAAAAAAAAAAAAAAAAAAAAAGGATGGAAACACAAGGAGAAAGGGGAGAGATAGGAAGGAAGTTTGGAGAGGAGGTATAAAACAAAGGTGGAGAAATTTTTCCACCGACGCTTGGATTATAGAGAGCGCGTCTGGTTGGGTTCGTCTTTCCCACCAGCCACACAAACCACGCACAGAGACAGAGACAGAGAAGAAGAAGAAGAAGAAGAAGAAGAAGAAGAAGCGATAGTATAAGCCCAAAGGAAAAGTCGAAACGCATCGTCGTTTGGGAGTGAAAGTGAAAACAAAAAAAACAAAAAAAAAAAAAAAGGGAAAAAGAAAATGACGTCGTCTTCAGGTACAGGGAGGTTTATGGCGTACTCTCCGTCTCCCTCTGCTCCTCACTCCCCTTCCCCTCATCTCTCTGTCTCTGGGCTCCGCTCAGCTTCTTCTTCCGCCGCTCTCGTCATCGAGCAGGAAAAGTAAATCTTATTTTCCAGATCCCCACCTTTTTTTTTTTTTTTTCCCCCTTGCTTTCTGCTATACTAAGATCTAGCTTTAAAGTTTTTTTTTTTTTTTTTGTTGGGTTTTTGGTTTCTTGAAAATTGATATATATATTTTTTTTTTCCCGTTTGGTTCTCTCATCTGTGATCGGAAGTTTATTAGTTTGTTTTTTTGATCGGTGTTTAGTGTTCAGTTGAAACTCAGTTCTTGTAACCCATTTTGTTTTATTAAGATCCTTTATTGTGTATAGATCGTGTTTTTTTTTTTTTTTTTTAATTGTTGTTTTAGGAGTTAGCTAATTTGTTGAATTGCACAACCCATGTTTTTGGATGATAAATATCTGCTTCGATCTGATTGAGTTTATTTAAATCTATTGCATTTTGCATTACTCTAGCAATTTGGGTTGTCGTAATTGGACTGGCTTTCTTGTTTTGTTAAAATATTTAGATATGTATGCGATCCAATTACGGTTTTTACCACTTTAACGAATAGCATCAACTTGTGTTGATTTTTTTTCGGAAACTTGAATGCTCAGTACCACTTTCAAGTTTCCACTCCATACACATTAACACTTGCACCGGACACTTTCTGATTGTTAGATTTTTACTTTCTTCGTCTTGAATACCTGCTTTAGAGTAATTATGTTTTTATATATGACCGTCAATGTGGCTGATTTGACCTTAGTCAATTGTCTTTCTTTACCGTCAATGTGGCTGTTTTGACCTTAGTCAATTGTCTTTCTTTTGCTCACTGTTGCCAGATATCTATCTGAGTTGCTTGCAGAGCGTCACAAACTCAATCCATTTATGTCTGTGCTCCCACATGTCTGCAGGTTGTTAAACCAAGGTGAGTTTTAGAATCAGAATCTGGTTAAGTTTGTCACTGTTTGCCACTTTTGTTCATATGTACACAAAATGGGATGTCACTGGGTGGAAGCTCGATAACTGATTAACTATGTCAATAACAAGTAGGAAGCAATAACCAGTCCTAACCGAATGGCATTATGTATTTGCGATTTACATATCTGCGTGTAACTGTAGACAGAGACATAGTTATAGACATTGGAGACAACTTAATTTTTGCTTATCTAATATCCATAATAACAGTATAACACAAAGTTGTCAAAACAAAGGCAGAGATCCTTTCCTTAATAGATCAAGAGCAATTATCTTCGATGCACCTTTTAACTTTATTTTGTAGACTAAAATTTATAAATGACTGACATATTTTAACTCCTAGAGATACCAGTGGTCCTAATTTTGTTAATGGTTGATTGGTCGAGTTAAACTACTTAGTGCGCCTGTCATAACTTCGTAATTGTTTCTGTCTGACAAGAAAGTTGCCTTTTAATGTCATAACTTTGTAAGTCCTCGGAAAGTTGCTTGCATAGTCCCAATTTATTGTGCTTCTTTTTTTATTTTATTTTTTTTCCCTTCTTTACCTTCTAGGTTTTGTGGCCCTGTATCAGTTAACAAGGGAAAAAAAAAATTAAAAAAAAAATTTAATGTTGAAAAATAAGTGAACCCAATTAGTGGGGCATAGCAAAGTTCAATAGCATTTGCAGCATTTGAAATCTACTTCGTCTTACTGCTTATTGGTTTATAGGTTACTTCAATTTTTTTAAATAGAGCTTCAAAATTCTTGTTCCTTTTTGGCAAAACATGCAATTAGATCTAAACAAATTCTCTTTGTTGATTTTATGTTGGGACCAGTTAGATGTGTAACGACATGTATGTGTTATTCAATGGTGAAGGTGAACTGTTCTATTATTATTTTTGTCTTTTTGACAATACAAGATGAACCTTTGAGGTGTTGTCTTTTTGACAACACGACGACTGTTGGCCCGTGCAAATTTGTTTCTTGTTATCACCAATCCTTGTTTTCTTGTTACAATTAGTTTTTGTGATAGAAAGATAAAGATTAAAGGCATTTCTTATGGAAATTGCTCGCTGTATTTCTGAGTTTTTAAGATGATGACCATTATTTATTCAGTTTTAGACAAAGTTGAGTATTGGCTTTAGAATCTAAAAGGACTAAGCAGAGAAGAATATAAAGTATTATTAAATAATATCATTTTCATTCTGCTGCTCTTTTCTTTACATTTAAGGGAATATAATTGACTTTAGTATTTTTTCTTTAGAGGAATTGAAAAAATAGTTATTTCTGTCATGTTAAACAGCTGGTTGATTTATTATACGGGCGGTTCTGGATGTTTGGTGGTGGATCACTTGAGGTTTCATAAACTGGTTTTGTTGGATTAGGCTGTTGGTATAATCGTATTTGCCTCTGCAACTGTCATATTTTGCTAATTCAGTAAATCCAATTGGTTCCCTAGCACTTGGCGCCTGATTTGATTATAGGGGTATTTTATTATTTGTCTGAGTATGGAGTATTCATATGACAAGATGGAGATAATTAGTATTTCTTAGCATAGTTTAAGAAGGAAATGATGTATCATTGCTTTGTGCAGGATGATAAATGTGATACGGTTGCCAACCCTTATTCACTTTTTTACAGTATATATGATAATTTTGCTTCATTAAAAGAAAAGAAATTTGGTCTATATGTCAAGTTCCTAGCTTGTTTTGATGTAGAAGCTTTTTTCGTGGAGTTGGAAGTACTTTTGTGTCTGTTTAGGATCTTTCTTGTGGAATGTGGTTTTTTGATTGTTACTCTTTTTACATCATCTTTTATGGTGGAAACCTGTGTCATCTTGTTACTATGTTGTTGATAATGATTATATTTCTTGTTGCTACTATGGTGGTTCCTAAATTTATAGTGGAGGGTCAAGGAAGTTCGTTTCTATGCCAAGAGTATTTTTCTATTGTATTTATGCTCTTTTGGTTTTCTTCACCTGTATTAATTAGGGTTCTCATGAACTATGTCACACTCTGTAGTTTGTGTAACTAATTAGTTTGTTAACCTTTGTTGGCTTTGTTAGTGTTCATGTAACCGTCTTTACATATAACAAGATGAAAGTAAATTACATGTTCCCTTGTTCTTAAACTCTAGAATTCATCCTTTTAGAAGTTAAATTTATTTCTTTCAGGGAAGCTTTGATTTTAACTAACTCTCAAAAGTCCGTGTTCTCTGTCCATTTTGTGGTAACTGCTAACTTTTAACAACTGCTGACTGGTACATCTTATTCTTGAAAATTGACATTTTTGGAGCAGAAATATTGCGTGTAACCACACTGTTGGGGAATGCATCAGTTTTAGGTCAAAGTGGGCTTGAACATGCTAGCCCCCTGGCTTCTGGAGGAATATTTTCAAATGGAGGTGCCGATGTGAACGGATGGGCATCACGGTTTCAATCAGAAGTACGGATACTAACCATTAACATAACCTTATTTTACGTCTAATTTACTGTATTTTAGAAGCATTTCTGACACGATTTTTTACATTTCATTCTAACTCTTGACATTTGTTTGACTGCTTGCAATTTTAAGTTGACACTTTGTGACAGGTAGTCTGAGGCTAACATCTCAAGCAATGAATTAGAGTAGCTTAGTATTCTGTTTTGGAAATCTACATTGATCAAACAGAAACATTATCTGCTAGATGGCATATCATCAAATCCTTATTTTTGGCATATAACTGAAATTCCTGCTTCCAGAGAAAGCTTGGTTCTGAATATTGAAAAGGGATTTGACAGTCAATCTGTAGGAATTATTGAGTGCTGGAGTCCTTTACTTCTTGCGTATAATGCTGACCCTTTGAATATGCATATGGTTGTTCTTCTTTTGCCTTATTAGGCTGATCAACTGTGATACCATTAACTTGTTTGGGGAAGACATTGTTATTTATTATACTGCTTTATCAGCTATTGGGTCCTATCTGACGCAACAAAGGGAAAGGCGGAACCAAAAAAAAAAAAAAGGAAAAAAAAAAAAAAGGGACCAAATGTTGACCCTACTTGCAGTAGCCAAAGAAAATGAGTATGTTGGTTTGATATAAAGCTTTGTTAATGGTCTTTTATGGATAAATTTGAATATGAGAAAATGTATTTAGTCTTATGTGAGGTTTGTTGAGCTGCATATTATTTTTCATGTTATATCATTCTTTTTTTCTCAAAGTGTTTTTAGCATTTACTTGGAGTTGCTCACATGTTCTATGTTGTGAAATCCTTTTGGGATTTCTACGTAGCTCATTATGAAGAATGATATATTATATCATCCCATATAAATTGAACGAAGAGAGATTGTTGCATTAATATGTTGAGTTTGACAATATTTCGAATTGTAATGTCCAGATGTCAAGTTTATTACAGTCCTCATCAACACAAAACTGGATGAGTTCTCAAAGTAGCTCATCAGGGTTAATTGTTAAGCGAACAATTAGAGTGGATATCCCGGTTGAAAAATACCCAAATGTATGTATAAATTCTTGTATTGTTCTTTATTTGTCAGGATCTTTATTCTATTACAGCTGTCTGATGTTGACTTAATGTTGCAGTATAACTTTGTTGGGCGTCTTCTAGGTCCAAGGGGAAACTCTCTTAAGCGAGTTGAAGCAAGTACGGAATGTCGTGTTCTGATCAGAGGTCGTGGTAGCATAAAGGATCCAGCCAGGGTAATAGTGAGACTCTCTTAGTCTTTGATAATTGTGAAATTCATTGAGAACATTTCTTTATAGCACTGTTTGCATCAGATTCCATGAGAAATCCTTCAGCGTGGTTCCTCTTGTGAATTTATTACTTTAGGGGTTGATAGAGTAAGGGAATTTGTAGAAAGTGAAATCCATAGACGGATTAAGTACAATTACATGTTCTGCCTATTTCCCAGTCCATCTCTTTATTGTGTGCGCAGCTTTTTGTAGCTAAAAAGCAGGCTTCATGTTTGTTAGATGTGATTGAATCCTATGTGAAAGTCATGCCATTGATTGCATCCTATGTGAAAGCCATTCCATTGTCAATTACCAGCCAAGAATCATCGAGTAACTATTTATTATCTATTGACTTTCCTGTTAAGGGCTATTTTTTATGGGTAACACAAGGCACCATTAATAGCATCTGAGAATGATTGAGAACAATAGTAAAATATCAAGTCTGGAATCTACTTGGTACATGATGTGAACATGTTGGTTGGTTTTTGTTAATTCCATTTTTGTTTGAAAAGCATCTCGTGGTTATGTAGTCCAAACTGTAATTGGTGCATAGTACTCCTTCAGGATGCACAACATCTCTGCCTAATGGGGATGATAGAATGATCAATTGTATATCATTTAAGTGTGCCAAATGCCTTTATAACAACATTTCTTGTTGGAGACCCAAGTCAGTCTTGAGTGTTGCCTGTGCTAAACTTTTTTGGAGGCTCTTACTTTATGAGATTGAGTAGTTTTCTGTATGTATATTTGGATAGAATAATAAATCTTTGCTATCATATTTTTGTATTGTTTAATATTTCTAATACTGTTTGGTGTTTAACTGATCAACAATTTGGCATTATATCCATTTCAATTTTATATTGCTGAAATGGAAATTCAATAAATTTTCTGTCTCCTATTGTCAGGATGAGAATGTGCTTTTTTAATACCTTTTTAATACCATATTACAAATGGAAATACAATGACATTCCAGTATCCTGTCATCAGGATGAAAAATTAATGTTTGTATACGGTATTGGTACAGGAAGAAATGATGAGAGGAAAACCAGGGTATGAACATTTGAATGAACCTCTTCATATTCTAGTCGAGGCAGAGCTGCCGGTTGAAATAGTTGATGCTCGATTAATGCAAGCACGTGAAATACTTGAAGATTTGCTCAAGCCAATTGTATGTTTTCTCTTTTCCTATAATAAATTGTCTTTATCATGTTTATAAGCATTATTCATTGTTTCTTTTCTTTTTTTGTTTTTGTGTTTTTGAATGATATCAATATTTATTCTATTTTTAGGATGAATGCCAAGATTTCTACAAGAAACAGCAGCTGCGAGAATTGGCAATGCTTAATGGTACTCTTCGCGAGGAGGGTTCTCCCATGTCTGGCTCAGTTTCCCCGTTCCACAACAGTCTTGGTCCAAAGAGAGCCAAGACCAGGGGTTAATGGATCCACAATTCTTGATGACGGCTCTCAATCTTGTGTGCTAATTTCTGTGAGTAAACAGCGGGTCCCCTGCCACGGGTGTTGTGTGTCAGACAATGCCTCCGACTGCCATCGGGGCACTGGCACATACATTATGTGCCAGTTCTAACTTTGTTTCTATATGATATGAAGTGTGTTTATCGTCTGTTTTGGGGGAGGTTTAGTGACCATATTTGCATAGTAAAAGAACCGTTTTGAGTTTGGAGGGGTTTGCTTTTGTAATGTTGCATAGGGCAGTTTGGTCAGAGCAGCATCTCTCTACGACTATCTTTATATTTGTTAGGCCTATTTATGTGGTGACAGTTTTGTTGCAACGATGGGTTGCAGTGAGAAAGTTACATAAAGGTATGGCTTGTATACACATATTATAGTGAGTCTCTACCTAAATGCGTGTTGTCGGGGTTGGAATATTTTGTAAGTTTAGATGGTATTGTTAGATTTGTTACAAGTTAATTCTTCATTGTCGTCTAGTAAAATTTGTTTATCCGAATCTCTTATCTTCGTAATGTCCCATATTTGGTTTCATAAGCCGGAACATATTCTTATTTTAATTGGAATAAACAATAAACTTCATATAAAAACCAACTATGCACGTAAAATAGGTGCTTTTCTTTTTGTCCCATGGGAAATTCGAGCAAGGTCGACTTGGTTTGTTTTCTTCGTTTCTATTTCCATTTAAAAAAATGAGGGTTGGTCCAATTGAGATAATCCAAGTGTCATGAAGAAATTACTTTTTTATAAGATCAACTTTTTATGAGTGATCATGCATATGTATAAAATTAACAAAGCAATTCTATAGTTAACTTTATATAATAGAATGGGGTCTACAAATGCTTATTAGAAAAAAAGAAAAAAAAATTAATACAGATGTATTGGCAAGCAAAATTACAAGGTTATTTGTGATCATTTTTTACCTTTGCGTTTGTTTTATTTGCTGCCTCGTCGCATTGCTCCTTTTGGTCTATTCTTTTCTTCTATCAAAACAGTAAAACATTAAAACATTAACGCAGCACCATTTTTATTTTTATAAAAAGCAAAGATCCTACAGCATGAGCTGCAAATTGCTAAGAGTTTTGGGAGTATTTTTCTTTTTATATTTACACGGTAATTCAATAATGGAATGATGATTTAAACCTTACATATGGTTTATATCACTCTGATGCCATTATTAAGTGGCAAAAAAAAAAAAAAAAAAAAAAGCATCATGCAGGATTTTGGTTGGTTGCTCTAACAAGCTTCAGCTTTAGGCTGCCGAAGAGAGACTCAGCAAATACCGTATCAATTTTTCTCTTTTCCTTCCCCTTCATCTTCATCGTCGTTATCATCTATTCCACACCAACGAGTAAATGCAAATAGAAATTCTTTGAAGTTCACCATTCCATTCTTATCCCAGTCCATCTCCTCTGCAGTAGATCCAAACAGGCAATGGAAGTTAGTTAAAATCCATATGAAATATGACACCACTTTAACGAACTCCCAAGTTTTCACTAGCACATGATTCTTGAAGTAAATCTTCATAGAGGAAGTCTCATCCTCCATAGAAGTCAAACAAATTCAATACGTTTTAGAAAAGAATGTGTGGATGATCTAGCAGGAAATATGTCATGCAAATGAGTGCATATAATCTTCATATTTGGGTGTGCCTCTGAGAGAGAGAGAGAGAGAGCTAACCGAATCTTTTCATGGCTATTCGGCCAGAAGATCGTTCCCCTGATGTAGTTTCATTTATGGCTTCAACCATTTCACTCTTGCTGACATAACCATCCTTATTCTTGTCCAAGAACACAAATGCATTCACCAAAGTTTCGAATGTGGCCTCCAGATTTGGCAACCCCATCGGTGATTTCTAAAGAAGTCAAGATGTACGAAAAGAGAGAAAGAAAGACTCAAAAAAAAACACATCAATTTGTTCAATTGCCTCTCAACAGATAAAGTTTTAGAAATCAATGACCAAGATAGTGGTAAAACAACCAGTTTACTTATGACAAGGCTTATAATTTAAAATGGTAAGAGGATAAAAAGAAATATATCTATACATATATATATATATATAGATAGATATATATGAAAGAAGAAAAAAATAAACATGTAGTGTGATTTGGATACTGTTTGAAGGGAATTCTGGCCATTCTTGAGAAGGTAGACAAGACAGAGAAGAACATTGAACTCATTAAACTTCATTCCCATATCCTCATTAATGTCACATGCCTTAAAGAGATCGTTGATTTCCTCTTCAGAAAAAGAAATTTCCAGCTTATGGAAACACTTTTTCATCTCTTCTTGATCAATTGCACCATTTGAATCCTCATCTGTGAAAGAGATTAAGCACATATCTTCTAAGTTACTTAGAGGAGGAAAGAAATAATAATGCATTTTAAATGCATCTCCATGGTAGAAGATTAATCAATTCAGTAAGATACAAAAAGCAAGATCTTTGACTCTAAAACCTTTAAGGGAAACACAAGAATGCTAGCAGCGTACGGTTTTTTAAGTTTATGAAGATTTTGATCCGAATGTTTTACTTTAGCATGACAGCACCAAAAATACTTAAAGGTCATTTTGTTGACATTGTTCCCCTATTTCTTTTGGCAAATAGATATTTCACGAACAAACAGAACCGAAAATGAATACGTACCAAATTGTTCAAAAATCTCTTTGCAATTTCTTAAGCTCTCATCGATCTTTGGGAATTTCAATATTATGCTGTTGAAAGATTTCACATTAGTTCCTTGAGATGACCTCCGCTGCATGGCTTCAACCATTTTGGCCTCGAGTTTCGTTTCTGGTACTGAAGCCTTTTTAGGTGATTCAGCCTTTCCTACTACACCCCCCATTGCCAGTTATTGCACAACGAAAATGGGAAGCAGGACAAACTTTAATTACACTGTCAACCATGTAACCAAATGAAGATTTTAGAAGATGTACAAACAACTGCCAAACTACAAGCGTAACAAAAAAACAAAACAAAATGTGAATCACAACATCAAAAGATCAAAATGTTCCATATGTAGAAAAAGTCCTAAAATATAAGTTTAAATAACCACCACTCAAGGAAAGCCTGAAAACCCAACTAGCTGGTCAAATACAGCTAAATAAATAAACTTGAGTAATATCCTTGTTGATAATCATCCAAAAATATAAAGAATTTCACTTACTTAAAAGAGGGGCTTTGAATCAGGAAGCCAAAACCCACGATTGATTACAAATTTGGATACCAAAATATCATATCCATATATCTATCCCATGATAATCCTAAATAGCTAGCTCATGAATCTGAGAAGTGATACGAATGAAACCATCTGAACATCAACAAAAAATGAAAAGAAGCCAAAACTTGCATGCCCTATTACTAGATCAAATCATTAATTATGAATATACAGGTTTTCACTCTAGAATGATCCATGCAAAGTAAATGCTTTCTTTATATGTATTTCTGGTACTGGGATTTCTTGTTGAGAATAATTTCATGTTTATTCGTCAACCAAAAACTTAGCTTTCAAAAGGGCAAAAAATAATAACAAAATAAGACAAACAATGAAAACGAAATTTCAAGCTCTGAGAATAAAGACGACTATATAACAGGAAGAGAGACAAACCAGAACTTTCCAAAAGGGTTCTTCTTCTTACTGAATGAATCCTCCCAACAAGATCAGGATCACAAAATATGAAAGAACCAAAAAAAAACCCACAAACAAACAAACAAGGAGACAAAAGAAAGGGTTGTCCTTGTTGGTCCTTAAATATTGAATCATAAACCACCTGGGAAAAGAATTCAAAAAAAAAAAAAAAAACAAAATGAAAAATAGAATAGGAAGCAGGAAAAAGGAAAGCTAGAAGAGTGGTGAAATTGATGAGAAAGAAAAGGCCAAAGAAGAAGAGGAAAGAAGGTGCAAACTTAGAAGTTAGATCACAGGTGATGATAAGCTAAAGCTAAGGAAGTGGGGGGTGTTTTTGTTTACTAAGTTTGGATTGCCTTCTTGTCTCATTGGCTTAGGAAAACCAATATTTGTGCTCCACCCACCACGTATTATCATATCATCTTCCTCCCCCATTTACAAAACGCTGACCAACTTCGCTGACCATTCACAATTAAATAATCATTAGATTGAATCCCATTTTTCTGCATCATGGTCAGAAAAGTTCAGAACAATAAAGAAGCAGTTTATTAAATTTATGATCAGAATAAACTTTGTTTATTTATAATATAATATATTATACAGGTAGATGATGGAGATAATTTGGAAAGAGTTATCTTTTGTATGATTAAAAATTTCTTCTATAATATGTTATATATGAATTGATAATGGGCAGCTCAGTTTTCATGTCATGCAAAAGTTTATAGAGATTAAAGGGATGAATTTGAAAAGTCCTGATCTTTCATTGTAGTTTTGATTTAGGGGTTTTAATCTTTTGTGGGTTTGTACACCTAACAGAAATTGACAACCACTCTGATACTATGCTATTGGGATATCCACATGCCACTATGCCAGGGTTTAGCTTGTATCAATTGGGCAAATTGGTCTTTTGGGTGGGTTTAAATCATTTGTATTATTAGTGTTATGATTATTGATGATTAGGTAATAAAAAATGGGAGAATTCGAAGGTTATGTTTCCAAAATGTTCTAGGTCTTTTCTCCTTTTTTTTTTTTTTTTTTCTTTTTTTTTCCATATATATTTATTTGATTCTATGGTTAAGAAAAGGTCAGCTGAAAGTATAAAGAAAACGCGGAATCAAACTACCTTTTTTTTTTCTTTTTTTTCTTTTTTAATAAAAAATGGGAGAATTCAAAGGTTATGTTTTCAAAATGATCTAGGTCTTTTTTTTTTTTTTTCATATATATTTATTTGCTACTATGGTTACGAAAAGGTCAGCTGAAAGTATAAACAAAGTGGAATCAAACTACCTTTTTTTTTTTCCTTTTTTTTTTTAACAATTCATGTGACTCCTGTGTGAAATTGTTTTAGTCTGTGTTTTTTTTGAAAGAAATTATATAAAAATTAGATTGTTAACTAGATCCATGAAATATATATATATATATATATATATATATATATATTTATCGAGACTTACGCACCAATTACCAGCTAATTTCATATTGCCATGGGAACTTGCAGTGTATATTTTGACATTAATAATTAATTTTTCATGCACAAAAATGTCAATGCAAGTGATATACCATTTTTATTTATAAATTTTAATTGAAAAATGTTATTTCTTACAATTCTTAATGCAATATAATTTTTAAATAGTTATTATTAAAAAATATTTTAAAATTTTTTAAAAATAATAAAATTAAATAATTTAATTAAAATTTATTATATAAATTGATAATCATCCAATTGTGATAAACAGTAAAATTGTCATAATTATAATATCATTAGAAAAAAGAAAAAGAAAATAAAAGGTAACAAACCAAAAAGGAAAAAGCCCATTTAAGCCCATATACAAATTTGGTAAATTAATAAATCTGAGAAAAAAATTAAGGAAAAATAATCGAGTCATATTACAAAAGTAATATAAATAATAATAAAAAAGTTAAACTAATTTCTTTCAACTTCTCTCTCTTATTTATTGATAACATTAATTTTAAGTACGCAATAATATCTCTTATTTCAAAAGAAATATTTATGCAATATCTAAAAAAAAAGAAGGAAAAAAAAAAAGAAAAAAAGAGAGAGGTAAATTAGGAAACGCAAAATAAAAGGGGAGACAACAAATTAAAAGGTGCCACGTAAAGAGGTCGCGTGGCACAGTGTCACCGCTACCACCAGGCGATAAATTTTGGGTAAACGAAAGCGTTTCATCATATAAAACCAAATTCCCACGCTTCGCTCTCTCATTCGCTACGCTACGCTGCTTTGTTCTCTCCCTCTTCTTCTTCTTATTCTTTTTCTTTTTTTTTCTCTCTCCTCTCTACATCCTCTCACTGCAAACCCTAGCTGCCTTCCAAGGTAAAAATCGAAACGATTTTTCTTTTTGACTTTCTCTCTTTCTTTTTTTTTTTTAATTATCGGCCTGATCTTCGTCTTGTTGCCGATTTTTTTATTTTTTGGGTTCTTGGGGGTTCTCAATGATTTTCTAATGAATACGTTCTGGTTTCTGGTTTATATTTGTGTATACTTTTTATTTTTTTTATTGTGTTTGTGTTTGATCATGATTGTTATTTAATCCGATTAAACTAATATGTTGTATTTTTATTACCAAAAACAAACAAAAAATAAAAAAAATGTTGTTGTATTTATTATTTTTTTGTTATTTATTTTTTTTTTGTCTCCTTCTCGGAAGGATCGTCGTGATGTCTTTTTTTGGGATTTTATTTATTATTTGTTTTATTTTTTTATTAGTGTTAGCACTGTTCTTCGGTGACAGAAACTCATGTAAGTAATTATGATAGATTTTGTGATTTTCCTCGGAAAACAAAACGGAAATAAAATAATAATTCATTTCAGTGAAGTTGTGTCTTATTAGGGAAAACATAGGCCGAGTTTGGCCAATTGCAAATTGGTGTAAAAAAATACATACATATATATATATATATATATATATATATATCTGAAATCTCTATTTGACATTTTTTTGGATGAGAATCTAACCAAATTTGGATAGTTTGACTGAGAAGACAATAAAGAACACAGTCAGTTTCTTTTGAAGTCGTATAAATCCATTAAGTTTGGATTCAATTGTATGTTACTGAATGCTATTTGGTTGTTTGTAACTCATCTTTTACCTTGTGGATGAATGTTCTGTGACAGTGTGAAAGTTGGGAGTTTGCGATGGCTTCAAAACGTATTAACAAGGAGTTGAAGGACTTACAAAAAGACCCTCCTGCTTCTTGCAGTGCTGGTATGCTGATCTTTTCTTTTCCAATGGCATTGGTCGTATGCCATGTATAACTAATCATAGTTGAATCAATTATTTATGAATTTTAGGATTGTAAAAATAGTAAGGAGGAATGTGAATATATTGAAAAAATTGTGTGTTTCTAGTTGAACCTAACTTCTTGATTTTTATCCGCTATGCTGGTACGTTTGTTGCTTGTTAATCTGGGCATTATCACTCTCTTTCTCTTCCTCCACCTCCTCTCTGTCTGTTGGTGAATGTGTTATTGACATAGACTGTTTATCACACGTCTGTTGAGGATGGTGTCTCAGGGTATCTGTTTATCACACATCTGTTGAGGATGGTGTCTCTGGGTATCTGCTAAAGCGTTGTTACTTGTCTTTTGCTATTGAGGTGTTTGAACTGATATGGGATTTTTGTAATTTTTTACTCGCAACTTTAGTATAATACCTACATAAATGTTTTGATTTATAGTAGAGGAGATATATTTAAATTGCAAACTAAGGCGCTCACTTCCTACAGGCCCTGTTGCTGATGATATGTTCCACTGGCAAGCAACAATAATGGGTCCAGCAGAAAGCCCATTTGCTGGAGGTGTTTTTCTTGTATCCATTCATTTCCCACCGGACTACCCATTTAAACCACCAAAGGTGTAGAACTACAACCATTTCTTGTTCAATATGCTTGATTCCTTTTATCCATCTGTCTGTGTGTGTCACGTATTTATTTCACTACTTGAAATATTGGAACTTGTATCTATTCTTTTCCGATAAACATGTGCTCTGTTATTTTCTTTTATATCCTATTAAGGATTGGGGCAGTGTTTTGATTTTGCACGATCATAATACCATTACAAAATCGTCAAATTCGGTTAATGGGAGAGAATCTACCCAATTGTGTACCTTTATTGTCTTGTATCACTTTCATTGCGATCCTCTTAAGGTTTGGCTATTTGAATTGTAATCAATTGCATGCTACAAAACCCTAAGTAACTAGTGACCTAGGAACTGCTGGTCAATATCTGTAGTGGTATAGGAATTGTCACTTGTTGCTCAGTTTTTGGTTGTATGGTGCTCTAGCAATTGAAACTTTTATAGCCCTTTAAAATTTTTGAGGGGGTGACGACTAAAATGGGGGGAACCATATATAGTTGAATTGGCCAGTACTATTGGAATTGTGGTCAAAGTTATATCTATATATATATATATATATGTATTTTATATATATGTATTTTCTTTTTTTTTCTCCCGTCAATTGCAAACTTTCATCGGGGAAAATAGTAATATTCTGCACAAGTTTGCTTACTCTTATGTACCGTACAGGTTTCCTTCCGCACCAAAGTTTTCCACCCTAACATTAATAGTAATGGTAGTATCTGTCTTGACATCCTCAAGGAGCAGTGGAGCCCAGCCCTTACTATATCCAAGGTAATATACTTTGATATCATTCATCTTTCTTTTATAATTATTATTTCAGTTGTCAGCTATGCATGCTTCATTGTTGTTGGACTTGGAATTTCATCTTTCTTTTATTTATGATTACTATTTACTTTGTCAGCTATGCATCTGCATTTTAATGTTTTTAGACTTATAATTTCATAATTTCTTGCAGGTTCTCCTCTCAATTTGCTCACTGCTGACGGATCCAAACCCAGATGATCCTTTGGTGCCTGAGATCGCTCACATGTATAAAACCGACAGGGCAAAGTATGAGTCTACTGCTCGATCCTGGACCCAGAAATATGCAATGGGATAGGTGCTCTCTGCTGGTGGAGTCTTATCATGTTTAATGCCCTATCATAGTAGTAAATAAATAGAAATTGAAAAAGTATTGGAGATTAAGAAACTTGTTTGGAATGTTTGTCGGTCTCTTTCAGAAAAATATATCAACTTTAGACTATTTTAATAGGTGGCTATAGTTATGGAAAAGTTGCTCCATAATTTTATGTTTTATATTTTTTGCATTTATATTTATTCTGGTTTGCACTATTCTTTTCTTTATTTTTCTTCCCCCCCGCCCCCCGGGGCCCCTTAAAAAGACTAAAGAAAAAAACCAAAATTTTGCTTTTGGAAAATTTTTTTTTTTTTTTTTTTGGAAGGAAAAAAAACAATTTTTGTTTTGATGTCCTCTGTGGTTCTGCTCGGACCATTAGAAAGCTAATGAGGAAAATTATTGGGATGTCGAGTGTTTAGTTATAATGTTGCATTTTAGGCTCAACAGCTATTCTATTATAGTGTGTGATATTTTATATAAGTTAAAGGTAAATGGAAGGACGGATTGACATGCGATTGTGTAGGGCTTATCATGACGTTTTCTGTATAGTTTCACAGCGAGGAAAGAGTTTGGGTTGAATGTAACCTAAATGCATTTCGGTCACTGGCCAGTAAGTGGTTGGGCGGGTGGGCCTTTGTCCTCTCTGAATTGAAATAGTTATTTATTAATATCTTCTTCTTTTTTTAAGTTCTTTTAATTTTGATATTGATTTGGCATTTGGACTATAGGCGTGAGTCCGCTGCTTGATGTGTTTGTTTCTAACTTCTTCCTGTTTGCAAAAAATATCTGCTTACATAAAATATCTGTTTGTTGTGGATGCCATTTGGTAACATTCTGATGGAGTTCTGTGTTGGAGCATTGAAATTTTAGAAGCAAATATCATTAAAAAAAATTATATGTATATATATATATATATGAGAAAACTAAAATTGGAGGAGCGGCCACGAATGACAATCTTTTGTTAAGAAACTGGTACCTTTCATTGTTATTATTTCTGTTACATGTTATTTCTAGTCAATTTGTAGGAAAATGCGGTAAATTCTTCCTTTTTGTATTTTTTTATTTTGAATCGGGTAGTATTGAGTATTATAATATTTTAGCAAACAATAAATAGATATAAAAATATTAAAAAAAAATGTTAAAGTATGGGGAGGAGTGAAAAGCTGCAGGAAGAGGAAACAGATAGAAGTAATTGATCAGAGAGGAGAGGAGAAATGAGTGCGATAAGAAAAAATAAATAAATAAATAAAAAGTAGAGAAATGGAGAAATCCAAAGCAGATGTGGGGGGAATAGCAATAATAATAATAATAATATAATAAGAATGACTGAAAGTGAAAGAAAAAAAGCCTGAAGTAGTCACTTCACTCTATAATACCCAGATAATAACCAACCAGGAACCAGGGGAAGAGAAGCAGGAAGAGAGAGATACATTCTCTCGAGTAGAATGTAGGAGTGTAGACTGAACGAGTAGGAGTAGGACTATCCATCTATCCATCTTCCAAGTTCCATGCCCATCAAATCCAAATGACTTTCTGGTTTACTTTTCCTTCTCTCTCATTTCTCTCCTCTTTTAAATCTCTGTGTGTGTGTGTGTAGTCTGAGAGTGTCTTTCTGTAGTATAGCGTAGCACCCCAAATGCCGGGTGTGTCAGAGATACCCCCAATCAGAGAATCACGGGCTTCTTTTTTTGTTTTTGTTTTTTTTTTTTTTTTATAAGTTTTGCTTATTATTTATTATTATTATTTTTTTTAACAAACAAAGAAACAAAGGAATTCTTTATTCATTAATTAAATATTATTTGTTAATTCACAGTCAAAAATAAATATCTAAAACCAAATAGAAATGGACTGGCTGGAATTGATTGTCTCTGGAGTTTTTGCTCCAGGTCTAATCTATTGAATGACTCGGTGCTCGCACTAAAACACTGCTTAATTAAAACGTCCACCGTATGGACATGAACATGAATATATATATATATATAATTTTGTTATAAAATATATATATATATATATATTTTATAATAGGATATAACATCAAATAATATGTTATTTAATAAAAAAATTTTGCAATATTTTATTGAATGTTAAATACCTACATTCATTTTGAAGAGAGTTATAACAAAAAAAAAAAAATATATATATATATATATATAAAAGACAATTCTATGATTAAGATTATCTGCACTAATCCGGAGCAAAATAGATGTTATTTTAAAAAAATTCTAAATAGCATCAGTTTTTTTTATATGTATGAGAAAAAAATTGATATTATTTAAAATTATTTTTTAAAATAACGTTTATTTTTTTCTAGTTCATATCTGGACGGTATTGACAATAAAACAAATATATATATATATATATATATCATTTTTATGATTGGAGTAATAGTATATATATATACCATTACATGGTGTCACGCTAATTTGATGGCCATATTATAATTGAGAGGAATCATAGAATTATATATGATGCGTGTAATCTTTTCTCTGGGTAATGGAATCCAAATATATATGACGGGCAACACACCTATCTTTTAGATATGTACATTTATTTTCAGCAAAAAAACAAGAAAAAGTACGTAAATTTATTTTTATATGTGTCTATCCTCCAACAACAAGAAAATAAAATAGGAGTGTTGCAGTCCAATATATCTTGGCTTCATGGTGGAGATGAATTTTGTACATATGTATATACATATCCTAGGCTGTGCGTAGCTTAATTGGCTAGACTGGCATGCTATGTATAACATTGGTAGAGGGAGTAGAGCAGTGACAGTGACCTGTAACTGCAACTGCAGGTGGAAGGTGCAGGTCTTTGGGCCAAGAGACGACAACTCTTTTCTGTCTTTTCTAGAATGACTTATCTACCGATCCACTCCCTCCTCAACACACACACACACACACACACGTAACTCAACAATAATTCTCTATTTATAACCACCTCGTAATTGCCTCAGCTCACCTTAATTTCTTCTTAATCACCTTCACAATTATCATCCATGTAATATATTATATGTTTCTTTTCTGCATTTTTAGATTTGGCCTTATGAGAAGCAACCTCTCAGGTTGACCCTTCATTTTCACACAACTATATTCTTGTATTTTTATATGTTCTGAATTTTCGATTTCATGCCTACGCTTTTGGTTACTTGAAGGTATCAATATAGTATATGTATAATATGTATATGTGTGTATAAACCAAGACAAGCAACAAATGCTCTCCATATGACCATCAACCTTCAAGATGGTGGCCGTGGTCAGAGTCACATGTACATGCTTACTTGCTTAGGAAACTCAAGGGCAGTTTTGTATGCATTCGTAAAAATTGGCTATCATTGTTCCTTTTCATTTCCTAATAACGATAATTCCAAATTCTCTCTGGAGTTACATTTAAACTTATATATATATATATATATGTGTTAGAGTAGAGCAGTGGTACTGATTTCCGCAGAGAAAAGGACAGTAACACATTAATGACAATTCTTATTGCCTTTTTGGATGAACCTCTATGTCTGCTTGCATTTTACTTGATGCATGTCTCTTCACATTTCCTTTTCATTCTTCTTCAATTTCAACAAAAAATAAAAATAAAAATAAAAATTATTATTATGCAAACAGAATTGCCACTTTCCAATCACTTGTTTGGACCACCAGTAAAAATAAAAAGATTTCCTCTCACTTACTGCTAGGCCTTGTTAGTAAAATTTCAACATATAAAACAAATTTATATATTCTGCAAAAATTCCATATTTATTAGTTGTTTACATCAGCAGCATATTAAATGCATTGCAGAGAAATGAAAAGCATCAGAATTAATGAATTGATAAATAAATATTCCAGCATTAATTAATATATAACAAGAAAAGAATGATGTTGAGAAGCTTCAGTGGTGTTGTTTTCCTTAATTTCAAAATGTGTGAATCTGTGATGGACAAAGTGGGAGACAAAACAAAAGCTTTCTTGGTTGTCTTTGCAAGTAATTTAATTTAATAAAACCATGCAAGCACGCAAGGCATGCATGAAAACATAATGAGCAAATGAAAAAAGGGAAAGATCATTATCAGAATCTCAGTTAAGAAAATCTTGTTCTTTTTTTACATTTTTTTTTTTTTTAATTCCCTATCAAAGAGCACATATATTGTTACCCTTTTTTCTGTTTTTTGTTTTGAAAAAAAATATAGTCTGACAACTATAGACAGCAAAAGAAACAAGCAAAAAAACAAAAGTAAAAACAGAGACTGAGTGGTAATTAAAGAGCATGCAACTTTGTTTTTGGGGGGAAAGTAGTTAAGATTGACATGACATCAATAAATGTATGTGTTTTTGGGAGTGAAAATTTGGATGGAAAAGTAGTTGGTTTTTGTAGGTGTGAAAGTTGGGAGAGACATGCACAAAACCCTTGTGAAAATTAATGTGGGGGAAAAAGGATCACCACATATTTACACATTGTCCTCATCAATCATCAATGAATGGCATGCAAATGATGTATATGCAAGAATTGGATGACTGCTGTGCCTGTGGTGGTGTGTGGTTTTTTTTTTTGGTTTGGTGGGCCCCACCCTAACTCCATTTTTCCAATCCATCTGATCGATCTCCATCATCATCACCACCATCATATCTGTCACTTTTGATGCTGATTAAGGTTATAATGGAGAAGGCAAATTTAAGTGAGAAAGTGATCATATTAATGCTTTGTTTTCCAAATAGCACATGAAATTTAATTTGGTTAACAAATTAATAAGATAATATTATATTATTCTATGTTTTAAATTTAATTGATAAATTTGATGACTTTATCGTTATTGAAAAAATCAATTGTCATAGAAGAATCTTGTATGAGATTTGCCTATATTTCAACTATATCCATTACTAGGCCCTTAGGGTGGTTTAGATGGCAATAGTCCCTCTAATTGACTACCCCAATCCAAAGTTGATCCTGGTGTGGACTTCTTACCAATAATAACAACAAAAAATAGAAACTATATTCATTAGTGGTGTGAATACTAATAATTTTTTCCCTGTTACTTTTTTTTTTTTTTGCTAATATATTCATGCATTTACATAAGCATTTTACTTTTAATTTTTATTTTTATAAAATGTAAGTATTTTTAAATATAACATAGTAAATTAGCATTGCATATGAAATTTTTGGTTTACATCCCATTCCTTAGTGAGGCAAGCTTTAATAGAAGTTAGGATGAATGAGAGAATATTAATATTTTTATATTATAGTAAGTGAGAGAGAGAAGAGAGAGAGAGAGAGAGAGAGAGACTGGGGCGAGTGCGTGGCTCCAAATCACCAAACTTTTAATATTAAAAAAAAATAAAAATGAAAATAAAAAAGAAAAACAATTATAAAACGACACGCATGCAAATCTTAGGAGAGAGACCACACTAAACCGACAGAGGATGAGTTGACTACTACAACTAAGTAATTAAAATAATATTAATAAAAAATAAAAAATATAATAATATAATAAAATAATAAAGCAAAATAAGCAAACCCAAACCAAAAGCAACCCAACCACAGGCACTGTTGGCGATGCAACTGGAACCTTCACAAACTAAAAACTGATTAAATATTTTTTTTTCATAACTTAAAATTAATATAAAGATACAAAATATTAAAAATAAATAAATAAAAATATAAAATTACACGCTCCCCAAACCCAAACCCAAGCCAACCTCGACAAGGCCACAGCTCAAGCTCAAGCTCCAGAGTTTCCTCTTTTCCTTCTCCAAGTCTCTCTGTTTGTCAGCTGTTGGAGCTTTCTTCCCATTTTTTTATTTTTTTTTTTCACTTATTTTGCATTAATTAATTTTATTAAATTAATTATATTTATTTAATATATCGTTGTCTTCACACACTATTTCTCTGTGCTAATTCCTGCTGATGATTCCAACTGCCAAATTTTCTTCACTTTCTGATCTACTACCTCTCGTTCTTGGGTTTTTCTTCCTAAGGTAACCCACATTGCTAATTTCCTATCCCAATTTAAAATTATTGGTAAAGTTTTTATTTTTATTAATGTTGTTCCGGGTTCACCTTTTTTTTTTTTTTTTTGGGGATATTTTTTTGTATTTTTTTGTTTTTTGGCCATCGAGTTTAATGCGAGATCCAGAACGCTATTTAACGTCATTGTTTTCAGATTTAATGAGCTTTCGTATTTAGGAGGGTATAAATGTGACACCCTTTGATGGATTATTAACATTAATTTATTGATGTTTCTTAATGCTTTCACTCTCTTCGAACAGTTTCGGAGCTTTCCTTTTTTATTATCATCTACTATTATGGAGTGGCTTTCTTTGTTTTTGCTTATTTTGGGGTTTTCTTAATGGGGTTTCCTTTTTTATTTTATTTTATAATTTTTTTTTCTCTAATATATTGCTCTTTCACTTGAGTTGAATTGGATTAAATTGAATGGTTTTCAATCTTAATGGATTTTACTTGGGATTCTTGACAATAACATACTAAAACGCATGAAAGGTGGCAACTTTGATGCCCTCACCATTAAAAAACTATTTTTTATTTTTATTTTTTTTAAGATCCATTTGTGTATATATTTCCAATATTTGGAAAAGTTTACTGGATCTCTGTTTATTTTCTTAACCTGAAAGTGATGAGGAATAGTAAAAATCCTTGCCTTCTTAAAGTTTGTAGTTTTCCTGCGGATTTGGAGGAAACCAATCTAGTGGGAAGAGGCTGTAAAGGAAAGAGAGGCCTTTGTGGTGATGTAGTTTGTGTTTTTTTAATAGTAAAAAAAAAAAGTTGGTAAATTTCGTCTATTCACTTGAGGGAAAGTACTAAAACTCGTGAAAGATGCTTCCTTTTTCATGCTCTGCCATCCTCATTTTAAGCAAAGGCAACCTTGGTGTATTTTCTAATTATGTGTATGGTTGAATGCTTAATTACTACTTCTGATTCTTGTGACAGCATATAGAAACATGTATGTGCAAGAGTTTGCTGTGGATTTGTTCTCTTCCTCTGAAGATTAGGAGCAACAGAGTCAAACTCTTTCTTTTTGAGCTGGATTTGAAATGTCAGGTATGTTTGCTGGTTGGTGAAGACCAAAAAACACTTAATATTGGAAAGCATTTTATGTTTGTTTTTTGGAATACAGCTAATGCTATTTTTTAAAAATGTATTTTCTTTAGTATAGGACTCATGGTTAAATATTGACCTGCTACATAGTTATCCTTAGGCATTGCATGTAGATTGAGAGACAGAAAGAGAGAAAGGAAAAGTGATGTGTTTGTTATTTTTATGCTTATCTTTATCTGTTACTTGAAGGCCTAGACGGATTGAGTGGTCATGATGAAATTAGAGAAAGAAGATCGGATTTTGAGAATTCAGAAGATGAGAGAAGGCGTTCAAAGATTGGCAATCTCAAGAAGAAGGCAATCAGTGCTTCTAATAAGTTCACTCATTCTCTTAAAAAGAGAGGAAAAAGAAAAATTGACTACAGGGTTCCTCCAGTTTCCATAGAAGATGTACGGGATGCAAAAGAGGAGAGTGCTGTTCTAGAATTTCGGCAGGCACTTCTCGACAGGGATTTGTTGCCGCCTAGGCATGATGACTACCATACTTTGTTAAGGTCAGTCAGATCTTCATGGTATATTATAATTCATGGACAAAGTGGCTTCTTTAATTATTCTTTCTTATCCTTTCTCCTGTTGGCCACTGAATATGTACTTTGCTGCAATCACTTATTTCTACTCTTTATTTTGTAGATTTTTGAAAGCTAGGGATTTTAGCATTGAAAAAACAATCCAGATGTGGGAAGAAATGCTTAATTGGAGAAAAGAGTTCGGAACAGACACCATTCTGGAGGTAATAATGTCAGCTTTTGCTGCTAACTGTATGCATAGATTGACAGGCTAAACCTTCAGTGCTGTTGTGAAAAATGATGCTTGTGGTCTCTTATTACAGATGTAAAGACAGCAATGGATTGATTATGATAGAAACTAAATATGTTCAGCCACTTCACTAGTGGCATTTGAATATTAGTGCTTGTCTAATGATCAAATTCAGCTTGTATGAGAACTAAGTTTGAATTTTCTTTTATGTATCTCTAATACCATTTTGGAATTGACCACAACAAAGGATTTCAAATTTGAAGAGCTGGAAGAAGTCTTGCAGTATTACCCTCAAGGGTACCACGGGGTTGACAAGGAAGGCAGGCCAGTTTATATTGAAAGGTTGGGGAAAGCTCATCCAAGTAGGCTTATGCAAATAACCTCAATAGAAAGATATTTAAAGTATCATGTCCAAGAGTTTGAGAAGGCTTTACAGGAGAAATTCCCTGCTTGTACAATTGCTGCAAAGAGACAGATATGTTCAACAACAACAGTATTGGATGTGCAAGGCTTGGTATGTAAATTCTATGATGGAGTGCTTCTTAGTTCAAAGTTGGTTGATTGCCAAAAATGTCGTGGCTTTCTGCTGTTGGTTCCTCTGCATGACTTGAATTATTAGTACTTCTTTGTCACTTTATACCATGTTTTAATTACCAGTTTGATCATTTAGTTCCTGTACTTAAATATCTGCTAGATCAATATTTATTAATGAAGAAATTTTATAATTGGATATGATTTCAATATAGATTTTCCCCATATCTGTGTCTGATATGCCATTAATTACAGCTGCATATTTGCAGAATTTTAAAACCATCCTTTTTTGTTCTTTGAAATATAGGGAATTAAAAATTTTAGTCCAACCGCTGCAAATCTCTTGGCAGCCATGAGCAAGATAGACAACAATTACTACCCTGAGGTATCTGATTCATCCCAATATTGTTTATTTTATGCTTTGCTGTTGTAGCAGCCTGAAAATTTTCTCCTACCTGAATTCGCAGACACTACATCATATGTATATTGTCAATGCTGGTCCTGCTTTTAAGAAGATGCTTTGGCCTGCTGCACAGAAATTTCTTGATGCTAAGACAATTGCAAAGATACATGTAAGGGATATTCAATATTGGTGGTTTTTTTATTATTATTATTATTATTTTGCAGTGGGATGTTGTCTTACTGTATTGACTGGGGAATTCGTTTTCTTAAATTGCAGGTCCTGGAACCAAAATCCCTTCACAAACTACTTGAAGTTATTGACACAAGGTATATCTACCTTATGTTCTTTGAAAATTTTATTCATAATACTAATTGCTTGCTTACTTTTACTTGCAGTCAGTTGCCAGAATTTCTGGGTGGATCGTGCACATGTCCTTGTGAAGGAGGTTGCCTTAGATCCAATAAGGGTCCATGGAATGATCCTGAAGTAATGAAAGTAAGAACTTTTTTTGGTTTTGTGATTTTGCTTATGTTATTTGTTGATCTATACATTTATAATGAAATTGTTACAATTGAATATTTGGGAACTGATCTTCCGATTAACCAAGTTCTCTCATTTGTAGCTTGTACATAATGCTGAAGCAACATTTGTGAGGCAAATCACTAGAGTGTCTGATGATCAGCAGAAATTTAACTCATATATTCAGATACGTCCACTGAAGGCAAGTTCTCACTATCAGAAGTTTTGATGTGTCGGTGTCATTACGTAGAGATATAACATGTATGCATCTTTTGCTTACCATCCAGGGAAGAAGCAGCGATACGTCAACAGCAGAATCAGGGTCCGATATTGATGATCCTTGTTCTCCATTAGGACAAAGGAGTTTTGCATTTCCTCGCTTGGCGCCTGTCCATGAGGAAGTATGTAACATTGTTGTATATATGTACTGTGAATTGGATTGGGTTGGCTCTTCTTCTTCATATATTCTGTTTTATGCAGGTCGGGACAACAGACCCAAATGCCTATTTTAGCTGTGATGATCATTTTCCTATTGTTGAGAAAGCTGTTAGCAATGATCAAGAGCTGCATAATTTTCAGGATCAATCAATTATAAAAGATAGGCCGGTGAATATTTCTCACGATGCAATATCACCAGAAGGTATCTGTTTGTATAATTTTATTATGGCAACCAATTTTCTAGATTATGCTAGATCCATGTATTTTTATGTTCATAGAACTTGGCAATTAGGTTTAACTATGAGTAGCTGTGTTTTAGCTATTAATTAGCAATCTAACTTTTAAATTTATTTGTTAAATTCATGTCTATTTTCAGGTGGTTCAATTAGCCAATGGCTCAGCATAATTAAGGAAAAATTTGAAAAGCGGGATATTCGTCGTGTGGCAAGAGTGCTAATGTCTCTTCTAGTCAAACTGTTTGCAGTTTTTCGTAGTCTACGCATTGAATCTTGGAGAAGGCAGAATAACATTTACCCATCTCATTCAGAGGAACAAAACTTGAACATCCACTCACCAACAGCTGAAGCTGTGAGTGAAGTAGACTGCATCCTTCCATGCATACAGCGTCTTCAAAGATTGGAAAAAGTTTTCGAGGAAATTAGCAATAAACCTGCTAAAATTCCTTTGGAAAAGGATAAAATTCTCATGGAATCATTGGAAAGGATCAAGTCTGTTGAGTTTGACCTTGAGAAGACAAAGAGAGTATGGTCTATTTGATTGTGTTTAGTCATCTGATTGTTGGATTCTAGTTATGCTGATGATAATACTTTCACTTTAATCTCGTTTTTACAGGTAGTTCATGCTACAGTGGTAAAACAACTTGAGATTGCTCAGTTGTTGGAGAATTTACGGGAGTCTGGATATCAAGTAAGTCGGTTTATGTAAATTTTAGCATGTTAAGCTCATTTTAATTGTATCTCAAATCCGGGACATCATTGAGCCTTTCCATGGAAGATTATGAGGCTCGATCCATGGAAGTCCCTATGCGGTTTAGTTGTCACACTTCTTCTTGCTTACAACTAAATATGGGCCTGACCTCTTTGGGAAAGCAAACTATTTTTCTCTTAATGTCCCCCCCCCCCCAACAACAACAACAAAAAAAAAAAAAAAAAAAAAAAAAAGAAGAAAAAAATAAAATAAGGAGGTCGCCAAGTGTTAGGATACACAGATTTGTGATGTTAACAAAATAAAGAGTCTATTGTACATGGAGTAAAATATTTGTTGAGATAAAATCTGACATTTTGTGAGGATGCTTGATGCAGCAGCGAAGACCCTGCTGTTGAATACACAAAAAGCTGGAACAACCGGGTATATAGGGAGGTACATTCAACCGAAGATGTGATTCTGGGGGCCACCATTTCTAGTTGCTGATACTTGGAGGAACACAGGAAGATCAAAAATTTTTCTTTTTTCTTTTTTCGTTTTTGGCTCATAAAATGTTCCTCTAATACCGAGTAGTCCAAGTGTGTTAAGTTTTATGGACCGTAACCGTACATAGCCTTGAAAATCTGTAGAGAAAAAAAAATGTTAAATGGAATACTTTTCACTTCAGCAGCATGTTTAGCTTTGCAGCATGGTTAATTTCAACTTGCATTCTTTTCTACCGAGTACAATATTGTCTCTAGATGAATTAGATGCTGTCTTACTTAACAGTTGGAATATTGTAATTTCCTATGTTACTAGGTGAGGAACCAATGGCACATTCCTTCTTCTAAGAATTTTTGAGTCTGAATTCTTTCATCCCAAAATAAGAATAAAAACTTTGACTTTTTGAGACTCCCATCAAAATAAGAAAAAATGGAAAAGAAAAAAGAATTTAGGACTTGAAAGACAAGAAAATTTCATGATTGATTGGAGGAAAATTATTTGATTTAGTGGAGGATAGCTTTTTGAAAACCGTCCATCTTCTTTCCCATCAACTCCTTCTCTAGCTGACCATCCATTCGATGAAGTTTTTAGAGACAAAAAAAGAATATGTAAGAACAGCTAAGAGCTAAGCTATTATGGTGGGCCATAATTAATTAAATTTTTTATTAGGGTGTGACAGCAGGATTTTGGTTGGATATATGAAAACTTAAAACCACGTTACTTAGGTAGGGAGGGGATGATACGCACATTTTGGTTGCTTCCTGGAACGTGGACTCCAAAACAACCATCAATGACAATATAAAAAGTAAACAAAAATTAATGTCATAGTCTTAAGAGATTTATGATTGACGGTAAATTAACCATTTGTTTTTGTTTTTTGTTTTTTTTAAAGCAAATGCAGAATACAATTCTCAAGTATCAAATAAAGCAACATTAGGTGATTTCATTGATCATGATATTCACACTACTTATCCAACATTTTTAACAATGGATTGCATTCCCAATCTTCTCTCCTCCCTCCCCCACAAAAAATAAAATAAAAATAAAAATGGCCAGAGCTTTTTTTATTTTACTAAATAATATTATTAAGTTATTTACCAAAAAAAGAAATAATTATATATACTTATTTTTCTTCGGATTTCCTAAAGTCTAAAAAGCAGTAAACTGGTTGATAAGCTGACAAACTGAGCAAAGATTTAGTGCTTATAACGCGGTTACGCGTATTCAAGCTGTAACCCATTTGTAAGAAATACGTAATCACTCTTTTTTTTTTTTTTTTTTGGTTTTTTGGTGTAATATTCGTACAATAAATATATTTACATCTACTCACTTGTCTTCACCAAAAATAAAATTAAAAAAACAAAAAAAAAAATCTACCAAATTTTCTGCTTCGAAATATGTCTGTTTATTCAGCTCTATTGTATAATAAACTCTATTGTATGTGGGGTAAGCGTGGTGATAATAAAAGCTTTAAGCTTTTTTATTATATCTTCTTTCAGAAATAAAATTAGATTTCAACAGATAGGGACGGCAGGTAGAGAAAAAGAGTTTTTTGAGTAAACATATAAAGGGAGATCTCTCTCATTCTTTCACTTTGGAAACCCTGCAACCCAGCAAATCATGGAGTTAAATCACAGCTTCTGCATCTACTCTGCAATTCTTTCTTCTTTCCTTTTGATGGCTTTTACTGCTTCTGCTTCTCCTTCCATTTTCATGTCAGGTAACTTGTTATTTTTAGTTGAAAGTTTTCTTTTTTTATTTTATTTTATTTTCTTAATGAGTTTTTAGTGTTAGATTGGAACAAGGTCTAAGTATTTCTTGTGTCTTTTTTTTTTTCTTTTAAATAAATTTACAGATAGAATCTTTGAATCTCAGGCTTCTATCGGCCGGAACCTCCTTCAGGCTAAGAAAGGTTTCATTTTTCTTCAACCCTTTACCTCAAATAAATTTGTTTCATTTTCTTTATTAGATTGAAATGCATTAAATACAAGAGGTGCTGCCTAAAGATACAAAATCAAAGCTTCTTTTGTCATTTTCCTCTCTATTCTTGTTTCCTGTAAGATTTAAGTACATTGATTGCTATTGTTGATTAAAACAAAATGGGATCAATCACCATAAGCTTAGATGGATTAGACTTTCTCTTAAGCAAATCAAATCTCTTGTATGGTTTTGTATGGAAAATGTTTTATTCTATACCAGACTAAGAATCCTAAGCCTCTCAGATTTTACATGAATTGGGCTATGTGGAGCTTCGAAGCCAATCAGCCATTTTACCTTTCTACCATGTCATTATTTAGTTCTTTGGCTATATAAGGTGATAAATCAGAGTTCATTGCACTCTATTTCCAGAATTCCATGTAAATTGCAAATTTTCAGCTGATATCTTGTAGCAGAAGATCCCTTTAAAGACAAACTTGATCTTTAGTTGGCTCATATTCTATATAATTCCTTTTTTGGTAAAATAATGTCCCTAGAGCAACTGTTTACACCAAATAGATGTCAGATTGGAAAAGCAGTTAAAAGTATCTAACCAGTTTGTTTAATGAAGCAAAGCGATTGTGTTGATTATTTGCACTTTGAATATGCTGTATTTTATCTCACTCTTAACTCTTAATCCCTTTAGATTATTGGGATGCCAGTTAAATTCAAATAGATGTCAGATAGGAAACGCAGTTAAGTATCAGACCGGTTTGTTAAATGAATCAAAGCAATTGTGTTGGTTATGTGCATTTTGACTATGCTGTAATTTATCTCACGCTTAAATCTTAATTCCTTTAGATTATTGCAATGCCCATTTAACCAGATGATGATCGAGAATATGTTTTTGTTTATAGCTCATTTTTAGGTTGTTTTCTTTTTAGTTTTATTCAATGATTGGGATGTTTGACGTTGTGAAAGCATGGTCCAAGTCTAAGGGGATTATTCCTTGTGTGTTATCTGCAGGTTGTTCCGAGAACTTTGAGTTCAAAAACTACACTATCATCACAAGCCAATGCAAAGGACCGCACTACCCTGCTGATCGTTGTTGTGCGGCATTCAAGGAATTTGCATGTCCTTATGCTGAATTGTTGAATGATTTAACCAATGACTGTGCTTCAACTATGTTCAGCTACATTAACCTCTATGGAAAATACCCACCTGGCCTTTTCGCTAGTGAGTGCCGGGAAGGAAAGCAAGGTCTTGCCTGCCCTGCAACACCACCGACATCAGTTGCAAATGATACAAGCGGGAGTGAGACTTGTTATCCATTCCTATTACAGTTAGTAGCATCTGGAGTCCTAGCCTTGTTGTTCCAGTTATTATGAACATACCAGATTCTTTTGTCTTATATATAACCATGTGAGAATTACAATTTTTCATTCATTGAGCTTGTGGCCTTGTTTTACTACGGTTGTGCTAGGGTTAAGTAAATGTGATAAAGTATAATGAATTTAATTATGTATCAATTATCTTTGTGCATTTGCGGCCAAAGAATTGTTTCATTGGAGCGTGGGATTGTGCATTACCGTCACAGATATTTTGCTGGAATATAAATATAATTCTTATTTTCTTTTTCTTTTTCCATTCTACTCGTTAGAATGTGGAATTCGTCATTTTAAATAATCCAATGGGGGCCCCAGATGTGGATTATCTTTATATCCCTCTATTGCTTAGAGTTGTGTTTGTGTGGCTGTGAATGATTTTCACAAGTTGGGACAAGAACAAAAATCTTCAGCAGCATATGTCACATTACACCCACGAGGCAAATACTCGAGCAAATTGGTGTCCCTTGCATGGCTGCTCTAGCACCTGCTTCTCTTCCAACTCCATTCACAAAGAATAGGATTCCAGCCACCTCCACCTTAGTTTTGCTTCAAATGTGCCAAAACTTCCAGGAGATAAGACAAGTACATGCCCAATTGGTTGTTTCGGGACTCCTTCACTGCCCTCCAAACGCAGGGAGGCTCCTGGAGTCCTATGCGACCTTATCACACCTTGACTATGACTTGTCAATTTTCAATGCAACGCCTTGCCCTGATGTGTTCGCCTACAACACCATCATCAGAGGCCTCACACTGGGTAAGGATCCCTATCATTCCCTGCTCATGTATAATCAATTCTTACTAGATGGTTTATACCCAGATAATTACACCTATACCTTTGTCCTCAAAGCATGTTCTCAATTGAAGGCAATCTCTGAAGGAAAACAAGTGCACTGCCAGATACTCAAAGCCGGAACACCACCAGATACTTACATTAACAGCTCACTGATAAGCATGTACATGAATTCAGGTAACTTGAGTTGTGCAGAACATGTTCTTGCAGAATTCTCACAAGAGAACACACTCGCTAACAATTCTATAATTTCGGGGTACCTTAGTCAGGGATTTGTTGAGAGAGCTCGAACAGTTTTCAATAACATGGCAGCGAAAGATGTTGCATCTTGGAGTGCAATGATAACAGGATATACAAAGAATGGTCTTTATGCAGAAGCCTTGACTATTTTTCAAGAAATGATGGTTTCCCAAGTTTGTCCAAATGAATCAACATTTGTGAGCTCATTGTCTGCCTGTGCCCACATGGGAGCTCTAGACCAAGGAAGATTGATACATGCATATATCAATAAAATTGGCGCTAAGATTACCGTTAAGCTGGGTACTGCTCTCATAGACATGTATGCCAAGTGTGGCAGCATCAAATGTAGTTATAAAACCTTTAGAAGAATGGCTCACAGAGACATAGTTGCATGGGGAGCTATCATTTCTGGGTTTGCAATGCATGGTGAAGCCTGTAAATGTTTTGAACTGTTTGATGAGATGGTTGCCCAAGGGATTCAACCAAATGAAGTCATCTTCGTGGCCATTTTATCGGCTTGCCGGCATGCTGGATGTGTTGAACTTGGGCATCGCTACTTCTATCAAATGGTGCATGATTTTGGGATCACACCATCTATTGAACATTATGGATGCATGGTCGACCTCCTTGGACGTGCCGGACATTTGGCAGAGGCAGAAGAATTCATCTTGGCAATGCCAGAAGAACCCAATTCAATAATTTGGGGTGCAATACTTAGTGCTTGTCGGACTTATAGTGGCCAGAAGATAGGGAATCTCGCATTCAGGCATCTAGCAGAGCTTGAACCAATGTCTGGCGACCGGTATAAACTTGCGGGGCAAATGTTCAGTTATGCAGGGGAGAAGGAAAATGCAACTAGAATTAGGAAGTTTATTAAAGAAAATGATTTGGGGACAACCCGTGGTTTGAGCTTCATCGAAGTTGGTTGTGTTATCACAGAATTTGTATCTGGGAAGGTTGATCATAGAAGAGGAAGTGAAATCCACAGGATGTTGGAAACCATTAACAGGCAATTAGAGATCGGTAGACAGTGAAATTTGACGCACACGTCTTGATGTTGGGAAACAGAAAAATACCAGCTATTTGGCCTGTGAGGCCTAGGCAAGAGAAGAAAAAAGATGTTTGAAAATTTAGAGCACCTAGAGGAATCCTCCATGGTAACAGCAATTCAGCTTTTGGTAATCATTATGTATTAGCACATATTCTACACCATCGAATTATTCTTCCATTACTCTTTTACAGTCAACTTAAAAAATAAAAAATAAATACCCAAATACTATATGACACTTGGAACTATTAAATTTCAGTTGACTCTTTCTTTTAAATAGACATTACAAGCTGGACGATTCGTGTCGCATACTTGTTGAAAGTCTATAATGTTGACCTAAACTTTTATCGGAAACGCCAGCTTCTTACACAACTCGAGTACGGAAGGGCTCTAAATAATGCCAAATTGTGATATTCACCAAATGAGATTCGCTCTGGATTTCCGCCGAAACTGCTTCTTTGTCATGCACCAATTACGAGGGAAGGTGCTCAACTGTATGAAAATTATGAGGTAAAACCATATTATAGAAATATGAAACAGATATTGAAACTAGTAACTCCACAAGTTTTTGACAAAAAGCCAGTCGTCAATTTTTTGATCAACATTCATCTCATACACAAACCAATTATCTATTTTTCTATGTCCTGAATATTATAATTAACATGTCATATTATAGCATGCTATGTGAAATTCTATACTTCCAAACATGTTTGCTAAGAGAGAGATGGAGCTTACATTGCTGATAAACTTTGCCCCAAACCATGCAGTATCTGTACCATATGGAGGGGGAACGACTGTAATGCCACTGGACAGAGATGGTGAGCAAAGTTCATGCAGTTCCTTCTCTAACCTGCCTGAACCAGAAGTGTTCAAGAAAGAGTTGAGAGTCTCATACTCAATAGTCAAACCATCTAATTTTACCAATTTCAAATGGTTTCTGTAGTACTTGATGCGGAAATGTTCATATCATCATTTGGCTTTGTCATTAAAAGCAAAACAAATCACTTCCAAGTAATTCATTGTACCTGCCAATCCTGGTAAACATGCAGTTCCTCCTGACAATACAATAGTCTTGAACCAAGTGTCATCACCGGTTAATTCGGCTGCATGGCAATGATCCATACAAAGTGCTACAGCCTGGGGCAAACCCATTGCTCGCCTGTGCCAAGAAGTACAAGAATACTTGAAACCAACCTTCCATGGAAACCATAATTCCAACAATGTTTATTTTACTGTTCAGCCAGAGTGTATTCCACTAGAGAAAAGAAATGCAGATCTAAGCCATCCCATCCTTTAGTCTAAATTTTTTAAGAATTAATGTTTTCAAGCATCCATGTTCATGCTTCATACATTTCATATATAAATTAGACTACCAGGTGAACAAGTAAAAGAGCTATTATTGAAGGGAAAACATGGACTTCACTCAAGGAGTCAAGCAACTCCGTGATTCCCATTACATATTGCAAACACTAGACAGCAGGACCCAATTGTTCTAGATGTTTCCAGCACATATAATATTTAGCCAGATTAAGGAGGAGGTTATCTATCCAAAAATTCCTAACAAAGTTAGTTAAGTACATTTACTGGAATAGTTACACACCTTTAAGCAAGTCACTTGAAATCAAAAGCTACATTTCAGATAAACTCTAGTTCAAGAGATATGAACATGCTACAATTCAGATTATAAATATCAAGTATATTTTCTCTGAGAAGTTCTTCATTCTCAGTAAATTGGCCGGTATATTGGGCATGAACAGTAATTTAAGGATATATTGACAACAATTGAGATATTGAGGAGAGAAAAAAAGAAAAGAAAAAAAAAGTAAAAAAGATGTTTTTTGCATTGGAACTCCAGAAATTCTAAACATAAAATAATGGAGGAAATGAAGTGAGTGAGTTCTATAGGGTGTATGTAAACTATCACGTGCAGGACTTACACTCCTGCAATTTGTGGCTGGAATAAGATTTCTCCTGTTTGAAACCGTTCCTTTGAAAGGGTAAACCAACCTTCTCCTGATTTAAATGATGCTTTTGTATCTTTACAGAGTTCAGCTTCATAATCAGCAGCAACATAACAAAGATTCTGTAAGGCAATTGTTGGCATAAAATAAGTCAACTTCAATCAAGGACTTTGTGTTATGTCTGGAGCTTAGCAGTCACTAAACAGAAGAATATAAATATATGTAGTCATTTTATTTGTCATTGTTTTGGTCCATATCAACCCTGATATATCCAATTAAAAAGATTAAAACAAAATAGCTTAGTCCCATAAAGCGATGATATTTATTCAATAACCACAATCTAAAGTGCCAAACAGATAGCAGTAGTACCTCTTTTAATGTTCGAACAGTATACAATGATTCAAAATTTAAATTGTTCTTCTGCATCAACTCTCTAAGAAACCCGGTAAGTTTTAATGCTCCCAATCCCACAACTTCCACGCCCACCTTGCGCATTACTTTACCATTCAGAACTATTATAAAAACAATACGTGTATGAATGTAAAGTCTAACCAATCTCATGCAACCAAAAAGTGAAGCTAGTAGCACATACATAACCAGAAACAGGGGAAAGAAGAAACTATCATGACCAAAAAGTTCAACCAATGAAAATGAAAGAGAATTTGCATCAAGCATGACTTGACTTCGAGCTAACATGTCACATGCAGTGAGAGGTAACCAGATTGACAGGCAATAATTAGTTGGAAAGATAAGAAGATTGTGAATCAATTTGACTGGGGAAATTATACAATATTGTAAGTGTAAAACTGTGAGTACCTCCCAAGTAAGCACCAAATGTAAGTTGACACTTGACTCCAACATTTTAATTCCCTATTAGTTTCTAACAAAATACAGAGATGAATCAAAATTTGGAGATAGAACAGCTTACTTGGGACAATAGATGTGACCTGAAACCCAATATTTACAACAATTCCTGAAGTTCTTCTGGCTGCATACAAAGCTAAAATTGCCTAGAGTTTCAAAACAAAAAAGAATAATGCATAAGTTCAATTGGAATCAGGAAGAATGAGTGAAATTCAATGATAAACAGACCCCGCAAGAAGATATTTTGTTGAAACCAATTCATCAAATTTTTTGATTTATATTATGTTTTGAAAGAATGTTAATCATTAGGATACGATGAGGGGTGTTTGGTTGAGGGAGACAGAAGGGGTGTTACCTGATTAATTGCACAAACAGCAGGAACATTCATGTCGAAGAGGGTTGTATATATGGCTTCTTTGAGCTGACGTCTTGATGCTTTGGCAGCTTCGGTATCTGATAAAAATACATAGAGCAACTGATAAAAGTACACACAATGAAAGAAGCATGCAGACAGAGCTACATTTACTAAATGGTAGAAAACCTAAATTTTGACATAACCACGTTTGATTAAAAGGTTGACATAACCATGTTTGATTAAAAGGTTAGTAGAAGTTCTTGTGAGAAAGAAAGGAATCTCAGAATAGAAGGTGGTCGGTCCTTCAACAGTGAGACAAAGTTTCAATTTTTTTTTTCCCCCCCAAAACATCAATTAGACAATGGTGGTGAACAAACTCTGGATGGAAGCGCTTAGATAGAAGCTTACCATCATAATGGCAGATCGGTATTGACAAAACCACTGGCTGAGAAGACGGTTTCACCTGCATCCTGCTAAGAAATACAATCAACAATTCAAATATAACTGAAGCCAAGATTCAGGGCTGCAGTGACATGGATTATGGTAATTAATGCAAGTACTCAGTTCAGTATTCATATACTTCCAATCTAATATTTAACGGAAATCAAAGAAATACAAAGACAGACCTGCTGTAAATAGTTGCAAAAAACTGCCTAAGTCTAGAGTACATTGGAGACTCGATGTTACCAAATTCCTGCAAATCACATAATTTCAGATAACACATATAAGGAAGAATCCAATTTATGTGGGAAAAAAATACCAAAAAAAAAAAAAAAAAAAAAAAAAAAACAAGAAGAAGAAGAAAAAAGAAAGAGCTGGAAACACATCATACAAGCAAGTTGCAAAGTTGAGATCACACCCATAAGTAGAAATTCGTCTACGAAAGATTTCATAAACTGGTAATTAAAAAAAAACCTCACCAAAAAAGTTGCTGACCTCCCAGATGGACAAGCATATTTGCTCCAGCCAAATTTGCAATAGCCAGAGCCACCTTCCCAAGAAGACGGTGAGAGAATGAGAATGCATATATACATCATGTATGAAAGTTGCAATGGTTACTATCAAAACGATTAAATTGATTGATAAGATTAAAGGGGGTAGTACAATACATCAGAAATATATATATATATATATATATATTATATATATTTCCTGGTGGCAGCATGCTATCACTCACTAAATTCTCTCCTTGAATGTTAAATTTTGATGGGTTTCTGCTACTAATTTTCAAAAATTAAAAGAGAGAGAGAGAGAGAGAGAGAGAGAGCAAATCATCATTTCTTGAATTAAAAGAAATGACTTGGAAAGAAAAAAAATCAAAACTTTACTCAGCCACAATAAGTTGCACATAAATGAGGATGTTAAAAATTCTCACCATCAATAATGACAGAACCCGGAACTAGCATACGCTGACCATAAATACCCATCATCGAAAACTCTGTGAGCTGACCAGACAATGCTCTGCAATCACAGTATTTTTCATCAGTGAAAATTTTGCAATTAAAAAAAAAAAAAATTGTTTTCTAGCGAGGACTTACTGAAGTGGGGCACCGGATCTCAAATAGGTTTCAGCGAAGATAATGGAGTCGAACGAATCGTGCTGGTCCTGCCGATTCTGGAGGAAGAAAATCCAGAGCCGATCATCGGAAACGAGAGACTTCCATAACTTGCAGACGACGCTCATCTTCGCAGCTTCCTTTGGACCAAGCAATCTCAGTATTTGCATCAATATATCAGACGGTATTTGATCGAATGCCCCTATAGACGACGAAAACGACGAAGACGACGAGTCGTCGTGGGAAGAACGATGCCGTCGCTGTGAATTGGAGTTGGAAATCGAAGAACGGTTGGAAACCGATTCCCAAACTTTCTTCAACAACAACGTAGCCATGCCCCCCAAAAAAAATTCTATAAATCAGTGAAATTTTTGATTACGCATATATATAGTTCAGTATTTTTTTAAATAGTATTATCGGAGAATCTTCCTAACCCCCAAAAAGAGAAAATGATTTCCCGGGAGTCAAACAGAAGGTTAGTAAGAGGGCGGACTTTTCAAGAGGAGAGGGAAATGAAAGCTGACGTGGGATGTTTCACCGGCACCAACACGTGTATAGATCAATAGCCACATAAACGGCGTCGTGGTTGGTTCATATGGGATTTCACATAATGGGCCCGCGGCCCAGGCCCATATTGGGTGAAAATAAAATTGTTTCGGGAAATTGAACCCGACGTGAATCGAACACGCAACCTTCTGATCTGGAGTCAGACGCGCTACCATTGCGCCACGGATCCGGTTTGCAAATTCAACCTCATTTTAGATATAAATCTAAAATTAAAAAATTTCAATATTTTCAAACAAAACCAAAATAAGAGATCCGAAAATCTCTGATCCATAAGGAACCAATAAAAAAATGCCCAGTCACCACCCAAAATCTCTAAGGCTCATTTCCCATCCTCACAATCTTTTCTGTTTCACATGGTACACAATCTCATCCATTACCATCTTTAAAGTTTGATCTTTAATTATCCAAACTCAACACAAACACATAGAGAGAATACCAATCTAATTCTCTTTTAGACCCTTTGAGGTAGCCAGCTAGATTTTGTACAAGCAGCAACAACAATGGCAGCCTCAGCTTCCTCAACCTTGTTATTCACACCAGCCACAATCCAAAAGAACAACAACACCATCTCACCCTCAAACATAACCTTCCAGGGTCTCAAGCCACTCATCACCAAGCCAAACACCAGGTTGAGCCTCAACAACTTCACAGCTTCCAGGAGTAGGACTAGCAGTGTTGTAGTGAAAGCAGAGCTCAACCCATCTCTAGTCATCAGCCTCAGCACTGGTCTGTCACTCTTCCTTGGTAGGTTCGTATTCTTCAGCTTCCAGAGAGAAAACGTGGCCAAACAGGGTTTGCCGGAGCAGAATGGTGTAACCCACTTCGAGGCAGGGGATACCAGAGCTAAAGAGTACGTGAGCCTTCTGAAATCCAATGACCCTGTTGGTTTCAACATTGTTGATGTTCTTGCTTGGGGTTCTATTGGTCATATTGTTGCTTACTACATCTTGGCAACCTCTAGCAATGGCTACGATCCCAAATTCTTTGGCTGATTGTTATCCATCCCCTGCATCATCATCATCATCTTAGATCTTCTTCTTCTTCTTCTTCTTCTTCTGCATTTTCTATGTTGTTGTAATTTGTATAGCCTTAGTTTTGTTGTTTCTTTAATTTAGACGCGGTTAATTTTCTTCTTAATCTCTCTCTCTCTCTCTCTCTCTCTCTCTCTCTCTCTCTCTACTTGTTTCTTACATCATTCTACTTTCTTTGTGTGGATTGGAAAACTAAAGTTTAATTTAGATCATTTCCATGATGGAGTTGAATATACACACACACACACGCACACACGCATTTTTTACGGCACACTTCCATGCCAATAATATTGCTTCTCGTAGATTTGAAGGACAAGTTTTTAGCTTTGGTTCTTATCTGTTAATTCGTCCTGTTATGTATATGTTCTTATAATGCTGAGCATTTGCTTGTTATAATGGATTTATCTAAATGTTCAACCTATAACTAAATCAAATTATGCTTGATCCAATATATGTATATGAAAAGTTATTGTCCATAAAACTTGGTCTCCCAAATTCCATGTAAAATATATCAATTGTATATAGCCAGATTATTTTACTAAATATAATATCTAAATTATTGCCCATCATTGATGGCCATTTCCTAGTTAAATGGGTTTTTTAAAATTAGCTTGTACACTATGTTATTAAATCGGGTTTTTTAAATTAGCTTGTACGCTATGTTTTATGAAAGAAAAATGTCCGCTTCAATATGCAGAATTTACAATCGGAATTTTGAACATAAAAAATGAAAGATATTTCTTTGTGAGAGTGGCGTTGTTTAGGCATAAAAATAATCTATACAAGAAATACTTTAATTTCTCCACCTCCCATAGTTTGTGTAAACTTATCAGATTGACTTATTATGCCTTCTTAATTCCTTCCAGAACATTACCTTAAAAAAAAGAACAAAAAAATTATGCCTTACATTTGTGAGGCTAGCTGAAAAAAATATTTCAGTGGGATGGAATTACCATTGGTTCTTTTTTTTTTTTTTTGGGGTGAATGAATTACAATAGGCTTTATTCACATGTAATATATGGGTTTCACAAGTGCATGTGTCTTTTTTTGTAAAAGGGCTTCACAAGTGGATGTGAATAAGGCATGTAGTACACCTTTTTCCACCTTATAGGGTAAGAAGTACGTTTCACATGTATATTTTAGTCCAAATATTTTTCCAACAAGCAAAAATCTATCTTATATTATTGTATGTAAGTATACTATGAATCTATGTTCTATTGTAAATTTCTATCTTTTATCTTTTTATTTTGTTTTATTTTATAGCCTAAACAACTTTCTTTATTTTATGAAGTACACACCAGTAAAAGAATTCCGCTTTCAATTCTAACTTACTTTTAATTTCTAAGTGATTATGGTACTTAAGGAAAAAAAAAAAAAAAGAGTATTAATAATGATAAAACAAAAATTTACCAAACTGGTAAATCAATAAAAATAATTAAATATAATGATAAAATAAAAACATGGTCCTCGTATCCCATTCCACCGCCACCAAACGATCATTATTCCTGAATTTTTATCTCTCAAAAAAATTTCCTGAATTTCAAGTTTTCTACTTTCTATTTTCTAAAGCTACCATATATTATATAAAAACGAAGGTTTTTTTTTTTTTTGGGCCACTTTTGGTATGATTTCTTTTTATTTGGCTAGAAGCCGTACATAAAGTAACATTTTCATATCTTTTCTGCTGTGCGGGTAGAAAGCAAACGTTGATCAATCATGAACGTCACCATCTTGCTGCATTCTCACTCTTAGAACCTAATCTATGCTCTGTCTTTTTTATATATTTTCTTTTACTTTAGGAAAAAAAATAAAAATTCAAACAGAGTCCAAGGGTTAAGTTTTGTTTGGAACAAAGAGACCTTTAGAATTATTACCAAAAAAGAAAAAATAAAAGGAAAAAAAAAAAGATACATACCTCTTGTTTTTTTAGGTAAAAAAAAAAAAAAAAGATACATTCCTCTAGAATAGTTTTTGCAGCCTCTAGTATATTTCTATGCTTTTTAAAACCCCACCAAATAAAATTAATAAAGGAATATAACAAATAAAAGAAAACCATTACCACTAGTTTAATAATATAATTGTAATAATCTAGTTTTAGGTTGCCCATACAGTATCTGCATATATATATATATATATATATATATTGATCAAGTTATCTTCCAGTAAAGATTAGGATTTAGGAATAGAAGGAAAAATTAAAATCAATCTGTCTGGTTTTATACCTATTTTAATCTTTATCTATCTATCAATCTTTACCGCTCTCTCTGTCCTCTGACTAAAAAGAAATGTTTACCCATCACCATAATCAACCTGAAGCTGAGGTCCCAAAACCAATTTCGGAAAACACTTCAGCCTTTTCAGCTCAAAACCATCAACTACGCAGTGAGACCGCAAACGGGTTTTCACCGCCACTCACCGCCACCGCCAAGTCTTATCCTTCAGCAACCGCCAAATATGAGCAAGTCGTTCAAAGTTCGGACCTTTTTTGGGAAAAGCTCAAGGATTTCCACACTTCCTTCGGAACCAAATTCATGTGAGTTGTTCGGTTTTTCCCTTTTTTTAATATTATTTCTCAAAGTTTTTATTTTTATTTTTATTTTTTTTTATGTGATTTGATTTATTGGGTCCATATTTTTTTCCTTTTTATTGTTTAATTTGTTATATATTGGGAATTATTTATTTATTTATTTGTTATTATTATTATTATTATTATTTTTTTTTCTATGTACTCTACCTGGTTAATAAGCACTCATCTATTTGCCATTGTTTGTTCACTACATTTCCTTTACTGGAACTTGTACGCCCTCCATGGTTTTCTTATTCCATTGAATTATTCTGCATCTCCCTTGGTTTTAATTGATTGGATGGGCGGATAACACTGTATAAAAAAGAATCATTTTTTTTTTTCAAGTATTTATGGCCAAGTCAGGATCTTGATTGAAGAAGTTAAAGATGTAGGTAACATGAAGTTGAACGAACCCGGTCGTATATAGCAAATCATCATTTTCACTAATAGTTTATCATGTTGCAATACGAACCTGGTCCTTTTCCTTTCCATAATCGGATAATTAGGCATTTATCGGAAATGCATAGTTGAAAAATAGTTAAATTTGCTACCTTAATTCAAATGTTGCTTTCTCATCCAATTTTGATCTTTCTTTTGATATCTTCCATAACTGGGAATTTTATTTTTTTTTTCCCAAAGAAATTGGTCACCAGCTTTAAAGCTTCCATTTACATTTGCACAAACCATGTTTTAACTCTTTGATGCTAATTGCAATTTTTGCACTATGATAAAATGTATGTCGACGGTATCAATTGGATTTTTGGGAGAAATTACAAAGAAAGAGGTAGAAGCTGCTATATTTGACTTTTGAATCCCAGAATAGCCATAAGAAAGAGAACCTAACCTTAACTTGATATTCATGGTTGGGCCCACTTTCTTTATATATAAGCTTATGGGGATAGTGGTGGCTTAACATTGTAATGAAGCATCGGTGAGCTTGAGTTCTTGCTTTTGAATCTTGGTTCTCCTATTTGCAAGTGTCTGTGTAAGGGCATGGATGGACTTACATGTGATGGAAGTCTAATAATAAGCTTCATGTACATAGTTATGTCAACTTCCTATAACCATAAGGTAATTTAACATATACTTATGTAAGTTTTCAATTGGGACAAACCGTTGATTGGACTCCTAGTTCAAAACTAGTGTCGTCTATTTTAATACTTAGATGATGGTAACCAGTTTTCTTGTTTATGTAACCATTTGCTCTATACCCTCAATATTTATTCAGTGTCAGTGAAAGCATGATGCAGAATTAATGTTCATCGGGTCCATTATTCAGTTTTCCAATCCTCTATGGCAGATGTTCATGTGCTTGCAAAAGAATTCTGTTATCTACCTTGTTTACTCTATCTCTTAAGTGCACTTAATTGCTCATTTCTTTTTGCCTTTTGTTTTTTACTCTCTTTCTCTCTCCCTCTTGGTTCATTACATGCCCATAGGGCCTATGGTTTGCGTAAACCTCTTTGTCACTGGTGAAAGTGGGAATTTGATTGTTAGTGCTTGGTGGGACATGAAATCCTTTATTAGACTGAATTGAAACTGGCATCTATTAGTGTAGAAAGAAGTCTCCTATTTATTTGTGTTTTTCTTCCTTCCTTTTCATAAAAAGTTTTTTGGCATGTGAAGATAGCAAATACTTTTTTGGCTTAACATAGCCTCATATAACGTTGGGAGTAACCTCTTCTTTCACAATTTCTTTTTCTTGGTTTTGATTTCTGTTTCCTGCAATTTACATATAAGGTTATCTAAACGACTGTATTTGAGCTTTCTTTTCTCTTAATCAAATGCTTTTTTATTGCTTTAAACATGTTGAAGTCCTATATTATTTCATTGGTGTCTGTCTTTGTCTCCATTCTGGATCATTGAGCTACTTTTCTTCATCTTTCTCCATTCTTCTTTGGTTCATATGAAACATTGGTTTTCTTTGGAGTGGTTATTCAATGGCTTCGTCTGTTGGCTTATTCTTGTTATTGACATTGTTCCTCTAGCAATATGGACAAGTTTTTGGGTTCTATTTCACCCTTTGACGGTATAATTTTCTGTCTGGAAAATTTTTAGTTCTTTTATCTTCTTATGGTGTATTAGTGTTTTCGGCATGAACTCGAAAAAGTTATCTATTGTTATTATTATTTGTTGAATGGTAGTATAGTGTCTTTTTGATATACATTGAAAGAAAGTTTTATCATTCATGACGTGTAATGTAAGTCCCAAATAGGTGATAATTTCAAACAATACTAAACCTTTGCTTAGGAAGTTGAATAGACTTTAAAAAGGGCATCAGCTATCTCTTGGATGTGGGTAATTGTTTAGTCATTTGTTTACAATCTAGTGTGGACATGATTATGTAATTATTTTACACTTGAGCTTTTTTCTTGCTCTTATTGCCATGGTTTTGCTTTTTGTACGATGAAGTTTTACAAACATACAAGTAAAATATTACAGATGAAGGAGAAACAGTAATGGATGAGGATATGATTAATGTAATTCCTTTATGCATTTTGTTTCCCTAGGATTCCTACAGTAGGAGGCAAGGCTCTGGATCTACACCGCCTTTTTGTAGAAGTCACTAATCGTGGTGGCATTGAAAAGGTTTGTTTATTAGATTCTGATAAATCTAGTAAATAGACTTTACAAATAAAAAAGTTTTGAGTTCTGAAGAATCTATCATATCAAAAGTGGTCACAGCCTCAATTTCCTTTGATTTGAAATGAAGTTTTCTGAATATATGCTTAGGACTCACCCGTAGTTTTAACAAGTAAAATGGTTGTGAATGTTGGCTGAGACAACTGATTGTCATGTTGGAATGCTTTAAACATTAAGTTGTCTTAGTTAAGTCGCTTACAGGTGTTTAAGCCTCTGTGTGGTATGGTGGCTTATTTTTTAGCGAAGGGCACATATTGATTGTCCTAAGCTCTTTTGCTTTAAAAAATGGATGTTTAGCTACAAATCAATAAGTGCTTGTTGACCAAAAAAAAAAAAAATACGCTGTTTTAAGGAAAATGGAGAAGCCAAAAATTAAGGCTTCTCAAAAAAAGCTCTGCTTTAAGCTTATCGGAAAGCTCAAGAGCATTAAATGAAATAGTAAAAGCATTTTTTAAACTGACAACCAAACACTCATTAGTTTTTCAATAAAAGCTCTTTTTATATAAACTCTATTAGAAGAAGCTGTACAGTTAAAAGCTTTCTTATATAAGTTATACCAAACGGACCCTTAGTAGTGCCACTTTCTCTATACAAATATCATCTATCTTTTTTATTTTATTTTTTTTGGGTAGTTATCAATTATCTTACTCTGTTGTTTATTTGACCATTTAAATTCTCTGAATCTGTTCATAGGTAATCAGAGATCGAAAATGGAAGGAAGTGATTGTGGTCTTCAATTTTCCAACAACAATTACCAGTGCTTCATTTGTTTTAAGGAAGTACTATCTATCCCTGCTTTATCACTTTGAGCAAGTTTATTATTTCCACAGACGAGTTCCTTCATTCTCAATGCATGGTATTGGAAACATGGTTCTTGGTACTTTTGAAGTGTTTCTCTAATATATATATATATATTTTTTTTGGGTTCCATATAATCGAATGAAATTTGGTTTTGTTATTCTGTTTTCCAGATAATGTAAACAGTAACCTAGCTGATGGTTTGGGAACCCCAGAGGATGGTGATGCTAAAAACCAGTTAACCGGTCTGGGTAAGTGTAACAGCTGTTTGTATATCATAATTCTACTGAATTAACGTCTTCATTTGGGTCTTGCTGTATACATATAATATAAGTTTGTTGTTCTTTGGAATCTGGACGTTACTAAATTCCCTTTGGTAAGCAACTCATAGAATTGCTTGAAATTCATAATTTTCTTGAAACTAGTGTAGAAATGCTGTTCCTGTAATTCTTTTGAAGTTGTGGAGTAAAAAATTTGTCATTTGTGATTGACTACTTTCCAATAGGATCTTGGCTTTTTCTATAATCTAATGAGATAATTTTGTTGTTTTATTTTAACCTTTTGCCATTATATGGTCGTTTGAGTGAATGGTTTATTTTAACTGGTAGAGCTGCAATAAGGATCTTTGGTTTCTATGTTTATGCAGCAGGCCTGGAATTGCAGCCTGGCTGTTCTGTTACAGGAGCAATTGATGGAAAATTTGACAGTGGATATCTGGTTACTGTGAAAGTGGGTTCTCAACGTCTGAAAGGTGTGCTATATCATATTCCTCTCAACACGTCTAAAAGCAGTTACTCTTTGGATATGCATAATCGCCGGAACCGGAAGAAATCCAGGTTAGCATTACGTGACCCCTCTCGGCCCAAGTCAAACAGGAGTGGTTATAATTTTTTCTTCGCCGAGCATTATGCCAGGCTAAAACCTATGTACTATGGGCAAGAGAAGGCCATCAGCAAGAAGATAGGAGTCCTGTGGAACAATCTCACAGAGGCCGAAAAACAGGTATTTTGCCACGGCCACAGCATTTATAATTAGCTTGTGTCATATTTTACATAAATTGATCTCAGAAGTTAGCATTCTTAAACTTATTCACAGGTCTTGGGCTGATATTTTATATATGATTTTGTGACATGTATATATTATATAAAATTGTTAGACAAATATATGAACTGCCTATGACTTCCTTTGTGAGAGGTAGTTTATTTATACATAATATTTGCTACTGGGGATTTGATGCAGGTTTATCAGGAGAAAGGGCTGAGGGACAAGGAGAGATACAGGACAGAGATGATGGAATACAAATCTTCCTACAATTCCACAAATCAATAGCCAAATCCAAACTATTAGTTTTAGATATACTCTTTTAGTTCTTTAGGACATCATTATTTCGATTGTTGTTGTTGTTGTTGTTGTAGCTTCTAATATTTATTGCTTGTTGTTGTATTTTAATGTCACTACTCATTTCTATATTATATGCTTCTCTTCGGAAACTGAGAGGGTAGAAAGGGCATGCAGCTTTGTAATATGCAAGTGGCTTAATTTTTATTTTTTTTAAAATATTTTTTTTGGTTATATAAAATTGTGTTGTGAAGAGAAGAATACGAATGCAGCAAATTCAGTTCACTGTTCAGACACCATAATTAATTAATTGTTGGTTTTAGGATTACTGGGTATCGCTTAAGAGAGTGAAATGGTATAATCACAATTCAACTTTGGCTTGATCTCTTCAGTTCGATTTGATGACCTACTAGAATTTGTCTGTGGATCAACAGTTGATGGGATTAAGATATTCTGCTCAAGGTCAACGTGTTAATGGTGGAAATAGAAGAAAACGAAAAAGATAAGTGGGTTCTTGTTTGACTTCTATTACCAGTAACATGCAAGTTACTTCCATTAATTATAATACAGAAACCATATAGGCGATTAATATTGGACCGACGAATGAAGAACAAATAAAAAATAAATTGGGCTTTCAACAAGTTGTAAATGTAATGCTAATTTATAATTTATTTAATTTTATCTTTAGCAAAGTATGGATATAGAAGCATGCGGCCTTTGAAAATTGTTAGAGGTCGTATTAAGCTTTGGCTAATGGGTGGCATTTGAAGGTAAATTTTTGCATTATACTGTCATTAAATACTTTTTTCTTTCTTTTTTTTTACCATATAATTGTTCTTCCACAATTTGTCATAGCGAGGTGTCATAGTGGAGTGAAGTGAAGTGTTTAAAGGTTAACAAGCAATAATTTAAAATAACCCAATTTCTTTAAAGTAAATTTTGGATAGGAAAAACAAAATATTATTTTCATTATTTTGCATTGGATGGATAATATTTCCTACTTGAGGTGCCATATAGAGAATAAAAAAAGGAAAATCTCATACTTAAATTTGGATGTGAATGAATATAAAGAATCTGACAGAGTGGAAATTTGATTGTGCACCAATTTCATTCTTTTAAATGTAAAATTGAATTAATTGATAACCCAAACTTAGCCGCAGACAAAATTAGTAAAAAACCAAAAAAGATTTTTTTTTTATTATTATTTTTTTTATTCTAGGGATTTTGTCAAATAACTTCTAAAATTCCAGAGGTTAATAACTTGTTCGTCATCGTTCATTTGCTTTGTTTTTTACTATAAGAACAAAATAATATTAATGAATATAACCAAACACATGTCATGTTACAATATAATGGCAAGATCATCTTTTTTGTGAATCCTTTATTATTAATATTAATATTAATTATTATATGTAATGAAGAGATTTCATTAGGTAGGATAATGGTTAATTTAGCCAAAGGGAGATTTAAAGGGTTATAAATTTTGGGTAAATAAAAGCGTTAATAATGGAGATCATAATTATATTGGTACATACGCATGTTTGTATCGCCCATCTAGCTAGCTAGCTAGCTGGCTCGGTGTTAATTTTGCAAACCCCATTCATATTCATATTATATTTAATTTGGAAAGTTTCTTTTTATCCAACCTTACCATAAATGAATACATGAAAACCTAAATGAAAAATAAAATAAAATAAACAGTATTGTGGGGGTTGGGGGAGAGGGAGTGTAGATAGTGGTGGAGTGAATTGTGAACTGTGGTAGAAGTTGGAAGATTCCGAAAGCCAAAAATTAAGGACCAAGAAGAACGTGACACTGGATCAAAATTTCCCCACTAACCCAAACCCCCTAATCTCTAACCCCCATTATTTATTTTATATATACATATTTTTTGAAAATAATTTATTTATATGCATAGCAGTTGAAATTAATTAATACACAATGAATGATGAATGATGAATGATGATCATAATCAATTTTAAGCAAATTTAAGCAAAAGCAAAAGCCTTATGGAAAAGTGTTCTAAATTAGGAAACTGAAGAGGGTGAGTCCCATTGTTGGTCTGTCATGATCTCTTTCTGAGCTATTTCGTCTTTTAGAATATTCCATTATCTCTCTCTCTCTCTCTCTCTCTCTCTCTCTCTCTATCTACTCCGATTTTTGTTTCCAATTTTATGCCCTCTGATTCCTATTTCTATTATACCTCTCTCTACTAACTCACCACCGCGTTTTTTGTTTTTTTTTTTTATTCTTACTTAGCGTTTAATCTCTATTTTTTATTATTAAAAAATAAAACCTAATTAAGTGGGGATATGTTTATTGCTTCGTAGACAAGCTTACTTATAAATATATATATAAATCTTTTTTCTTCTTTTTCTTTTTTCTTTTTTTCTCATTCATCAGTAAGAGTAGAGATAGATTCTAGTATTTTTCTCCCAACCCAAACATCCTAGCTGCTGCTGTAAACCTCCACCCCCCTCATCATGGAGTTAAAAGAAGAAGCCACAGGGTTCGTGAGCTCCAAGCTCAAGATTCCGAATCCTCCCGGAGAAGAAGAAAAGCAACAGCAAGATCAAGAAGATGAAGAAGAAGAACAGCAAGATCAAGAAGATGAAGTAGAAGAACAAGAAGGTGTTGTCACTGTTGGAGCAGCTGCTGGAACTCGTGTGTGCCAATTGTGCGGTAAGATTTTCAGATCCGGAAAAGCACTCGGAGGTCACATGAGAATGCACTCTCAGTACTCTCAACCCGCCGATCGAAATCGGAGTAGCAATAGGAGTAGAACTACCGCCGCCGCCGCAGCCGCCGCCACTCACTTTACGGCGAACACCACTACTACTACTACTACAACAACAACCAACACGTCCGATCATACGACGCCGCCGGTTTGTTGCGTGTGCGGAAAGAATTTCCTCTCCATGAAAGCTCTTTTTGGCCATATGAGATCGCATCCCGATAGAGAATGGAGAGGAATTCAACCTCCTCTTCCTTCTCTTCCTCCGGCCACCACCGCAGCCGCCACCGCCAAAACCACTACTTCCTCATCCACTCTCTCCGACGACGATCAAATTGCCGATTCAGCTTCCGCAGCCACTGCGGCCGTTGATTGTCATCATCATCGTGATGTTGATCTGTCAAAGAGTTTGTACGGTTGCAGTTGGCCTGTCAGCACCAAGAGAGGTCGCAGTGGCAGCATCATCAGCAGCGGCAAAACCGTTGCGAAGAAGAACGAAGCTGAGGCTGTATCTGATCTGCTTATGCTGTCTCGCCGCGGCAGCACAACAATTGATAAAGAAGATCAAGAATTCAATTTCAGGAACAGGAAGCGACCTGATGATGATGATGACGTGGACAAAGGAAAAGCGAATTACAAGCTTCGTCATGTTGGAGAGGATTATTTTTACTCGGATAGTCAGAATTCCGAAAGCATTAATGCAATGGGCAACATAAAGGACGACACCATGAACATGATGATGATGAAGAAGAAGAGAAGGAAGATGAAATTGGCAGACCTTGAAGAAAGAGGAGTTATGGTTGCAAATAATGCTAATAATAACAATACTGATAATAATAGATCATACACTTGCAATATTTGCAATAAATCTTTCCCAACCCACCAAGCATTGGGAGGTCACAGGTCTAGTCACAATAACAGCGTCAACAACATCAGGAAGATGGTAATCAATCCTCACTCTCACTCTTATCATGTCGATTATTATGATCATAATCATCATCAATCAACTCATCATGATATAATCCTCAGGATCATCATCACCATCATCAATGCAAGATTTGCAAGAAGATGTTTCCAACTGGTCAAGCTCTTGGGGGTCATAAGAGAAGCCACTGGTATAATAATATCAATAATGCCCCTGTGGAAGTCTTAGCTGATCAATCTACATCGTTATCGCCTGGAGAAGCTAGTCAGACTACTAATCGTCTGAAAGCAGTTATTAGCTTTGATCTCAATGAGCTCCCACCTATGGAGGAGGAGGATGATAATAATGATAATGATAACGATGATTATGTTGAGCAAGTTGTCTCCACTTCAACTTTGACTCTGCAGGTGAGCTAGCTAGCTAGCTACAGTAACTACTGTACTAACAACAATTTACTACAGCTTCTTATTCTTCTAGTTGCAAAATTAGTTAATTAGCTAGTTAGATTGAATTCATGATTAATCCCCAGTACAATTTGGAAGATAATTAATGGAAGTGATCATCAGCTAAGTAGTGATAGTTGAAGATGGCATATAGTTTTCGGTTAGGTTTTTGTTCTTTTCAGTAGTGGTGATGAAAATAGTATTTACAGAGGAACCCTCTTGGTTGTTTCCTGTTTAATCTGGTGGGGTCATTAGGCCTTTGTCTTTTGTGTTAATTTTCTTCATGTAAAGCATGATGGTCCGGCAGGATTGTTATGAAGGGAAATATCCAAAAGGGCCTACTTTCTTTCTTTTCTTCCTTCCTTTGAATCTTCATGTATACATTTATACTTTTGGACCCTATTCCATCTAATTTCAATTTTCTTAATTATTTGGTTGTTTTTCCAACTTTTAACAATATTCTTATATAGTATTCTGTCTTCATTCGAAAAGGCTCACCAAGTGTTTTAGCATTTTTTTTTTTTGATTTTATTATTGATTTATTTTTTTATTTTTAGTATTCTAGAGATTTTTTCAAAAAGTCAAGAAAGAGTTGGTACCAATATATCACCGGCCTCGTACCGTAACTTGCAAGAGAATCAATGTTCAATTGTCTTGTTTTTTTGTTTTTCTTGATTAAATTTATTAACTTGATCTTCCTTTTTTTTATTTTTATAAAATAAAAAAGAAAGAAGTTTCTGATTTCATTGACAAAAACATTGAGGTCCTAAACCAAGTTGGTCGGATAAACTACGTATTTGTGGGACCAATGGATATGATATAGAAAAGTATGTGTTGCAATCTAATATTTTTACTTGTATGATGCACTAAGAATGTTGAATCTATATATATATAAGTCCAGTTTCTTGATCTTGAGTTAATTGTGTACGCGTTAGTTACATATGACTGGGTCAGCAAGATAGGCGTATAGACTTGGTTAATGTGTTTGGCTTTGTGTGTGATATTCTATAGGGTGAAAATTCTATAACTATACGTATGTAAAACAATTATAGGCTAAGCAAAGGGGAAATGATGAATGAGAAGGAAAATGAGAGAGCTTAGTTGTTATATATATATATATATATATATATATGAGAGATATTTTAGCAAGAATATGTTGAAAGAGGTGTAGGGGAAGTGTTTTATTAATCAGTACGAAATAGTCTGCAAACACAGATGGAGGAGGAGATAAAGGGAATGCCTCAACTGTTTTATTGACAAATTCTCGTGACCATTTGAAAGCAACACTTTTTATAGTACGATTGCCGAATAAATAAATAAATAAACAGAAACACTTTTTCTGTAATACAAATATAATATCACTTTTGACTAGCTTTATACGCCATTAACACCTTTTTCACGCCATCTTCTCAATTTCCAATTCGTACTATCTCTTCTCTCTCTCTCTCTCTCTCTATATATATATATATATATATATATATAAAAAGAGAGATTAATTTTAGTTTCAATGTTTTCCATTGTATTCGTTTAATCTATTAATTAACATTAATCGCATATGTATATATATATATATATATATTTTTTTTTTCCATGTAAAGCATGAAAGTATGTGGTTATTCATGATGCTCTTCTTATAAAGTTTCAATTAAATGGTTTGTCATTTGTAATAAAAATTAAAAGCATTAGAGTCACGCACGCTAGCAAAGTCATTGAAGAGTTGTAATTAGAAGGAAAGAAAATAAATCATTTGGTTGTGCATCCCTCTTCAATGTTTTTGAATCAACCCCTAATTAAATATAATTAATACCATTTGTATATATGAGCATTTGCATGCACTTTTCGCCCTTGGGTTTACAAATAACTAATCGCCCAAATTAAGGATTCTTTTATTATAGTGATTTACAAATACAATTGACTACTTTTTAACTTTCAGGATAAAGGGCAAATTTTAGCACAATTAATTTCCTATAATGAATGATTATTAGCATGCTCAAAACACATAAGCACTGCTTTAGTTAATAGAATTTGAGCGAGTTGGTAAATGTGGCCAAAAAAAATAAAAAAAAATTAATGCATATGAATATGCGTTTGGAACGGAATGAATGTATACTAGACTTTGGCGCTTAGTTCCATGCATAATAAACAAATGAAATGCTATTATCAAAAAATAAATAAATAAATTATATGCACAGTATATAAACATGCAAAACAACATGTAGTTTATCGAAAAAAAATGTAAAACAACGTAATATGCGCATAGAATCATGGAATAGAAAATATTAACGTGTAACAGTTATACTATTATCCATTGTGGTCTATGATCATGTACAATGGTTTTTTTTTTTTTTTTTTTTTTCCAAATGCTTTTATTTCTTTCTCATAGTACATGTGCAAGATTTGCTGATCTCCATTTGGCTTTGGTTTGAGCTTTTACTCTTTCTCCCTAAAAAGGGCTTAAATTTTAATGCAGTGGGAGTGAAATTGCTACTGAAATCCCAACAGATGGTTTGGAGAAGAAATATACAAAAGCTGCGGTGGTCGTCTAAAGAGATGAAACTTCTAATTGAAAAAAAAAAAAAAAAAAAAAAAAAACCAAGGTTATTTTTGTAGTTCTCTATAAAAATGAAGTGGGAATAGAAATTTGAATTGTGTACAAAGAAGCACCCTAAACAAATCATAAAAATTCTGCATTAATATGTTATTACTTGTTCGATAGTGAATGGCTTGGTAAACAATATTTACTTATATAACAATTGTATAGAAAAATTTTCGACAAGGAGATACACGATATTGCCAAACGCAATGCACATAGAAATAGGAATCGTTATTTGACAGTTGGTGCGGGCCACCTTAACAATTTGTCTTTAGTAAGCAAACAGAACAGCCCAACTTCTTATGAACCAATTAGGATACGCGTTATGTATTCCACCATTTGTCTACTGACTTTTATGACTGGTTATTCGAAGTGCAAAAGTCAAAAACTAATGGTTATAAGTTATAACAAACACACCAAACACAACTCCACTTCCACCTCATTAAAGTACCTCAGAAATGAATGCCAAAATAAGACTTTCCAACACAATATAGACCGACTGGTTCCAAGGTTATAATTCTGACAAAGTTCTATTGACTAGAAACAACAAAAAAGTTTACAACAATGTGTTACAAATCTGCAGAAATGAAAATTATAAACAAAAATAAAAAATATAAATAAAAACCCAATATTACAGGCTCATTCCCCCTCACCCCTCATCCGGAATGTAGAAATTGTTCTAAACAATAACAATAGAAACTTAAAAACACATTCAAATATTTGCCTGAGATGCTGGAAAATACCAACCAAAAAACCAAAAAAAAAAAAAAAAATGAAAACTCGCAGACTTAGGTAGGTACAACCGCCCCAGTATAAGGCGATAACTGCAACCAAAAAACCCAAAAGGCTACGACCAATAATAAAAACTGTATAAAAAAACATGAGGAAACCTTACATACCCTCCTCTGCATGATCAAAACTTCTTCGGTCCCTAAAATATCACCACAATATTTTTCTAACTCCTCAGCTTGTTTCTTTAGCTTTGCAGCCTTGTTTTCTGTTTCTCCAAGCTTGTTTATCATCTGTGCTTGCTCATTTGCAAGAGACTCTTGTTCTTCAAAGAGCGTGATTTGGTTACTTGCAGCAATCTTCAAGCTTTGTATTGTCCTTGTTATTGCCAGATATTCAACTTCAGCTTCTATCCTTTGCTTAAACAGGCCTTCAAGCTCATATTCTATCTCTCTACTTTTTTTTTCCAGTAAATCTGTGGTGCTACCAGATTCTTCCTTTGGGGACTTACTACTATTAATAGTGGCTTCAAGTTCTGCAATCCGGAATGACTTCACCTCGAGCATTGCCCTTGACTCTTCCAGTTTGCTTTCCAAAGATTGTATGTTCTGTTTCAAGCTCAATATCTGCATTTCCAAAGAACTCACAGCACTTGGTCTGATATTTTCAGAACCCAACTGCTCAGATGAGTTGGGTTCATGAATTTCTGGATCGCTGGAATCAGCAGGTCCAGGTACACTGCTACCATCCACCCAGTTGTTAGGCGATGGCAAAGGCTCCTTCCCAATCTCCTCTAGTTTCTTGACCTCTGGAAGAGAATAAATAACTCCATTAAATCAATTTTGCATACAAATCACATTTAAGAAATTACACCAACACAATAAAATTTAAATTAGAAGGAAAAAAAAAAATCTAACAAAAATTGGTTACGATCAACTTAGCAGATAATAAGCCATATTTGGTAAAAACAGAATGCAGCCACTAACTTCATTGCAGTAAAGAGTAAAGGCAATTACTATAATGAGAATTCTGTCAGCATAAACTTCAGTGTGGAAAAAGACAATTAATCACATGATATTAATCTCTCAACCACAAACAGACAAGCATATCTAACGTTGTGAAAAAGCAAATGTCTTCTGCAATCTGCTTAATGGGCAGCCAACTGACATGCTTTCACACTAAGTACTCAAATAATAAGTTCTATGAGTATAAACTATAAATGCATTACAATAGATAGCATGTTAGATGGGAAGGCATATTATAACAATTCCAAGACTTTTTGGGGTTCAGTGAGACAACTAAATGATAAGGTGCATGCTCACAAACAAGTTGATATGTTTACAAATCTCTTATTTTCCACAGACTAGAGAGGACAAGTGAAAACAAAATAGAGAACATTGTCCATGTGTGTGTGAAAGAAAGGGGAAGGGAGGTTGAAAAACGATGAAAGTTAAAACATCTATAAATGTAAAGAAGAATTCCAACTAGCATGGCAAAGAAATGTTGGTATTAGTAAACTTTTCAGGATATGAACTTGCAATACAAAGTAATTGACAAATCTTGAATAGCCATAACAGACTCAAAATTCTAGAAGACCCAAAATTCCAAAATCATGGAGCACATTTAAAACAATTGTAGCCGTAATTCCTGCAACCGACTTCTACTTTCTTACACCACGAACTACATGTAGCCTTTGCTCAAAAGGCAAACTTCCAAATTGCTACTCACTAACCCAAAATACATATTTCAGTGTGATCAAGCTCCTTATGCATGTCCAAATGGGGCAAATTTAACATATATGGAATTAGTTTCCTAAAAAATCATCCTTGAATACACAAAAAGCTCACGCATGTATAAGACATGGTCCACAAGGAACGATAATCTACCTAATTCAAATCCTACAAACATCCAGTCTAAACATGTCCTAAAGCCCGCTTCCTTTTCCTTTTTCTGTACAACTGGCCATCTTTAGCATCTACACAATCCAATTAAAGTTATATACAGGAGGCCAATGAGACACCTCGCAATGCAATAACAAGAAATTTTCTTCATGGTCCAAGTTTTAACAACAAAACCAAATCTGCCTAAAAGTAAGCACATACAAAATAATTTACATCTTAACCAATTCAGGCCATAAAAGGCTAAATTACCTCTCTCAGTCATTAAACAAAGATTCAACATATTATTTCAAGTCCCCAAGTCCAACTGTCTACCCAAAGATAAAAAATTTCTGTACTTGTCAAAAGAATGCAAGCATGATCTGTACATAATATAGCTTTAAATCACCTTGTCTACATGGAACATGAAATATTTATACTACTAACTTGTTTTTCCTTGCACAGATAAGAATGTAAAATAACCAAAATCTTTTTAGAGGTACTCAAAGCACATGTTTATAATGGTGTAGGGATAACCAAATTTTGGATAGCACTGGGGGAAAAAAAAAAAAAAAAAAAAAAAAAAAAAAAAAAAGAAGAAGAAGAAGAAGAAGCATAAACATATTTCAAAATATAGTACATCTGCAAAGCAATATGATAATTGCACACGAGCAATGCACAAAAGAAAACCAAAATTTTTTATCGATGTTATAACAAAGAAAATTGGCTAACCTTTTTCAAGTGCTTCTTGTACAGATTGAAGGCTAAGGATAGACTCAACTAGTGGATCCTGGTCTTTCATGAACCCATTATTCTCACTCTTTTCTTCCTTAACTCCCGAATATACATCTGCCACTAAATCATCTTCTGAAAGAACTTCAACTTCTTCCACATTCTCTTCGCTATAACCCGTTTGAACTTCCTCACTGAAGTGTCGTTCACTTGCATGACCTTCATCGCTATTCTCTCCATCATAACTCATTGACCTTCCACTTTGCTTTCCGTTACTTGCCAAAGTTGCACCCTGCATAAAGAAAAAGTTGGAGCTTCTCGAGTCAGATTCGACACTGGAATGAGAGTTTTCCTTCTCGATTTTGACCCTTTCTCCTCTGTGCTTTTTGCTGCTCTCCGCTTTTCCCTTTCCCTCTTGAACCCTTTGAGTTGAATTGACGAAATTCTTTCCACTTACGTTCTTCATCCGATTTTTTACATGCCCCACTACTGCAGGCAGGTCATACCTGGCCTTAGGGGCACTGGCAGCTGTGGAAGATTTGCTACTCCGATCCTCACTGTTCTCAGATTCTGTACCAGCAGCAAAAATGGAACCAACAGCGAACCTAGAATCCGAACCAGAAGTGTGCATTGCAAAGCCATCAAGAGCTCCAACATTGTTTAACAAATTTGCAGATCCAACAGAACCCCCACTGTTATGCTTGGTTTCAAGAGGTAAACGTTGAGGTTTAATAGAGTTTCCAGGAGCAGATAAGCCGCGCTTCAAAATTTTACTAGTATCTACAACACTAGCACTAGCATCCTTATTAAATTCCCTCCTAATTCGCCTCCATTTCTTCAATCCATAACCTTTTGTACTAGGAGATTTGGATTCTGGTACAGGCGAATTCAGCCTGTTTTCAATCCCTCCATCCTTTTCCCTAGTATCTGCTAAATTTTCAGTACAATACCCATTATTCCTAATTTCCTTATGATCATCACCATCATCGCCATGAGACACTCCCTGGTCCACTTGATTATCTTCCACAGATTCAAGAGCCGAGCACTCACTTTCCAAATCCATGTCAAAAAAAAAAATTTAAATTTTGAAAGAATTCTCTCACACAAACCCACACACCAAATTAAATTTTAGATCAAGATCAAGAGCAACAACTATCATTCAAGCTCATAGCTCAAAATCTAGCAAACCTGGAAAAAAAAAAAGATCAATGACTGTCACTGGAATGAAATTTACATGGAATTTTCAGAATCCAGGCATTAATACATATTCGGAAAACAATCATGAAATTGAAAGAAAAAAATCCCATATATATAAACGACGGATTCAAAGTATTAACAACAAATACTAATAAAATTGAAAGACAATCGAATTGGATTAAAATTCAGATAAATGATAAATTTTCATTTATTCTATATATTTTTTTTTAAAAAAAAAAAAAAAGGAAAGGTATTTGATACATACCAAGATTCAAAAATCATAATTGAAGGTCGGAGATGACGAGGATGGAGAAATTCGAAGGTGATGAATGAGAAAATCGAAGGGTATGGAAACCCTAAAACGATGTTGGATTTCCATTTTTATAGGCCATGAAAATTATTGAAGGATTTTAGGTAAATAAAATTAAAATATATTTTTAAGGAAATAAGTCTAACGTATAGCAAAATTAGCGATCAGGGGTTAAAAAATAATAATATTAATTAATTAAACGGAAAAAATAAATTTAAAAAATAAAAAAAGGAGAACGTGGGTCGATTCAGATGGGCCACATGGAGTGGGATGGCCCACACTAACACAGTTGGTCACCGCTGGCCATCTGTTAAGAACCGTACGATGGTTCTATTTACAGAAGTGCCAATTTTTCTTTTTTTACCCCTCATTTACAACAATGCTCTCTTTCTTTTTCATTACAATAATTCTCTTTTTTTATTTTGATATTTTAAATCCATATGAAATTTTTTATTTCAATATCTCGATTTGGCTTTTTAAATATAAATATAAATAATTTATTAATGAATCCGATTCATTTCAAAAATACTGTTATTGCTCCCAAATAATGGAGCAGATAGACAAAAAACCAATTAATTATATCTATTTGAAAAAATTGTGAATTCAATTTTTGATAAATCTGAATATTGGTATAGATACCATTTACAGAAATACTATAGAAAAAGATGATAAAGATAACCAAATTGATGATGTAGGGGATAGTTTTTTTTTTTTTAAATAATTTATCTAATTTATAAACTATTTAAAAAAATATTTTTTTATGATTTAAACTCCAAAATATTTTACTACTGAAATTGGATAGCTTGTAGACTGCTAACGGATTTAAAAAAATCACAAGTTACTAATAATGCATAATTTATGGACATGTGAACAGAGAATACTCAGACGTCTATTTTTTATTTATAAAAAAAATGTTATTGCTCTCAATTATTTTATTATAATTAATTTTCCATTTTGCTTCGCACCGTTTGGACTGGGTTAGGAACGGACGTGGGGCCTGCAATAAGGACGTGTGTGTCTAGTTTCTTCTCCGTGGATGGAAGTTTCAAGTGAACTCAATATAAAATAAAATAATAATAATAATAATAATTAATAATAAAAATTTTCAGAAAACTTAGTTTGTTTACTTTTACCATATGACCCATTCTTTTTTCAATTCAACTTCGACATATACGATTTCCTATAAACTTCGATATGCATACTTTTCAGTTTCACCAATAAAAAATTAAAAAATAAAAAATAAAAAAACTTGGATAAGCATGCCTAAATTTTCACCAAGAAACATGCATAATTGTTTTTCATTTTGATATTAAGGCTGCACAATTTCCTTTATATATAAAAAAGAAGTATCTCAATCAATTATTAAAAAACTAAAAAACTCAATGATGGAACCAAGTTACAGGCTGGGAGGGTCGTGGCCTCCAAAGTTTTTGAAAAAATTTTTCTCATGGTCAAGTGCATATCAAATTCACCTGATAATTTTTTTTTTTATGGTTTAAAATTTAATTACTGATAAAATATAATTTTAAGGTTAAATTCCAATATAGAATCTCCTAATTTACTATTATTTAATGCCACATTTTTATTATAAAAATATCACTATAGCTTTTTCACATTATATTTTTATTTCAATATAATATTATTTTTAACACTTTTATTAATAGAATTAGAATTTAATTAGTTTACTCTTTTTTGACAATTTTATTTTTTTAAGAAATTTATAAAAAAAAATAAAATTTAAAAATACAAACAAACATACATAAATATTTTTTAAAATATAGGTGCTAAAATCCTCCTTCCAATTTATTAAAATAAAAAGTTAGAAAGGTATATATAATAATCATGATTGTTTCAATGACTCAAATACAACTTCAAGAAGTAAGTTTATCAACATTTAATACATTTGAATTTTCTTTTAAAAGAAAAAAACAAGTTAACTATGAGTTTGGTTATATTATTTTCATTTATTAATTTTTGTTATTCTTTATTTTTAAGGATGGTTAAAAGAATTTAATTAAACGAAATGTAAATTGTTCAAATTCTAGCTTTATTTTTAAGAGTTTAAAATAAATAAAAAAAATAAGTTGAAATGAAAATTAAATATAAAAAAAAGTATTGATATTTTTCATAATAAAAATAAAGTATTAAAAAAATAGCAACATAAGTTGGAATATAGTGATATTTACCCTAATTTTATTAATATACTAAAATTTTATTTTGGCAAATTGAACTTTATAACCGCATGTGACCATAAATGAATTTGTTAATATAAACTATTGAAGCAACTCAAGAATTGAAAAGGAAAATCAATATGCTAAAAGCATGATTGATTTCTTATATATATATATAAATGTGTGTGTGTGTGTGTGTACAACTTTGATATGTTAATAACATTGTTTCTATTTTATGTTGGATACCTATTCACATGATAATGATTAAAAATTATTATTTGTTCAATTAGAATTTTTGTTTTAAATCATAAATTAATAGGACAATTTCAATATTTAACTCGGCAATATATTCTCATTTTATATTGTAATATATCTCCAACATATCATTACTATATATATATATATATATATATATATATATGTAGTTAGTCTTAATTCAAAACAATTTAACATTCTTAAAATTAAATCTTATATCTTGATTTTTAATTTTACCACTTGAGCTGAAAAGTGGTAAAACATAGCCCAATTGTCAGAAATCAATGGCCAACATTAAAAGTTGATTTTAAAAGAGCCAGATTGTCATGACTTAAACCTTTTCTTATACATATAGTTACACTATGTTTAAATTGATGGAATAAATGTGAATAGAAAGTAAATAATTTAAATATCTTATTTTTATGGTTAAAATAAGTTAAAAATAAAAATAAATGAAAGGAAATAGAAGAAATTGGTTTTTTTTATACTAATCAGCTTTATTTTCATTCCAAAATTGGTAGGAAAAGGAAAAGTTTTAAATCAAATTTTTTAAAATCTCAAAATTACTTTGATTATTATTGTATAAAAATATTTAAGACTTTTAATATCATTTCCTTTTCTTTCCCTTCATTAATCATCCAAACAATAATTATTAATAATTTTTTTCCTTTCCTTTCCTCATTTAACATATCATTTTTTTCCCTCTGTTTTTCTTTTTTCCCCTTTAATACAAACATAGTGTTAGTCTCAAATTAGAGCGGCTTGAATTTTTTAAAAATTAGGTCTTAAACTAAGATTTTTGATTTTATCATTTGAGTTAGAAAAAATGGTAAACCCAACTTGTAAGAAATCAAAAGTCAAGATTTCGGGCTGGATTTTAAAAAAAGAATCGTAAATCATTTGCTAGATTTTTATCATGTAATATATTTAGAAAAGATATTTTGGCCCTCATATTGAGTATTGTTGATAAGTGATTAGGTTTTATTTTATTTTATTTTTTTGCAATACTATAAATTATGAGTTTTTTGCTACAGTAATGATTAGTTAAGTTGATTTAGAAAATTTAGTCTCAAAATAAAGAACAAAAGAAAATTTTAAATTGTGCGAAATAAATAAACTAAAAGAACAAACTAAGAACTTGAAGAACTAAGAGAAATTCCATAGAGAATTTCTATGTAGATTCTAAGGTGTGAAAATAATGATGGTTGCCTCTCCTTATATAAGGATCAACAGAAGCTTCTAGATAACTTATAGGCTTAATAAAGAAAAAAATAGTATTTGTTTATTTTTTTAGAAAAAGGTAGCATTTGTTAAAATGTTTATTATTTTATTTTGTGTTTGATTTTTTTTTTTTTTTTGTAATGAAATGTTACTTTCTACAAATTTATATTTCTAATTTCGATCACAAATTTAGTTTTGTGCATATATATATATATTTGGAGAAAATCTAATAACTAATATTCCAATTATCAATTAGGAAATAACATTTTATGTCTAATATAAACAAGTAGAAATAAAATTTATTTAAATGATTTTTTTTCTAAAAGACATACTTTTTTTATAAATTAGATTGAATTAGCAATTAACATTTTATTTTTATGTAATTGAGAATGTGACTAACTTTTAGTATTTGTCTTCTTACAATATCTCTTATTATAAATGAGAGATAATTTTAATTAAATTAGAATTCTTTGATACTATTTTCAAAAAGAAAAGGATGATTATATATATAAAATAATTTAATATCAAAAATATATTTCCAATTTATATTGATAATAGGTACACATGTTAAATCCTAAAAATATCATTTTAATTAATGATTCAATACTAATATTAAAAAAGTAAGGACTCTTAACATTTACCATATTATTATGGATGTCTAAATATATTTATTTATATATTGAAGGGGAAGAGTCACTCCACCTATTATCAAATTTTTATATCTTATTGTATTTATATTTGGGGATTAATAAAGAAAGAGATTTTTTTTTTTCCTTTCTTTTTTCTTGAATTTGTAGGATCCCAACTCTAGAACTCCGATAAAGGAAGCTGAGATTTACTCATAAAGAGCAAGACTGCTCATTAGTATAGGTGTGCTTCTATTCGTTGAACCTTCACGTTTCAGGCTATCATTTCCTTTACTAATATCTACAACTACAAGTGGACTAGTGGAGATATTCAAAGAAAATACAATATTATATATATATATATATATATATATACATATGGAAAAAGCTAAGCTTCTGTTCGATAGAAACGAAGGGGAAGATGCATGGTAATGGGAACTTAAGGGAAGTGGTCAACGTTATTTATTTTATTTTCATTTGGTAAGACTAAGACATACAAAACTTAATACCTCCCCACCACTCCACACTCCACGCTCCATATTTTGACAAAAAAAAAATTAAAAAGTGACAAAGAGAAAGACAAGGAGTGGCCCACCGCAAACACAAGTAGAGAGCATTTGAGCATCGTATGTGTAAGAAAGTGTCCACCTTTCACCATGCAATATTTACAAACCCCACGTTCCCATCCACATTTATTATTAATTGCCTAACTCCCCATTCCTCTTTCTTCTTTTTATTTTTTTTTTATTATTATTCTTTTTAATAATTTCTTCAAGCTTGGCTTAGCTCTATAATTATGGCAGAGAAGAAACTTCTTTCATTATGATGATTTCACCTTAGACATCAAATAGAGGAGGGGTGCATGTAGCAGAATTGGGTGTGTCAATAGTCAATTAGATTTTGTTCTCCTACAAAGCCAAACCCGCAAAAATGAAAAAAATAATAATAATAAGAAAAAATAAGAAAACCCAAACCGCCATTTTGTATTTCTTCTTGTCCTTTTGTACCTTTCTTTTGCCCTTCTATAGCTCTCCGACCAATCTATTTCTCTCTCTCTCTCTCTCTCTCTCTCTCTCTCTCTCTCTCGCTTTATTATATTCTTAGAGGGTTCGGTCTTAGTCTGCCTGCTACTTTTAACAGCAGCCACAACATCTCATTTTGCTCTGCGAAGACATCCATGCAAAACAATGTACTGCAACTAACACCTTAAATTTCATATGAGCATTTTCTACCCATCAAAACAAACAAACAAAAGAAATGGAAAATAAATAAATAAATCTGATTACTAGCTATTGTAAGTGGCTGCACTACTTTTTTGAGTTTTCTCTGCCATCAAAATCTAGGACTTAATTTCAATGTATATATTACATACATAAACAGTCATGCAATATATATACACGAACACACACACACACACACACACACACACACACACATGTAAATAAGACCCTGGACAATGTAAACGAATGGTGATGAACACTTTCATGTTTATCAAACAATCAGCAGAAAATAAAGAAGCAAGTAGTGATCATCGATCCGTGTGAAAATTAAGAAGACATATCTATCATCACAATCTGTACGTGCATGATCTTTTATGTGTGTTTTCCTTATATATGACACGCTTATAAAAATATATGTATCTGCATGTTTATTTATCACGCAATTCCTTTTTCTTGATTCCTCTTCCTTAATTCGATTCTACCAAAGACTTTGCATATTAATATATATCCTAGTTTTTCCATCAGCTTGTCTGAGACTATTTTATATATATATATATATATATAAAGAGACCATTTTGAGTCCGATTCATTAGTATTTATAATTTCTAACATCAATATAAGCAGTTTTTCTACAATGTTCCAAATGGAATCTCAACAATTTCACAATATTATTTCACTGATAAATAGAAGTCGAGGATTTGCTTAATTTTTGTTTGGTGAATTTATATCATATATAAAAAGGAGAGCACAAAATGCCATAGGGTCAGTGATATATACATGCGTTTATTCTATATGAAGACTTATCACACAGAATATAACTTGATTTCCAAGACAAAATTGCCAAATTGTGAATCTCATTTTTTAAGAGGTCAAAAACATATGAAAAAGAGTTGTCTCCATAACAACCTATATAGAGAAGTAAATACAAAATAATGAAAGAAAACATAAAATCCCAAAAAAAAAAAAAAAAAAAAAAGGGAAAATTTTCCATAAAGGGACACTTGACTCTATTGATTTTAAGCCAAGGTTTGTTGTCAACTATTATTCATGGATTGTACTTATACATCGTCTACTGATCTCAGGGGTAGCTTAAAGCATGCCCAAGCAGAAGCCTCAAAAACTGCATATTATAATTTTGAACCAACATTCAATAAAGTAAATATGTATACCAATTCTATCCATGACCTCAACTGCTAATCTTGTTTTGTGCGGGCTCCTATCTCTTTGATCAACCACCACCATCATTTTCACTATCATCCCAAAGCTTCCAGCAATATCCAGTGAATGCATGATTAATGAATGGAGGTAAAACCTGACATATATAGGATAACCAGGTGGAAATAGCCAATCCCAAATGAAGATCGGTTACTACAATAAGCCTGGAGAATTATACAATGCCGGCCTCAGTTGTGCTTTTGAAGATGACGCTGCAACAAAAGATCTTTGTTGAAGCACAACAGAACCTTCTGGTGTACAACTCCATCTTGCATGACTCGCATTTGCTCGCCTGGGGGGTACGGCATGAAAATTGGTGTTGTGTGACAATACTGGTGGCTCAGACTGGAGTGGAGGGTCATAGGGGGACGGACAACAAGATAAAGTGTTGGGACGCATTGATGAGTTACAATTGGGCATCAAAGTGCCTGATGAAACTACATAGTTCTCCCCCACCAACCCACCAGAGTGCCTTACAACTTCACTGGTTGAATTATCAGCTTCACTTTCAGGAACATCATCAATAATAATGATTTCTTTATTGGAGTTGGCAGCAGAAGGTGCATTCTTCTGTTGGCTGTCAGGAATGGTTATAACTCTCTCCATATGATTTGCAAATGCTCCAGCTGGTCTGTTCTTAGACTTACTCTGGGGAGCTGCAATGTTGTAATCAGATTTGTAATCATGAGGCTCAATAAGTGCCATGAAGCCACCATCCATATGCTGGTTTGAAAACAAAGATCCTGGTCCTTGAGAAAGCATACTGGCTGTCTTCGGACCAGCATGAGTTCTAAAATTGATAGGGAATCTTGCATCAAAGCACCGCTCCTCTGAGATAAGTGGATTCTGACCTAAAATTACGGAACCCTGAGCAATGTTAGGAAGGAAGGAATGGTACACCTGATTTTGGATATTGCTGGGAGAGACACCAGAATATGGAGGAAGCTGTGAAGTTAGATGGTTAATTTGGGAATGAGGTTGGGCCTGCCCAAGTGGCATGGATTCATCTTCATCTCTATTGACCACCATCAAATTCTTACCCATCAACCTGAGTATAGAATTAGAAGAAGAGGGACTAACAGAATCACAATCACTACGACCCGAGAACTTCAATCCAGCATCAGCTGAATCCCTTGATGGATTGGGGCTGCCAGGGCACTTCATGACAGGGAGAACAACATTATGAGATTTTGAAGTTTCAGACCTTACTTCTGAATTATTGGATCTTGTGTTCATATCGCGACTCAATTGCCTTTCCATTGCAGGCATCATTATTGAAGCCATTGCACGACGCCTTAATAGTTGCGAATCTTGATAACTTAAAGTGACACCCTGAGAAGCTCTTTCCTTCCTTTGGCAACAACAAGGCTGATCATCACTTTTGAAGCTTAGAGGTTTCTTGTTGACTTTAAGTTTCTCTCTATCAAAAGTAAGTCTTTCTGCTGCTGCAGAGGTTGTGTGAGGAGCTAAAGCTGCATTTTCTACTGAAGAATCAAGGCTACCACCTGATAAGTTTGACCTAACTCTTTCTTGCACCAACTGAGGTCCCACAGACGGTAATGGTTCAGAAGACTTAGGTTCATATCTTGTAGCTGTGAAATTAGAGATGGTTGATGTTGCAGAAACAGGTGAATCTGAAGAATCTCCATCAATGAAATCGTGCTGATCTTGAGAAGACTGAACACGGCTTGTGGTTAATGATGAGTTCCCTTGAAAATCTTCCGAACCCATATCCCTAGGACTCGGCAAGAATGATCCTGGAGGTCCTGGAATAGGTATCCGATCAACCTCAGGAAAAGAACTTCCTTGTGCAACATCAGAATCCAATTCTTCCCCAATATGAACATTTTGCACAAGCATGCCATTTCCAACTTCATCAGCACAAAAATTATCTTCTCTACCAACAAAAGTAGGCTCAGGCAAACCTGCCAGTACTTCAGCTTCAGATAAAGGCCCCTTATGTTGTAGAGAGTTGGCTTGGGTCTTGGAACGATCAACCAGATTTTTATGCTCAGGATCCATAGCTTTACTCATGCTTGAAACTGTCTCTCCAACAGCTATTCCAGAAGATGATTGAGTGACAATGTCATCTATAGAGCGTTGAACCTCTTTATGTGCAGCACCATCAACTTTGTTTACAAGAACAGCTGAATCTATATTTTCCCCTCTGTCATGTTGATAACATTCAGGAGCTATCTGTGAACTCTCCATGACCATGGTTTCTTTTCTTCCAGAGATGCTTAATACTCCTATTTTTTGTCTGATTTCCAATACATTATTTCTGCAAAGAGATCTTTCAGTACTTTCATCTTCCCTTCCAGACTGATTTGCCGCATAATTGTGCATGAAATCATAAGGTCGATCTTCTTCAGAAGATTGGACCACAATCTCCTCATCTACATCTGCCATTATATTTTTATTGGTGATGGTAGACTCAGATTCAGTCACAGATACCCGGCTGCTGACGGATAAGCTATTCTTCATTAAAGAGGAAAATTTCATGGCTTTTGACCTGGAAGAACGACAACTTCTAGACTGTTTTATACTAACCCCAGGTGGAAAGTTAGATTTATCAATTGGATCTGCACAAATATCAACTGTCTCATTGCCCAAGAAAGTAGGACAGGTTTCAGCAGATTTAGGAGGTTCCAGCATGTGATAATCATTACTAGAAGTGTTGTTTTTCCTCAACTTCCGCTTCATCTGTGGAAGTGAACCTTTGACATTGCCTCTCATATTAGCTCCAGACAAGGGGCTTCCTGCTCTCTTTCTCCTGGGAGATTGCTTCCCCAAGTCACTGACCTGGGCTTCATAAAATACATCATTCTCCATTTTCTCACTGTTCTCAGGTGACGAAATTTGTTTACCAGAAAAATTCTCAACTACTTGATCGCAACTCCGATCCATAAGAGAATTACATGACTGGTCATTCTCAACCAGCAAGTCCTGAGGTACTCGCCATTTACATCCCACAGGCTGGCGGCAAACTTTATTATTGAGCTTCTTTGCAACACCAGTTCGTTTGGAGCACACCCATTGTCTTAAAGTACCAGAATTACAAGGATTTACCTGCTTCTGCACATGCCGTCCCCCCCTTCCAAAACATTCTTTTGCTCCAGAATATCTTTCTTGACTCCTAGAAATCTGTTTAACAATTAAAGTAACTTAACGATTATACATTGCTCAACACACACGCCAGCAAATTCGAGAGAAAGAAACATTCAAATTGGTATACTGCAATAAATATGCATCATAAAATTTCAAATGCAGTGTTCTACCACTAATTAAGTAAATGTGTGAGGAACTGAGGATCAGTCTAAACTTGACCACAGTATTAAACTGATCACCAATGGACGTCTAACCAAAAAATAAAGGGACCCAAGTGCAATAAGCATTTCAGATGGACATCAAAACGTGTATTTCTTTTTTCTTTTTTCTTTTTTTTTTTTTTTTTTTTTTTTTTAACATCATCAATAAACAGTGTTCTCCTTTCAAGGATTAGTAATAGCCGGAGAAACTTGTTTGGTTAAACAAAAGAAGAAAGCAATCAATAAGATGGAAAAATAAATGCGTTGAAAGCAAGAGAGGTTGTACCTGAGAAGAAAGAACCTTGGAAGAGAGTAACTTTTTGTTTTGAGAAGGAAGTTTAAGATACTTGTGATATTTAGATGCATGGCACTTTTTCTTTTTGGTTGAAAGGAATTTGCCTCCTTTTCCTCCTTTCAAAGGCTTTCTCGGTCGAAGATGCTCTAGTACTTTTGACACTGATGGGGCATCATCATTGAACTTGGACAAAATCCGAAGTTTGGTGCCATTAGCATCTATATACACTGGACCAACATCAACAACAGTATCATTATCATGATGAACAGCCAACACTCTTTGCTTTTTATCTTCAGCTGCAGGCATCTCAGACTTCTCAATATCCTGATGAGCAGGAAAGCTTGAAACCGAGGAAGCCCAGCTTGAGCCATTTCTTTTGTCAAGATCTTCCAACGTGCAACGTTGCGCTGTAGAATAGATATCCACCATCAACCTTGTCTTCCTAGGCTTAATTCTATGCCTGGTTAGTTTAGAGTCCACTGTCCACTTGGGAGTTGACTCCACAGACAGGCACTGATCTATATGAGCATTCAAGGTGGTATTAGATGGGGATGAGAAAGTTTTACAAACAGGGCAAGTCTTGGAAGCCATTGGTTCAGATATGTTGGTACAAATGGAAGCTATATCTTCAGTGGAGCTTCTTTCCGACTGGCCACTGAATTTCACAATCAACCTGCACTTCTTACCGGAGGTTCGGGTGGTGGTGCTTTCGGTGGTCTTGGGGGGAAGAGGAGGACCTGCAGCGTCAGCTTCAACTGGTGAGCTAGCTGGTCTGTTGGTAGGAACTGACTCTTCTATCTCCGATTGAGAAATACTAGTACTTGTAATTGTGGATGGAAAATCATTTTCTCCTTCAGACCTACATGAAATAGCTGAGATATCTGCTAGCTTCTCATTTGGCTGAGTCTCATCAGATGAGTCTAATACCACATGTTCATGATCATCAGGCAAAGAAGAAGGCTCCCCATCAATAATAGTATTGCTTACTATGTTTTCATTATCAACCGTACATGATCTTTGAAATGATTGATTATTCCTGACTGCATCAAGGGGCTGAAATGGTGGCAATAGATCCTTCACGCCATGATTCAAACAAAGTTGCAGATTTTTCAGCGAAAAAGGCCAATTCGTCTTGATATCCTTTCTCCGGGCAGTAAAAACATAATCTCTGCAGAAAAAAGGAAAATTATTAGACCTCGTTACAAGAAGATTAGATAAGCAAAATCCCACATTAAATACCAACCAGATCATATAGCAAAGCCATATTCTATATATGGTCCAGATACAAAGGAATTATTTATTTTTTAAAAAAAAAGAAAAAAAGAAAAAAGAAAACTTAAAGAGAGACTAGGAAAAGTACTGTTGGACCCTTTTATTCTATGTCAATTCAACTCAACGAAGGGGATATCTTGGACCATGGAAATCAGAAGGGAAAATCACATGAACAGTGAGAAACAAAAGAGCCAAGATTTACGCAAGTGAAAAAGGAGATTCCATGATCTAGTGAAACTCAGAACATGTACTCTTTCTGCAGTCTGATGCGTGATATGGGTTAGAACAAGTACAGACTGCATGATAACAGAAGCAAAATCTCTGAGATGAACCACATGGGCAACATGACATGAAATCACAAGCAACATCCGGGAAGAAAAAAGCAGGTAAAAAAATTCAACCAAATCTACTTGAAGGGGCAAATGACAAAGCTAGGAAATGAAGCGCTAGGAAATGAAGCACATGATGAAGAAAAACGTCTGTCTGGTGGGATTTAAGAGCCGTGAAAGAGATCATTAGCCAAAGACACAGAGCAAAATAGAGACAAAGAGGTGTGGTCATGAATTAGGCCCCATGTTGGACTGAGCCACAAGCAACATCTTATTCTGGATCTGACTCAACACGCTCTCAGCTACATGAGAGACGACTTCGACATCAACACAGAGAGAGAAGAAGCAGTTAGAGGCAGATGATAAGAAATAGTAATTAGCACCAAAGACCCAAAATAAAAATAAAATTTAAAATAAAGATAAAAAGGAAAAGAGAAAGAGAAGGGCTTTGAAATCTGTTTCCATGAACTATTCCTCCTCATTTTTTAAGAAGAAAACAGATGGAAGAAAATTACCTTATGGAGAATTTGGGAAGTGGGTTTTCATCAAAAAGGGGTGGCTTTGGTAGATCTACCGCAGACAAGGCAAGCTTATCAGAAGCACTCTCATCACTACTGTGTTTCAGCTGTGGAATATCATCACAAGGACATGGGGGATCTGGTGGATGTTTTTCAACGGATAACATCTGATGAAAAGCTTCTCTCTTCTTGTGCTGTTTTCCAAACAGTCACAAGCTCTTCCTCTACTACTACCACTACTACTACTATATCTCCCTCTGGGCCTTATCTTTAACTTAGACTTCAGCATATATAACAACAGGCCAGCCCCTCCCTTTTTCTCTGTCTCTCAATCTTTTACTTCAAACCCCACCACAACGACACCAACAAATCAGAAATTAGAAGCCGTAAAAAGATCAAACAGCCCCACTGGAGTCTTCTTCATCCATCAGCCCTGCAAGAGAAATGAAAATCAAACATGAGATGATGATCTTTTTTTAAGGAAAGACCCAGAAGAAGAAGAAGAAGCAGAAGAAGCCAGCTAGGAGATTCCAGAACCCTCTAGATAACGTTATTTTATGTGATGGGAATGAGTGAATTTAAAGCATCTTTAGAGTTTGAATCAGCAAATTCCAAGAACCCGATTGATCAAGCAAAGAACAAATTAGGTAAAAAAAAAAAAAAAAAAAAATTTAAACAAAACCCACAAGCAAAGATATTGCCCAAAATCTAAGCCACAAGAGTGTTATTTTATGTGGGTGGTAAACCCAGAAAATATAGCTTAGAACAGATACTTGAAGCATCTCAAACTGCTAGCAAACTCTCACACAGTCAATCATATCTATTAAAAGCAGAAAGGCCAAAAAAAAAAAAAAAAAAAACCACATGTAAGATGGTAGAGCGTTTGGAATTTAGAAAGGAAGAGAAATTTAAACCAAAAAGAAAGAATTCGGATATATGGACAAAGAGATCTCACAGGCGAGAGTCTATAGGAGGACTAGGATTCAAAAAATCAAAACTTGATAATCAAAGAGATTGATCCACGATGATGAAGAAGAAAAGACTGAAAGGTTTTGAAAGAGACTGAGAAAGCCCAAATCTTAGGTTGTGAAAGTGAACAGTTAAGATCGACCACCATGACCTGATTGATTCTTTTTTCCTTTTTTTTTTTTTTTGGTAGAAGAAATAACAAAACTTTTACCAAGTAGTGGTCAAAAAAGAAATTTGAAGGTTACCCAGAAATTCAAAAAAGAGATGGGAAACCATCGAGATCATAAAATCATGAGGGAGATTTCAAAAACATTTGGTGAAGAAGTTTAACATAAAACCCAGCAAAAGATTTGCAATAAAAATAAAGAAAAGGAAAAAAGAAAGAAAGACGAAGCAGATGATGTTTGAGCAGAAGAAACCCAAAATCAAAGAAATCGCAGATAGAGCAGAGCAGAGCAGAAAAACCAGACGATATTATTGTACAAACCTTGTTGCTAAGCTTAAAGCTTGCTTTTTGTTTATTTTTTTAAATTTTACAGAGATGGGTTGGACAAAGAAACGGGAAAAAATGGAGTCTTTGAAAGACTAATAAACAAGAAAAAAGCTTAATAAGAGAGAAGAAAGATGAAGAGAGAGAGAGTTTGGAGAGAAAAAACAGCACCACCCACTCACACATCAAAAAGGGCATCAGGTTCTCTTTCTATACAAAAAGCAGGTTTGTACCATTAAACACCGCGATTCACCTCCCATCTGTGAATATGCGTTATTAAGAGACTTTGGACTGTTGGACAGAGAGAGAAATATAGAGAGAGAGAGAAATAGAAAAGAAAAGGAGGAGCGAGAGAAAGTAAGAGAGAGAGTAATCTAATGTGTGTGTTTGTTTGTGGGAGTGTTTTTTTTTTTTTTTTTTTTGGTTTTTTTTTTTTCTTCTTAACATACAAAATTATACAAAAATACAAATACAAAGCTGTCCTATCCTAGACCTACCCTACAACCTCCTCTCACTCTCTCTCTCTGTGATATTGTCATATTTTTATTTAACTTTTTTTTTAAATTCAGAATTTTTTAATATTTTTATATTTGATTTGTCATGGGGGGCTATGTTTTTGTTTTTTGAAATGTCAGTTTTAGTCCCTTCCTCTCTCTTTAATTTCCAAACTCGCACAGAAGGCCCATGTTTGCCATACTACAAGACAAAACTCACACAATTATCACCTCCCTTGACAAAAGTATCCAAAATTTACCACCCCATTCCCCTGTTTCTCTTATCCTTCTTCACCCCAACAAAAAGTTCCCAATCTCCTTTCCTTTTTCCTTCTTTCCATCCATATTTATATGTATAAACAGATATATATATATAGCAAAGTATATCATCATTGTTTCAAAATATCCTCTGCTTCTTCACCTAGGAATCACCATATGCACCCATCAATCCATCCATCCATCACATTTCACATTTTTCATTCCCTCCACTACCCTTACATACAATGTTTATGTTCAACGTGTAACACCTGATTATATGTTCATGGGACATATTACTTTAGATCTAGATTTTCTGTCCCAGTTTTATACCTTTATTTCTATTGACCAATGCAATAATTTCATACCATTTACCGTTTGTAATAAAGAAAAAGAGATAAACTAAACATACTAACTACTTTTCATACAACATAAAATTATATCATTGATCAGATAAGAATATAAGAATAGAAAATAAAAATAAATAAAAAATTGAATGGAAAATTTTCATCCTATAACTCCAACTACATGTAATCGGGGCATTACACATCTAATATATATATATATGGTTATATCTGCATGCAAAAAAAAATAAAAAAATCTCGTTTATAAGATATTAATTGGTAATATTTTTTTACCACAGTGCTTAATTTTTCCATAGTCATTGTTTGCCTGCAAATTGGTTGCAATTTGTTCAACACGCACAGATCAGCTGGCAGAAAGAAGTATGATGCTATACAACAGATGCTGAGTTAGCAAGAGCAATCATGCATAAAAAATGAAGCTACTTGCTCTTCCTCTACACCACAACTTTTTTTCTGTTTTTTTCCAAAATGATGTGCTACGGGTACGTCGTAACGAAACCGATGTTTTTGTTTATAAAAATTCAACAAGAATTAAGAGATTAAGTAATACTACTACTTGAGATCAAAAAGGAAACTTATAGAAAAGCATAGAGAAACATAAATTAGTACAGATAAATATTCACCAGCTGTGCCCATGCCTCTGTTTTAAAAAAACATAAAAAATAAAAAGGAATTAAAAAAATAAAATAAAATAAAAAGGCTGTGCATGTCTCTGCACATAAAATATATGTAATAATCTAGAAAACGGCCGACTTATTTAGTTTAGTTAAGCAAAAATTATTTTTACATGATTCTTCTACAAATTTTTTGACACGTAATAAAATATAAATAAAAAAATTAAAATATTAAATTACTTTAATTATTTTAAATACATATTAATTAATTTTTATCATGTACTAAAAACTTTTAAAAAAAAATTATACAGAAACAATGATTTTTGTATTTTTTTCAAATTTAAAAATATCCATTTATTTAATGATTGTCTAATGTTTTGTTTACTTTTATTGATTCTAATTTACCTCTATTATTTTTTTAACTATTTATATATTGACATATGTATATATATATATAATTTATTATTTGTAATAATTTTTATTATTAAATTCTAAAACTTTATAAACATGGTCGCTAAATATATACTTGTATTATAATATTATATATATATATATTTTTTTTTTTGGGGAATAATAAAGATACCAATTAATATATCAAATAATTTATCAAAATACAAGTTTAATTTAAAAAAAAAAGGGCAAGTTTAATTATATTATTGGTTTATATTTTAGATTTTATTCTTTAAAGGATTTATTTATTCATAATTAGGATATATTAAGATTTCAGTTATTAAAATAAAAACACGATTTGGTACATATTTTTATAGATTAGTTTGCACCATTAGCATTAATTGTGCTAATATTCTATTCCATATAATTCCAATAATATAATCTAAATATTTTATGTAGTTACACGTCAAACATATATAACAGGACTTTGATATATATATATATATATATCTATAATATAACTAGGCTGATTCTATTTTTTTCTATGTAACAGGACTTTGATATATATATATATATATAACAGGACTGATTTTATATTTAAATAAAATTTATATATTTTTCTATATTAGGGTGTCTTTTGTTGAAGAACAGATGTTGTAATTTCATGAACTTGTTCAAAGCATGTGTATATAAATAAATAAATAAATATATGGCATTTCTTTTTTGATATTGTGTAAATAAACAAATAAATATATGGCATTTCTTTTTTGATATTCTGGACGAGTTTGATTTATTCTTTACCTCCATTATATTTATACAAATAGTCACATAAGATCATGGATCTTAGATTAAAAGTTAATGAATAAGATATTTATGTATATATGTATAATTTGACTCCAACCAAACTTGACCTGTTATTGATGTATGGACATCCCCTGTGGGTCACGAGCGTAGAAATACATACCCTAAGTATTAAAATAGTCAAAAAGATTGCGTTAGTATTTGATTGGTAGGGCATACTACTGTTCATCAATATTCTTGGTAAAGCCACCAGGGTATGGTAATGGTAATGGTAATGGTATCACAATTATTTATTTTTATCTTTTCTCCAACTATTCGATCAAGTATTTAAAATGAAAGAAATACCCATTATATAATGGGAATAGGAATATAAATATAATATTTTTGTATTTATATCCCTAATTAAAGAAGGGGGAATGAAAAGAGAAAATTTCCCAATCAAAAATAGTCATATATATATATATATAGTCTTAACAAAAATAAATAAATAAATAAATAAAAACAAAAATATATATATAGATTGTATTATATGTATGAGTGGCTTTGTTTTGTTTAAGAAAAATGGCACCGGGAAGGCTGTTTTTGGGCATACTAACAAGCTGTTTTCCGGAAGTATTCATGCATCTACACCCACAAAAAGGCGCAAACAAACAACAAGTTCATGGACACTCAAATTTTTGTTAGCAAGTGATATTATATTTATAATTTTGATACAGTAGAGATTTGACGAAAGATTTATAGAGAGGAACATATCATGTTAGGTGTCATACCAAAAAAAAAACAAAAGAAAAAATTGAATGAACCACTAATTGTAATTATTATTATTATTATGTTCCGCGCATATTTTGGTGCTCTTTTCTTATTAAGATTTTTTATTAAAAAAAAATCAAAACAAATACTTAAAAATGTGTACTATTTAGTTTAGGTGGATTGCCATACGGAAGCCATGTAGAATTTTATGGCATAGTCTAAATGTCTGTTCGGCAGCATAGTAATGCATGCCCAACATTACTAGTGATAACTGACTATATATATAATACTTCCAAATATATGGTAACAGGCATTAAGAGTTACCAAATTTTCGACTTTTTTTTTTTTTTTTTTTTTTTGTTTTTGGGGTCACTACTGTAATTTGTACCTTAGTTTTCGAAAAAAAAAACATTTATAATATATATATATATATATAATTGAGTTCCTATTTAACATTAGGAAATTTTTTTTTATCAATTTTTTAATAACATCAATTATATTATTAGTTTTTATTATCCTATATGGTTTATTTTATCCTAATAATATTTTGGAACTTCACTAAATTTATAAACTTATATTAGATCAATAATGCATTTGAAAATATAATTTAAAACTAATAAAAAAAAAGTTTTCAAATTAAAACTATCAGATTAAATTAATATAAGTTTAAATTGATCTATATAAATAAATTGTGTAGCCAGTGAATCTATAATTTTATTAAATAAACTATGCTTATAAGTGATAAGGATTATGACATCACATTAATTTTTTAGACTTAAATTCAAATAATTAAAAATTATCAATACATCCAAAAGGCTAAAAGGCAAGCACTTATCACATTAATATTTCGTTTAATTAAATAAGGATCCTTATGAGAGATAAAACTTTATATATAATGGTTTATGCATTAACGCATGTGCCATTTCTCCCACTCTCCCATCTCTCTTCTCAAACTTCCATAATCTCTCTTCTCCATGCAAATCTAAATTACCAACATTGTCTCTCTGCAATTCCAATGCAAATCTAATATATTAGATCATATATCTTAGAACTCAGGGTGAAGCTGTTTACCAATTAGAACATCTTATTTTAATTTGTTTATTTATTCCACTTCCAAGTTCCAAGTACAATATATAGGATTTCGTGAGTTGAGTTACTACTAGACTCACCACTTTCTATCTTTAGATTGTATAATGATTCCTTACATTTACAGCTCTCTATTATCTCCATTCCATTATATTTCCATAATTCATTCTCCAAGCCAAAATTAACACCACTCTAGTTCTTTAAAAAGACTTGGTTTTTATGGAAGTTAATTCTCTATCTGAATCTTTTTTCTAAGAAAAAATTATAGTAAGATTTGATTAAATAATAAGACATCTTAAACTGAAAGATGTGCATTAATTGTGAAAGAAAATGTTAAAAGGAGGATTCGATTTGAAAAAATAATGAGAAAGAAATAGTACTTTATTAGCGAAGGTGAATATATGGGCCTGTCCTATCTAGGAGTTGAAGATAGGTAGATCCTTATTCCATTGATTGAAATATATAGTCTTTTTTGATTTTTTTGGTTTTTGGTTAAAGGTGATGATTGAATTAACAAAGGAGTGTGACAAAATTGTACGTAAAAAATAAGATTAATAATAGTATTAATTGCTTAGTAAAATATTGAAGAACCAACTAATGTCGGCAAATATTGCATGCAAAATTGCTCCAATTTTCTATACAGTCCACAGAAATCACGGACTCGATATGTAATCTACACCTTGCACCAACTTTAATTAAAAATAATAATAATAATAATAATAATAATAATTTGTTGAGTCTCAATCTCACTTTCGCTCTCGCTCACCATCCACCCATGTCCTACACCATACTTCCATCATGCCTCCTCTTCTATCTTTAATTCTTCTTCTTCTAAAACTCTTCCATTCCTGCCAGCCACAACCTTTTACATTCATCTCAAAAATGCATTTTAAAGTTTCAATATAACTTAAAACCCACCTCTCTCAGCTGATACTAATATTTAAAAGAAACAAAAATAAAGAAAAAAAAAAAAAACCAAAAAACTTAAAAACCCCAGTTCATTCAGTTGCAATTTTGCTACTTGCAAGGAGTGGAAGTGGGGCCTTACTCTGCCCTTCCACACCCCAAACTCTGTAATGGAATTCAAGGGGGCCAAAAAATTAATAATAATAATAATAAAAACAAAAAGCAATAGTTTATAAAAACCCAAAAAATAAAATAAATAAATAAATAAAAAAAAGCTCAAAGGTTGCTCTCAAGCCAAGTCACAAATCAGAGGGAAAAGGAGATGAATGGGCGAGTCCAAATTTGGTGGGTCCAGCAGGGGATGGGAGGAATATCAGCCTCCCGTACCACTACAACTTGCCTTTGCCTTCCTTTTAACCTTAAATTCAGCTCTCTGGTCTCTTTCTTTCTTTCTGTTTTTTTTTTCTTTCTTTTTTTTTAATACATATATATATATATATAATATTTTTTTGGAATTCAAATTCTCCCTACTTTACAAGCCCACTCAAATGAAGCTCTCCAATGGGTTGACTGACATTCTCATGCACCCCAGTAGTTAAAGGACTTGAGGGATTAATTTGAAGTTACAACTTAATTTACTCCCACTGTTTGGTAATCAAATTCAATGATCAACGTAGCTGATAGAATCTGTTCTATAATGTTTAAAATTCTATTCAATGGGTTCTCAATTTCTTATTTTTCATTGTCACTTTCTTTTCCATTAAACTGTATAAACAAATCATCTACAAAACCCACAGGTACATAAGCAATTGGTAGACCAAGGCTTTGAGATATTTAAGTTCCATAATAAGTGTCTTAGCCATCTTCCGCACTGCCCACAAAATTCTATATTGCGAACTGCCCAATGCCAAACTGTCCCCCTTCTCTAACAATGAAAAGAGTCTTTTCCTGCAACGCCAACTACAAGTACAAAAGCTCTGAGTTACCATTTCTACAACAGTTAATTAACTACATAGGAAATCAATTATCATCACTTAGGCCTATTCTGACTAATGACATAGTAATATCTTTTATATATATATATATATATATACACACATCATGTTTTGTAGCTGATCATATTTCTCATAAACGTGCACATTAAAATGATCATTTAACTGGCAGACGGTCCATAATAGCACAATCAAAACTCAGCTCCAAGGGGCCATAACTCGATACAGATTTTATTTTGACTTTGATATATAAATTCTGCATTTCCCATCAAAACGAAAATCCAGTCGTTCATTATCAGTCAATCACATCCTATCCCCATTCCTATTCTATCTAACAGAATATTATGAGTGTCGTGGGCTGGTGAAGCAACTCACCAGAATTCCAGATTTATTTGAATGGACTATAAATAAGCAAAAAGAACATAAGCCAGCAAAGTACTACATATTCATGCATGAACAAATAGAGACCAATAGAAAAATGGAACATACAGGTAAAACACTTGATTACAACTTAATGTAACTTGCCAAATGCATAAAAACTTTTTAAGGACTATCATATAAAGTAAGCATCGCTTTAAGCACTGAAATCAATGTATTACATAGAGCTATTTCTAAATTAGCATATAATAAATAGTTCATCTGATTCTTGAAGTGTCCCTTTAGGTGAATCGCAAATCACAGTCGATAAATCTTTGATGGCTTAACTAAACTTTTTCTGTATATTAAACATGCACTCGCATATTGTCACTTACAGTGCGTAGTATCATTTCCAATACAAATTCAGTATTACATTTAGATGGCTTGGCTAAATTTGATAATGTCAGGCCAATCAGGATATAGAAACTAATGATGGATTCCTCATTCATATCTCCTAACTACCAGGAACATATATCTACTAAACAAAGTGAAAAGCCAAAAGAAGGGGTAAAAAAAGAAAAAAGAAAAAAGAAAAAAGAAAAAAAGAAAAAAAGAAAAAAAGAGGAAACAGAAGCACTTGATATATCTAAACTTCTGGCCAGCGAAGACATTTACTTGTAGCCTTTATAAGCAAATCAAATGAAAACCAAAGCATGTCTGCTTTTGGAAAAGATAATGTTTGCTACAGAAACCCCTTAAATCAATACTAATAACTCAGCATACCGAATTATATGTCTGAGAGATTTCTATTAGTAGCAGAGTCAAAATGGCTTCCCATACTCTTGCGGTGGCGGCTGCTCCCAGGGCCTCAGAAAGGCTACACATAATTTAAGAAGCAATTAGTTTAATGAAACAACACAAGGAGAAAACAAGAACAAAATGCAAGAAATTACAGAATAAAGGTAATAGAGTGATTCTTCAAACACAACAATAACGTATGGATATAGCAGAACTATATTAACTTAAATGTCCTAAATTCAAGTTCAACACTTGTACCCTTAGAAGTTCTAATTTGTGAAACTTCAGATTAGCCTTTCAATTTCTTCAACAGGATTTGAATGGAAATTGCAAATAACTTTATCATGATCGAGCTTTAATCAATGCACCTCCATTGAAGATGGAGCAAATAATAACGAGCAAAAAACAATGACATTTTCTGTCCCAACAAAAAAAGAAATATACCAATTTGCATTTGAAAGAATTACCTTAATCTACAGTATTTTTGTTCTTTTCCAGAATGCAAAATAATTTAATACCAGGGCAAACCTGTCCCCTTTATCAAAGGTAAAACCCCAATTTGGATCTCAGAAAAATTGAAGAAAGAAAGGTAAAGTTGTATAAAAGAATTGAGAAAGGAAGGCTTTTTAAGTCTTTTCCCTTCCCTTCGTCTCATCCTACAATCAAACAGGCACTGGGCAGTCATTTTGATTATTTTCAACAGAAATTGGTATATATGTTCCATCTAATTTCTGTAAAAAGAACCCCCCCCCCCAAAAAAAAAAAAAAAAAAATCATAAGAAAGGTGCATAACCATGATATATGTTTTAACAAGCATTCACCATCTTAGGCAGATCAACCACAGGTCCTAAAGCTTTTCTAAGAAAACAAACCATTAAATTAAAAATCTGGCATACTTAATGGTATTTCTCCCAAGGACATATATATTGAATCATCATCCGCAAGAGTCGCCTGAAAAAGTCAAACCAAAGACGGAAACATCAATTGAAGTTTAGGGGGGAAAAAAAAAACACTTGGCAATGCTTAAAGCAAACCATGCACTCAAGGAATTTAGAAACAGTTTATGAGATAGCAGCAGGAATGCAAGGAATATATATTCAACTAATGCAAGTAAACACGAATCAAATAATCATCTAGTTCTCAGGAGCTTAAATTAGACAAATACTTGTTGAATGAATAAGTCAATGGTGGTACCTCTCCATTGTGAAGACTAATGCCATTATGCATAGAATTAATGTCCTCCGGTACTGACGAACAATTTGGAAAATCATTTCCAAGCAACTCCATCATAAGCCCATAACCATCTTGAACGTCAGGAATATCACCAGTATTCTGAGTGTGGTTAGAAAAGCCCTCCAGACCACCGTATACAGTCTCTGTCCTGTATATACATCAACAAAAATACGACTCAATAGAAGTGACAAAGAAACATAACATCCACAAAATCTATACACTGCAGTTGACATGGTCAAAAAGTGCTCAAACTGATATCACAAAAGGCAAATTCATGCTTACGTTATTCGTGCATGTTTGAAAAATAAACTTTCAACTCATGAAGGAAGAATGGTGACTTAAATAAACTTACTTTCTCTCTGCAATACTTAAGTTCTTGTCTTCTGGGGCAGAATCATTTTCTAAATCTATGACTTCAATCTCTTTCCCATCAACTGGGAGTGGGCACCTACTATTCTCACCAGCTGCATTGGAGTTACTAATTGACAAGTCAATATCTAATGGTGCTGCTTCTCTTTTTATTTCAGAAAGAGTGGGGTAAATAATAATTGGATCACCATCATGGTTGTCATGTGTATCAGAAACTTCCATGAGATTAAGGTCACAGATCTTAAATGAACCTGGAAAAAGCTGCTTTTCTTGTGCATACTTGACACAGTGTTCACTTGCCTCTTTTGGGTACGAAGAATCATTTGCCACTCCACCATCATGATAAACGTCCATCATAGCTTTCTCATTGGACATAGCACCACCTTCCCGTAAACTGAGTTCCTTTTCATTCAAATTAGAAAGGCGGAAGCTCTCATCTGCCTCAATAACCGTGGAAGGAAGCAACACTCTTGATTTCTTGGTGGCCTCCTGCATATCTTTTTCTTCTAAAACTCGTTTCTCCCCTCTTTCCTTAACCATGGGGCCGCAACTTCCAAATCCAATCTGTCCCTGACTTGGTTCTTGATCACTGTGACACATAAAAGCTCTATCAGAGAAAGATAGAGATCGTAAGCAACCATTCTGTTCCATTGTATAAGCGGTATCTAATTCTTTCACATTTTCAGCAGCCCGGTCAGCCTGAGCTTTAATAATTTTGGGGTCGAGATGTCCTGAATCATGAGTTTCTTCCATTAGGACATCACCTGAGGAACCACCATGAGCAACTATAGTGGCCTCTTCCGAATCGTTTTCTAGTTCAGCGGTTGGAGGTGGATCAACCTTTGGGCTTTTAGAAGTCAAAGAAGAGCGGGTTCTGGTGGGAACCTTAGCAAATTTGCACAATGTTAGTAAATCAGTGCTAGTGTTGCCTGAGGGATCACTCTCCACGGCTTTATGCTGCTGAATGGACAATTCCTCATTCTGTTTCTCAGTTTTATCAATACCAGAAGAATCCTCAACCTTCCCATTCCCTCTAACATCTTCAGTTTCAATGGCACCGGTTTCCTCTCCGGTCCGGTTCGACGAGTCTTCCCATCCGCTAGAACTTGGCCTTGAGCCACTTCTGTCATCCAAAAACTGGTACTTTTCCAATTTATATTCTGAATCAGCTGCATCCTCACTTTTAGAAGCTAAATCATTCAAGCCAAACTTTTGCAACCCATTATTGCCAACATCTTTACTAACTTGCAGCTCATCACGCTGCCCAGAAAAATTTTCGCCATCATCATCAACAACAAACTCGGTGTCTGGCGAAACCCTACTAGGTCTATCAGGAAAAGAGCCACTCCTGCTATATTCTCGTTGTCCCCAGTCAGAACCATAACCTCTATAATTATTATTCCCTGCCCTCCTTCTTCCACCACCTCCTCCTTTGGCATGATTTCTAAACCCTACCGAGTTAAAGTCATCAAAAACAAACCTCCTCCTACCTGAACCGGTATCGGAAACTGCATTCCCAAGCCGGGCAAGAGCCGAAGTCCGGCCACCACCACCACCCTCCTGCGGAAGTTGAAGATTTTCTGTATCCTGCTGCCATAACTCTCCCACCTGCTGTTGCTGCTGCTTCTTGAAGCTTCCGTTCTGCCATTTCGAAGAAAGAACTGTGGAAGGCAACAATCCCTGGGAAACCAAATACTCGGCGGCGAGTCGACCTGCCTCCATAAAGATATCGGGTTTGCGAGGGAGAGGAGGAGCAGGTGGTGGCGGCGGCGGAGGAGGTGGTGGTTGTTGTTGAAAAGATTTGGGGTGGGAATGAGCTGCGTGAGGGTTTCGTCCAAAACCCCCACCACCACCACCACCGCGATTGAAATTGCGATAGTCTGAAGGAGAAGAAGAGTAGAAGCCACCATGGTTCCTTATAGAGGTTTCGGGTGAGATCCGAGAAGAACCTAAAACCATTCCGGTACCGGAACCCGACCTGTTATACCCATTTCCGGGGCTCCGATGCCGGGCATGCATGTTTCCGCGATTGGTTTCCGATTGAAACAAAAGCAAGGAATTTTCTTTGAATCCAAGCTGATAAGCAAGAAAAGGAAAAAAAAAAAAAAAAAAAAGGTTCTCTTTTGCTTTTCTCTTTTTTTCTTTTCTTGTATTTCGAAGCTTAAATTTTACGAAATTGAGCTAAAAAAAGAGAAAGTGAAGAACTATGCAATATATGGATCTGTAACCATCATCGTTATCGTCGTCGTCGTCGTCTTCTTAACCTCTCTTCCTTTGGGGGCGATTCACAGAATCATTGAGTCCGGTTACTATTTTACGTAATTTTTATTCCTCAAAAAAAAAAAAAAAAAAAAAAGAGAAAAGGGGAAAATCTTGTGCGTAAGATCAGCAACAGCTGAGACTCACAAGATGATGAAATTGAACGGTGATAATGAAAGGACAGTGAATTTTCCCAGTCTTACAGATCTTTGATGAATTAGATTCTTGCAGATCCGCCATAAAAATCTATCCCTAATTCTCTCTCTCTCTCTCTGCTTTCAATCAATTACCATCTCCTCCCACCATTTTTATTATTCTTTCTTTCTTTCTCTTTCTTCTTCCTGTTTACTTATTCTCAGGCAAAGCAGATAATTAACTAATTTTTAATTTACGTATTTCATTTTTATTACTAATTATTATATTATTTTTTACTTACGTATGTAAATTGTTTTCATACCAGCACACTTTACTTTTTCGTATTTTATTATCATTATTTTCTTTAAAAAGTTATAACACTTAAACATATGAACGATCAAAATTAATTAAAATCTCAAGTTTAATTAGTTGTCATAATAGCATAACATTCATTCTTTAAAAAATTCACTGTTCACTAGGCTTTACTATCAAAATATGTTCCTCTTTTTTTAAAAAAAAATAAAAATGTAAATAAAATAAAAACCATTAGATATGTGTGATTAAATAGTGGTCGGCTATAAAGCTAGAGTCAAAATAGTGAATACAGACCACGGGAAATGAAAATATTAGTTATAGACACATGAATATGAATAGCTAACATTCACTATCATCTTCCGCACAAAAAGTCAAAAAACCATATTTGATATACACACGTACCCTATAGTTGGTTTTTTAAAAAAATTTTCAGGGAAAAAAAAAAAATTGAAACCTGATTATATTATCTAACAATTCTCAATAAGCTATCCATAATAAAATAAAATTATAGCTCATCCATTATCTTAGATTATAATATTTATATTTGTATCATTAAAAATGTAAATTCTAATAAAACAATTGACTTTGCTACAACATGTTTAGGTAGAAACAAATGATCCTGTAATCTGGTTGACCATTTTCTCAATGCAGATGCATTATTTAGTGAGTGAAGAATAAGAAGAACTGGTGTGTGTATGTGTGTGTGTGTGTATATATATATATATATGTTGTTAGATCATGAAAATGCGTGAGGTTATTTACTTTGTATAACATTTACACCCATGTATAAAAAAAAAAAAAAATAATAAAAATCATAAATTCTGATATATCATTTCCATTCGTGAATACAAAAATCATACATTCTTAAAAAAAAATTTAAAAAAAAATGGTAAATGATTAAAAAAAAATATTTAGTTTTGTGCCGCTTTTATTTGTAACTCTCTTGGAAATATTAATATTTTGTACTAAAGAAATAAAGTTACAGTATATTATTTAATTATTTATATTTTAAATAAAGTCACCTCTGTTGTTGTATATTAATCAATGCAATTTTCTCATAAAAAGGAAATAATCATTCTCTTCCATATCTAATCCAAGTATTGTTTTTTGATCTCGTCTCGTCTCGTCTCGTCTCTAAAAAAACTGTATAAAACAGAAGTCTAAAACTGTTTCTCATATTCAGTGTGGATTCAAATCGTTTTCAGATATTTCAAAAGGCCCTAATAAATGCTTGGTTTCTGTTATGGTGTCCAAGGAAGAAGATAATGAAATTTGGCATTGAGATGAGATAGGAAGAAAGAAGAAGATGAAGATGGCAGTAGGCGAGGAATACAAGGAATCAGATCGTCTCCTGAGATCCAGTGATATAAGCTGTGACAATGCAGAACAAGAAGCTGACAGAGACTTAGAACAACAACAACAACAGCAACAGCAACCTCAACCTCCTGGTCATTCTCATTCCGATGATAGAGGTTTCTCATACTCTGCTCGCCGCCTCACCATCATCCCCAGGGTCAGGGACAGAGTAGTACTTTCCACACTCGATCCACCGCCTCCTCAGTCTTCTACTTCTCACCGAAACGATGAGCTCAGGGACAGCTCTCCTCCCGAATGGGCTTTGCTTCTTCTTGGCTGCCTTCTCGGCCTTGCTACCGGTCTTTTCGTCGCCGCTTTTAACCGCGGGGTATTTCATATTATGCTTTATCTTTCTTCTCTTATCAATCATATACATCCACCTGCTTTTGTTTGACTAGGAAAAAAAAATAGAGCCATAAGCAAAAAATTGAAAAAGAAAAAGAAAATCCCATTTTGGCAAGCAGAAAAACATCCGTTTTTGAGTTATAATGGTGTTTTTTTCATTTGTTATGGTTTTTGAATCGTATCAAAACCTGCCCATCATAGCTTAGTGTCTCTTTAAGCTGCCACAGTGTTAAATTTGCTACCTTTTTACTGTTCTTGTTTGTCTGTTATACCCATTATCTTATTTTTAGCCAATTTGTTTGGGGATGCAAATTTATTGAATTATTGCCGTTCCTGATACCCACACTTGGTCTTCTGAATTGCCCTTTTTTCTTCTTACTTTTTAAGTGGATTGACACCACAATGTAATGCTCATCTAGGTAGACGCCATACATGAAAAGGCCTGGGCTGGTATTCCAAAAAATGGAGCTTCGTGGTTTCGCATGCAGAGACTGTCTAACACTTGGTATAGGATACTTTTAACACCAGTTGCCGGTGGAATTATTGTTGGCTTTATGAATGGTCTGCTTGAAGTATTGGACCGGATAAAGCAGTCGACTTCGTCTCATAGACAGGGATTTCATTTGCTTTCTGGAGTCTTTCCCACCGTAAAAGCTATCCAGGCTGCTATTACTTTAGGAACTGGTTGTTCTTTGGGTCCTGAAGGCCCTAGTGTGGATATTGGAAAATCATGTGCCAGCGGATTTTCAATAATGATGGAAAACAACAGAGAAAGACGGATAGCCCTCGTTGCAGCAGGTGCAGCAGCAGGAATTTCTTCAGGTATCTGGAATTTCCCTTCTGCATATAACATATTATTTGCGTTTTACTAGTTAAAAGTCTTTCTAAATAATACTGTTCTTTTCAGTAAATATTTCTTTTAAAATATATATATACATATATATACATATATATATATATATAGAGAGAGAGAGAGAGCTAAAAAGATGTTAATGCACGATACTATGTGGTTATTCATTTATGTGCAATGAACAAACTGTTAAACTACTGACTCTATCTGTAGGCATAAGGATTATGACACTTCTGTGTAGTATTTTTGTTTGTTTTCAGTTTCTGTTGGGGTTGGGGGAATTGGGCGATACAGTCTATATATAGAAGCCAATGCACATTGGTTTAACTTTTCCTTAATAGGGATAAATGCAAAAAGTAGCTGTTCTTGAGATCATATCTAGTACCTTCCTGGTTTAATGAACAGTAGCACTGGAAGCAAATGGACGGTAGGAAATCTATTAATGGCTTATGCAGATTTGTTTCCAAGATAGAGCAGTTATGTTGGAGGAACTATTTCTGCAATTTGAGCGGCACGCTTCTTCTCGTGTCTATTGCTATTATTGTTCTTTTTCTTGTAATTTGTGTTCCTTGATCAAGGCTTCTATTCTTGCCTAGCTGAATTATCATGAGTCTTCAGTTTCCCTGTTAGTTCACTCTGTTAGGCATGTCCTAATTATAATTTTTCTTGCATATCTTTTCTTTTTGTTTTACAAATAAATGTGGCTTTTTTATGTTTTCTCCTTCAGGCTTTAATGCAGCAGTTGCTGGTTGTTTCTTTGCCATTGAAACTGTGTTAAGGCCTCTTCGTGCAGAAAATTCACCTCCGTTTACCACTGCAATGATTATACTGGCCTCTGTTATATCTTCAACAGTATCAAATGCTTTACTCGGGACAAAATCTGCTTTTATTGTGCCTACATATGATCTGAAATCTGCTGCTGGTATTTAGCCATGCCCATACTTTTTTTTTTGGTCTTTTTCTTTTTTCGCTTTCAATATTCTTTTCATGTATGAATCTATGTTTTTTTTTTTTTTTTTTTTTTTTTTTTTTTTTTTTTTTTTTGGCTAAATTAGAGCATGCACTTTTATAACTTTATCTACTGGAGATCTTTTATTATCTTTACTGAATTGAGGGTAAAGAACAGTTTTGAAACTGTTGAAGTACATGTTATCTGTCAACTTTTCTATATAGGGGGTTGTAGACATATGTAGTGTGTCCATTTTGCATAATTATCTATAGCCCCAAACTTTTGCAATTATTTTTGGAGTATTCTGAAATAGTATATTACCTCAATCATGGTTAATAATATAATTAGTTATCTAAAATGTGAATGATCTTTGTTTTTGGTATTTATTTATCAGTTACTGTTAGTAAGTGAACAAAGAGAAGGGAAAGAGAAAATGTAGTCTGACTTGACTTGAGAAAATAATCCACATTCTTTGGTATAAACAGAGGTTCCCTTAAAAGCAAGAATAAATTATCTACTTTGCACTTGAGATAACATGGCATACTTGTTTCTTTCTTACATACTATATGTTTGCTTACTGCAGAATTTATATATGAAATCCATATTGTGGCCATGCCTCTGTAACCTAAGCTATTGTTTCTATCACTTCTTTTCAACTGATAGAATATTTAGAAATATAAATGGAACATTAACGGCATTACTCATTTTGGAAAAATAAAATAAAAAATTAGTTGAGTTTATATATTAAGAATTGCTGAAGAATGCAATATACTGATCCCTTATCTGTCTCTTGGGAAACCTTAGACTGTTGCTCAAGTTAAACTTTTGAGCATGCTAAGTTTATCTTTGGTTCCCAACTTTCTGGCTTAATTTTGCATTTATAAGCTACTTTCTATTCATGTGAGCATGTGCAAATCACGTAATGCATTGATGTTTCTATCATGGGAATTGGAATAATGTGTGTGTTTGGGGAAATAAAACAAGTATCTCTATATGGATTAAATTGTCTTGCAAAAGATTTGGGAAGCTTGTGATGCATGCCTGTGGTGCATGTGTTATCTATTTATTTACAATATATTTCAATTTGTTGTTGCAGAACTACCTCTATACCTGATATTGGGCATGCTATGTGGTGCTGTAAGTGTAGCCTTCACTCGCTTGGTTGCTTGGTTCACGAACTCATTTGAGATTATCAAGGAAAAATTTGGCCTTCCTGCTCTTGTGTGCCCTGTTTTAGGTGGTTTTGGAGCTGGGATAATTGCTCTTAAGTATCCTGGAATACTCTACTGGGGTTTCACAAATGTTGAAGAAATCCTTCATACTGGGAAGACTGCTTCAGCTCGAGAAATCTGGCTCTTAACTCAACTAGCAGCTGCAAAAGTTGTTGCCACAGCTCTATGCAAGGGTTCTGGGCTCGTAGGTGGCCTGTATGCCCCAAGTTTGATGATTGGTGCTGCTGTTGGTGCTGTATTTGGGGGCTCAGCTGCAGAACTTATCAACTCAGCAATTCCAGGAAATGCTGCTGTTGCTGAGCCACAGGCATATGCACTTGTAGGGTTTTCCTTTATATCAGGCTTGTTTTGACCTTATACAGCTTTATTACTTTTTTCTTAGAGCATTAATTAAAATATATTTTGAGCCATTTTTCTCTGATTTAGGTACTTTCAAACTTATGCAGGTTGGAATGGCTGCTACTTTAGCTTCAGTTTGTTCAGTTCCCCTGACATCAGTTCTGCTTCTGTTTGAGCTGACAAAAGATTATAGAATATTGCTTCCACTGATGGTAATTGTTTTTCGATTTTGCTAAAGTATTATTATTATTATTATTCTTTATTCAAGCATAATGTGTCTAAAAAGGTAAAACGGTTTATCAATTTAGCTTGAAGAGCATCACTTTTTCAACTTTCTAATAGTTTATCTATTTAATGGTCAGTTTCATAGCAAGGGAAGGGGGGAATAAGGGAAGGAAAGGGTAGGGTAGGATTGATAGAGAAAGGGATATTTTCAATTGTTTGATGTGAAACAGCTCTTCCAGACTCACAAGTTTGACTCTGCACTTAATGGATTGGAAGATGCAACATTAGAGGAAAGCAAGAGACGCTGTATTTACATTTTATTCTTTCTAATATTCCCACAAAAATCATTTAAAGAATATGGATATAACTATAAGCTCGTTATTTGATACATATTTTAGCTCAACCAAACATGGTCTCCATTCCTTAGCATTTCTTCTGTCTCTATCTCTTCTTTGCATCATAATTTCCATTCTTCTATTCAAATGCAGTGTCAGAGTATTAATTTTTATCCTGACTTGAATTCTTTTCTAACGGGTGGCTGCCATCTACCTTAGCTTAAAAAGTTTACTTATATACTTTGTTTTGTGGTATGAATACCACTATGTTCTTTATGATGCATTCTAAAACTTCATACAGCTTTTTCTTCAGTATGATCAGACTGCTGATGTTTTTACTTATAATAGGCAATTGGCCGCCATTTTTTGGCCCATCAAAATGTATTGTGCTTTTAGAACTCCATAGAGAATGGTAATCTTTTGGCTGGTTCTCTTTTGAGTTTTTTGGTAACTCTTTTATAGATTATAATTTTCAATTTGTATTGGAAAAGAAATATAATCTGCTTGCAATATTTTTCTTGCATAACTTTGCTGTGCTGCTATTATTTGATTCGACTTTGATACATTTGATGCCATCGGATGTCTGGAAGCCCACATATCTTTAGTGCTAATTTCCTTTCCCAATATCTTGCTTTCTGCGAGTAGGGGGCTGTTGGATTGGCAATATGGGTTCCCTCTGTGACAAACCAGGCCAAGGAGACTGAAGCACCTGATACATGGAGTTCAGCCAGGGGTTACTCTTCTCTTTTGCCTGCTCATGGTAAAGATGAAGTCAGTTGGAGACAATTTGATGGTGGAGATGATTTAGAACTCTCTGCCGTGCATAACAATGCTGGTTTCGAAGATATTAGTGAAGATATGCTTTTGGAATATCTAAAGGTTCAATATCACCCTTACTTTCCAACTTTTATCAATATTTCCTTTCCTACCCCCTTCACTGTCCCAACTTTTTGATTGATCATATCAATTTCTTCCAGTACTTTCTTCGTCCATTTTGTAACTGAAGCTTTCTTTCTTTTTTCGTCACTAAAATTGCCCATCGGCCTTAATTCCTCAATTACAGATCTTTTCTTGTTCGTCAGGTTTCTCAAGCCATGTCTACAAACTGTGTGAAGGTTTCTCTTGCCACGACTTTGAATGAGGCAATCAAATGCTTGCATGACAACCAGCAGAACTGTGTGTTGGTGGTTGATGATGAAGACTTTCTGGAAGGAATACTAACGTATGGTGATGTTAGACGATATCTATCTAAGATATCTGGTGATCCATCTGACTCAAGATTTCAAGGTGTACGTGTAGTATTACACCCATCTTTCTATTCTGAATAATGATATGTAGCCTAACTTTGATTCCCATTAAGATGTCTGCATATTATTGACAATAATTTATCCTGATCAGTGTTCTTTCTGTCACAAGTTTCTCTATGTATTTACATTTTTGTTCTCCTTAACTCAATTGTATTTAACATTGAACTTTTACAGGTAAATGCTTGTCCTGTTTCATCTGTTTGTACCCGGGGGATTACCTATAGAGGGCAAGAGCGTGGGATTTTAACCTGTTATCCTGATACAAATTTAGCAATTGCCAAGGAGCTAATGGAGGCCAAGGGTATCAAGCAGTTGCCAGTAGTTAAGCATGGTAGAGAACGTCTAAAAGAAAGAAAGCGAAGAATTGTTGCTGTTCTTCATTATGATTCAATTTCGCAATGTCTCAGGTTTGGAGGGAAAAAAAAAAAAAAAAAAATTTCTCAGTTCATGGTTCTGTTAAATGATACTTGCATATCATTTCTTACTGTTAATTTGTGGTCCCTAAATTCAGTCCGTAATCTTGCTCCATCTCATTCCTCACTATTTCTCTCACACATAACAATAATGTAGCATGGTAAACAGCCTAAGTCACTTTTCTAGCTCTTACCAGGTAAACCATGAGACAAGAAAATAAAAACCTAGTTAATTCAGTTAAAAGTCAACATACATACATTACATATGCATATAAGAATTTTCTCTCGTCATATGAAAAACCTATAAATACCACAGTTTTTTGATGGAATTGTTGCCCATGTCTCTATAAAGATTCTTCTTAGATCTTAATTTCCCAGCACTTAGTGAGTTATGACCCCTATTACCGGACCAATAGGTAACTGATCAGCTGTCAGTATGTAGGTTACTATTGACAGATAGATGAATGGTTTTAACCATTTGTTTACTTGATCAATTTTTGCATCATCATATTTTTCTTGTTCTGTTGTGTTCTTCACATATCTTAGAGATGATCGAAAAGAATTATCGAACTATTAAATAACCAAGCCTCAATTAGTTGTCAGAAAAGCAAATTAATTGTATAAAACAAAAAACATAGCAGCATTATTTATCATTAAGCAAATCACATAACAGAACTTATCAGGTAAAACTAGCATCTGGTTTGATGTTACTCTGTAGGTCTCTCTTGTGGGTGACTTTAGAATTCTGGCCTTTGTTTCCTTTCGTTATCATTATTATTATTATTAGTATTATTATTGTTAAGTGATTTTGAAAGTTTATTTTGTTGTGTGTCTGTGCAGAGAGGAGATAAATCATCGAAAGTCGATCCAAGAGCACAGGAAGGAGATCGATCTCCAGGAAATTATTACAAATGGCCATTAGCGTACTGATAGCTGTATGACCGTGTCCAAGAATCTGAAATTAGAAAAAAGGACAAATCATTGCAATGGTCATTCATTTTTTTATCTTTCTTTTTCCCATTCATAGTTTGATTTAAGCCAAGAAAGTTGGTTGATAAAAATTGTATATCTTTTGGTCTTCTCCTCCACCCACCCCACCCCACACCCCCCCTTCTTTTTTTTTTTGGTTGATAATTTTTTTTATTCCTGTGTGTAATTTGGCAACTTTTGATGTTGTATATTGAAATTACTGTTCAAAATGGTAAAAAAAAATTTGACAAAAAATATGGTGTATTTTAATTTTATAAATTCATATTTGGAAAGCGAATGAGTGAGAAGACACAAAATTGAAATTGAAATTGACAGTTGAACCTAAAGTTAATGAATGGATTGGTTGCACCTTGCATGGTCATTTAACTGAAGGTCATCAATTTTGTGATTAAGGAAATATTGGGAATCATGAGTCGAATGAATTTGCTATTTAGCTGTCTATTTGTTACGTGTTAAGGTGAATCAAGTAAGGCTGATAATAGTAATGGTAATCAATTATCATAATGGTTGTTTGGGTGGCTGGATTTTCTTTCAATCCTGGAAAGGCAAGTTGCATTTTTGCCAAGTTTTGGCATTTTCTTTATGGCATAAAGCTGGCTTTGAGAATAACTTTCAGGAAAATTCAAGATGAGCTCGATTCATATGCTGTGGTCTAGAAATAAAATAAAATAAAATAAAATCATGTAACTATTACATGAATGATATGGCATGACAAGTTCCAAGCTGCTTATGGTTAACATTCAACAATTATTTTGAAGTGTCTGCATGACTATAAGTTATTGATTATTGGTAACAGTGATGACACTTCGCTACCATACTATGCAGACTATAAGTTGCTTTGTTTATTTTACATGTGATTATGCATGATAACATGGTGCAACACTCACTTGTAATAGAGATATATATATATATATATATATATTTTTTTTTTTCTAGTTGTAAAAAGATCATTGGTAACAGTGATGACATTTCTGCTACAATGGTACTCATAGTTTTTGAAAACGTGACAAAATTGCTGATATTTTTGCAAATTTCAGTCACAATTGCAGTTGCAGTATAGGATTTCATTTTATTATTATTATTATTATTATTATTGTTATTTCTTCTGATAAAGCTTTTAAAGGGACTTATCACTTGTTGAAAAGGGGTTGCAAAAAAAATTTTTTAAAAAAGAAAAAAGAAAAAAAAGGAAAAAAGATCTCTATGATTTCAAGAAGTAAAGCTAAAACTATTTAAGCAAAAAATGGATATGGATCGTATTGCAATGGGCATAATAAAGCTTCGAAGCAAAATAGTAGCCTCCATGACCATGCAAAAACTGAAGTTGATAGCTTGTTAGGCAGGTGATGGGTGTAAAGCAGCTTTTGGATGATATATATCCGGAAGGACTTTTTATTTGTTTAATGTTTTATTTTTAAAGTAGCGTTTAGATCATAATGCTCAAAATTAGGCCTGGTGGTGGGTTAGATTTTTGCAAGAAAGAAATCACTATCAGTCAATCACCACCATCAAAAACATATTATATATCATATGGCTTCAATTTCAAACAATCATCATTATTTTCAGCCCACCTGCATCAGCGTGTACCATAAGTTGCTAAAAGCGTCACTTTCCGTAAAACATAACATAATGCTGCTGCTAACATGGACAAGTTCACCAAAAAACACATACCTAATTTTGCACTGTCAAAAGCGAAAAATGAATATTCAACTTGGATAGTAGCTACTTGAAACATTTGGAAGAAAGTGTCAAAATCAAATCACCATATTACCAAATAAAAGGAAAATAAATAAATAAATTACTCAAAAAAATAATTAAAGAATCAAGAGGTGGATATAATAAAATGCCCACATTAACATAATATAATATGATATTTCATATATATATATATTAACGAAAATGTAAATACTTTCTACTATTTTTTTCTTTTTTTCTCCAAAGGGGGGAGAAAAAAAAAAAAAGAAAAAAAGATAAAAGGGAGAAAAATTTTACATCTGAGGACCAAGAGGAAGCCTACTCATAAATTGTTGGTATACTGAAGCATTGGACAAGTTTAAAGTAGGTTCTGATATGGGCTCCACCTTTGGTTCTCCTTTAGGAAACATGAAACCCATTTCATTCATATGGCGTTGTTGCTGTGCTAAGTATGGATGAACAGGCAGAACTGCAAGTTTAGGTTGGCCAGGTCCCAAACCTGCCATTGCCAGATTGGCCAGCCCAGCTTGATGGTTCATTTCAAAAGAGAAGCCCCCACCATGGGTTGGCCCCAGTTGCTGCTGCTGTTGCTGCTGTCTTGCACTTGCACTTGCAGGTAGGCTGAAGGAAGCCAGTGATGCAGCACCAGGCCTTTCAAATCTAGGCATTCCATTGTGAGCTTGTGAATGTGACGGCTCAGGGCGGTGAACGGAAGAAGCTTGAGCAGCAACATTACCAGAGTTGACGTGACTACTATTGCGAGCTGCAGGAACATCATGATTGTGCTTCCCTTCATATGTGGTGATCACAGACTTCAGGTCATGAGATGCCCTTTCTACATGCTTTCTCACTGTGCAACCTGCATTAGTGCACTTGTAGTAACTCCTGCAACCAAACAAATTGTTAAAATAAGTTTGGGTTCATCCTTATCACGCATGAGCATTTGGCAAACACAAAGCAAGTTTAAAAAGTGATAAAAGTTACCTTGGGTTAGGATTTCCTTTGACAACTTTCTGCCCATACTTGCGCCAACGATACCCATCATCAAGGATATCTACTTCACTGGTGGTCTGAACCACAACTCTGGGTTCACGAATGGCTCTGGTGGCTCCACTCATTTCTGTTGCATATGCTTCAATTTTCCTGAAATAGCAAATGTATACATGAACAAGGTTCAGTATTAATAATACTTAAAAGTGAGCATTCACTTCACAAAAAGGAAGAGGTAAGCAGTAACCTTCTTTTCGACTCCGATTCATCTTCCTCACCATCATAACCCAATGACACACTGCCATGTGTCCCCCGATCATCGTCATCTTCATCATTAGAGAAAGTAGATGAGGCGTCCACTGCATCACCTGATTCAAGTTGTGTACCATTCTGAGCCTGAAAAGAGGTGGACTGATTGCAGTATCCTGGGCCCATTGATGCCGATGAAGTCACCTCAAGGTTGTCATGCCTCCAATCAACAGTTGTTTTTTCTGTACTTGCCCAAACTGGGTCACCATCACCACCATTTTGTGGCCCACCACCAGCTTGTTCAGGGATATCTAATCGCATATCAATCAGGAGGTTAGATGAACCAAGAGCTGATCGTCTATTAGGAGGAGGTTTAGGGTGGTTATGGGTCCCTTTGTAGATAATCTCTGTTATATGTCCCTCATGAGATCTTTCTACTTTTTTCTTAACCTGACAATTTGGATGCGTGCATTTGTAATAACTTCGTGGATACTCACTTCCTTTCACTTGTTTCTGCCCATACTTCCTCCAATTATATCCATCTTCAGATGTTGTACCCCCACTACCACCAGCAATAGAATCTCCACCTCTTTGATCTCCTTCTTCATCTGGTTGCTCATCAAGAGGTGGAGAATGTTCCGTATTTCCACCAACATTATCCATTGCCTTTTCATCTGCTGCACCTGCAGCTGCTGGGATAGTATTAGTTCCACTGTCTTTGTCAACAGATGACTTAGAGAAATCTGCCTGCAGCTGGAGGTTGTTTTTCTTCTGGTTTTGAACTTCCGTTGGTTCCATACTTTGGGGAGAATTTTCCGACTGAACTGACATCTCGATGTTGGGAAAGGATGGCTGAGGAATACCAACTGAAGTCATCTGAAGATAAAAGGCAAATATAACTTATCAGAGAGAATAGAAAATATGCCTTTTAATGGAAAATTGAAAGTGGGTAATTCCTCACTCAATTATCAGTATGCATACTTTATTCAACACATCAGGGGCTACAAGCAATATGCATGTAAGAACATTTTTCTCTTCAAACCAAAAATTATGTTTTCAATATTAATATAACTAGAAAGACAAACAATTGAAGGTATATTTACTTTGCTTCTTGCACCAAGAAAGAAAGTGGAGCCAGATTCAGCAATAGGCTTGAAAGCAAAAGATGAGCCGTTGATGTCCTCAAAGAAACTATCTCTAGTTTTATCAGGGGTCTCAAATATCAGTGTGGGATTCCTGTTATTACCATTTGCGATGAATGAAAATTTTCCAGTTGTTGGAGATGGCTGTGCCTGCAAAGACAGGTTCAAAGGAAAACTTTAGCATATGCCAAACAAACTGCAAGGCGATTACATTTCATATTGACATCAGTATCTCCCTCCTCAGCTAAAAGCAAAGACTTTAAACAGGAATGCAGTTTAGCAACTAACTTACATCCATGTGCTCATTACAAACCAAAAAGCCTCAAGCCTAAACACTCAATCATGATAATATACAACAAAATTTTCCTTGAATTTTTTCCTAGAGATGCTCCTAAGAGACAAATAGAAGGCATTTATATAATACGTTAAACACATTAATTCAGTAATGTTCTGTCAATACCATTACATATTAGTCTATAGGAGCATCAGAAACAGCAAAGTCCAGAAATTGGAATACGTCAAGCATTTACCTTTTCAATTGCTATCAGTAGATGTGAGGAAAAGCAATATCTTAGTAAAACATGGTTTTCCAATAATTTTCCAAGTTCCTTCTATCACACATAACAAACATTGGCTTATGAGTTTGCTGACTCTTTCTGTTTGACTTAATGCTATCAAAGTTTACCATACACCAATCAAGATGAGATGGTTATTTAGGAGCATTTGTCATGAGTACAATAGAACTTAATTATAAACTTTGTTTCAGCAGGTGGCCTAACATCATTGAAAGATTGATACAAAATAATTTAAAGTAAATTACACATCTTGCTTGAAATACACAACTGTGTTCTTTTGAGCTGAGACTAATGCTATGGATGCTTGAATAGAGTGCACAACGAGAAGATGCCTTTCCATATTCTGACTTAAACCACTAGCTTCAATGAAAAGAAGAAAGGATGTCTTTACAGATGGAACTAGAAGAAGCAGTTTATCTCAACTAGCTGAGGTAGCAGTCTGGCATTAGAGTTCGTTTTCCATCATCAAGGAACTATATCTTTCCCCTAATTCCTCCTATTCATAGCAAGCAATACTCTCTGACCTAATCTTAATACGATCTCCCTTTGAAAAAGTAAATTAGTGCACCCTATATCTGATCTGCTCCAAGAAGCAAGAAAAGTTAACTAAACTAAACAATGAAAAGATTTCCAAGACTTCATACTTACCAATGAATTTGAAAGGAAAACTGGAGAATCTAAGAGTGTAGTCGGGCTGAGACCAGGAGGTATTGTCAAGTAAGGAGACCGAACATCAGAAGTCAGAGAAAGGTCAGAAGATCTAATGCTTTCGGTATTCAACCTAGGAGCATTAAATCCAGCTCTCGCAGCAATCCTTTCCACAAGTCCTATGCGTGAATTTGATTTTTGTTCAGAATATGATCCTACTTCTGTCAACTGATTCCCAGAATCACTGTCTTGTGATGCATCTTTTATACTTGCATCTCTTGACACTGTATCTTCCCGAGGTCCTAGAAACAGTTCCTCAGTTTTATTAAAACCAGCAGGCTCCAAGATAGGCCTAGAGCCAACATTATCACCTAACATTGCAGAGAAAAACGCTCTTGGGCTTGGACTTGGCGGCAACCAATCTCCAATTATGGCAACATTATCATCAATGCCTGCCATGAAAATCAAACCTCCTGAACTACCGAGTTGCACCAATGTCAAACTCCTGAAAAATGTAGAGGTGAGATTAACTATAAAACCATGAAATTTTAGTATGGCAATTAAAATCGAAATTCAACAAACCAGAGATGCACTTTATGAGGTTTTTTAAGGTTGCAGAGGAAACACATGTACAGGAAAAGAAAATTTAACTCTACTGACATACTAAATATCCAATCATCTCCTTCAATTGAGATGAGCACTCTCTTCTATTGTTATTATTAATATTATTATTTTGGAGAAAAAAGCAACAGCCTGATAATGAAACCAGTTTTAATTATCTCTATTTTGGCTCAACTTTCTCACCAAACAAAAAACGCGGTATGAGTT